>NC_083620.1:21474899-21846149 GCF_963584025.1 Labrus mixtus
AGTAACTTCAACCTCCTTGTAGAGAGTTAAATTTGAAGTTTTACACAACTCCATGTGTTTATGAAGCAAAAAGAGGTTCATGATAAACTTAGCTTAGCACATGAGCTAACTAGCAGCATGGAGAAGCTGCTATAGAGCCACTGCATCAAATTGGTTCTGTCATGAAAATAAAGTACATTAACCACATGTTACTTAAAGTTATTCCCTGATCCACGGTTGCATTGATTGTTTTACATTTCTGTGTGTTTTCATGAAGACAGATTATTTAGATTCAAGAGGAAATACCAGTTTCTTGATCCCTGATCTGAATCTCTTAGCCTAACTTTATGTGGCCTTGTTTGCTTCTGTGTCTGTTCCCCTTATTATCTATTCTCCCTCCTAAACACCACTTTGCGTCTGCTTTTTTCTCCTTCTCTGTAATTAAAGGAACCAAACGGACCGTGACCCCCCTGAAGCCCCCTCCTCAATTGTCATTCTCTGAGTTCAAAGGCACAAAGTCTTTGACATATCAGCAATCTCTTTTTGTCTCTCTTTAATCCCAAATATATGGCTGTTTGTGATCCATCATAGTTGCCGTTAAAGTGCTATGTGAATTATTTTTTGTTGATATTGAGAACAGGATCTATCAAAGATAATATTTTCCCTGGGTGTGTTAAAGGAAACTGTTAGATTCATATTAATGTGTGAGCTACAGTATTTTGTCAACACCTGCAGAAAACAAACGTAAGCAAGCTTGCAACGTATGAATTTTAAAATAAAACAATACACAGAAACGTAACGCTTACTATGATTAAATGCATATTTAAAGCAAGTTTGATGACCTCAGGTTACTTTCCTTTTATCACCTGCAGATAGGCGAGCGGTACAATCTGACTAAATGTACAGTAAAGTCAGCAGAAGTGTAAATCACACCACCTCACAGATCTCACTGATCAACAGGTTGGCAGTCAACTCTAGTTAAGAAACACAAACTTGGACATTCCTGCATCAAGTTTGCAAACATATCATATGTAAAATGTCAAATTTAGGGGAAAATACTTCTGAAGACATACAGAATATGTCCACTTGATTCATTGATGCAACTTGAAACAAGTATTGAATGTTCATTTTTGTGTATTTCCCTAAATATTTGTACAAGGACCCTAGAGGGAGTTCAGAAGCCTCCAGTATGTATATGTACAATTAATTAACACATGCAAAATTTGCCAGCATGGGCCTGTGAGATATGACATGTATGAGCATTGTTTCTATATGAATGCATAAAGGCCAATAGAGATTCAGGGTGCTGGCTTTATAGCTGAGCAGCAGCTGTGGCTTTGCAGAGAGCCTTCTCCAAACGAGCAGTAACTCCAGCCTCCAGGTTTCCCATCCTCTGGAAAAGCCGTCGGCTGCCTGTCCCGCTTACTTCCGACGGGGGCGGAGAGAAACTTTAAAGTAATACCTCACCGCCCTCTTAACAAGCCATCCATCCGTCCTGCATCCCAGAGTTCCCACCTCCGTACGGCTCCATCCCTCCATGGCCACAGAGGACGAGGCCCCGTCAGGAGAGGAGGAGGAGGAGGAGGGGGAGGAGGAGGAGGAGGAGGAGGTCCAAAATGTTCCCTGTTTAACCATACTTGTCTTTTGTCTTTTTTCAGCGTGTCTCATAATTCTTATAATCAGCATGGAGTCTGAACAGTGATCAACATATTCATGAGAAAATATGTTTTTAGAGTTTAAATCATTTATAATGGTTTTAATCAACAGACAGAAACATTCGTAGTAGCTTATCAAACTTTTCAGTTTTGATAAGAATAAATGTAACAAATTGTACGATTTAACATTTTCAGTTTACAAGATCGTTCACAACAGGTAAAGATGAATGAAAACATTCATTACAGTCTGATTCTGTTATAAAGTTTCATCTTTCTCTGAGTTTATTAACTAATATATTTAATCACTTCCTGTAAATCTGTGAGAAGTGGGAACTGTCCTTCTTTTGGACCAGATAAAGAAATGTTGAAAAAGGTTTAACTAATTGATTCTGGATATGGACTGCACCATTGTTGTGTTGCAGATAAAAAAAAACAAAAACAAATACTAAGTATGAGTGGAATGACATTGAAACGGAGGAAATTAAGTTAAAAACTGACAACTATGAAGTCAATGTGAAGTGTTGTTTAGAACTTATGGAAACAAAGGGGCCTAATGACTCGGTCGTCTATATAGACTTTTCCCAAAATCACATTTTCCTGAGAAGAGCGCGTCATGGAGCAGAGTGAGTCATGCTAGAAAAGCTTTACAGACCAAAAATAGGCAAAGATTTATGTTCAAACACTTAAGTTGATTGATGCCTCAGCAGTCTGAAAGAAAAACACGAGGAACAGGAGAGTGATTACTGTGACTGCTTTACATTTTCCTTTATTGTGTGTATGTAATGTCGTTACATTGTGTTGCTCATTCTTATGCCTCTTATGTGCAACGAGGAACAGACCACAGAGAAAAAAGGGAATAATCTGTCAGATAAAGTGTTTACATAAAGTATGGATCGCTGATTTATATTTGTCGGTTTAAAAATAAAGCTAATGTTATGTTACGAGCTCACATGAATGAATGAATACAAATTAAAGTTACCTATCAGCCCCTTTTCACACATGTCCCCGTGAGATGTTTACAAAACATCCACGATGGCAGATGAAGCAATAGTCCAATGCTATGATGAGGGATGATTGGACCTAGTTACAGTATAGAAAAGAGTGTAAAAAAAGATGCTGCACTGATCGCAGGATATCAGTGTTATCACAGCAGTCATACCTCAACTAGCTGTGACTATTTTTCCTGAATATTATCTGATTTTACGCATCAGCTTATTCTAACGCCACACAGAAATTATAGGAGGCTGGCAGGAAAAAATCTGGGTAGGCTTGAGTCGGAACAATTTCAGGAAATTGCCATAATTTGTTTTGTTCATGTGGAAAGAGCTCTCCTGGTTTGTAGAGATGCATTGATTTATACAAAACAGTTTGGATGTTTTTCAGCTTTTTCCTTTTCTGTCTGTCTTTTGGTTTTATGTATAATTCTTACGACTTTGGCTCCTTTTTCCCCCAATCGATATAAAACTGCAGGACTGAGGAACCTTTCTATGATACCCTAACCTCTGAGAGAGGGAAATCACTGTGCTGCTAGTTTAACCTGAACTGAAAGAAAGATTTCAATCTTGATAGACTTTCCTCAACTGATAGAAAAAACAAACAAAATGTTTCTTCAATCACTGAAAAACGCAGATGATGAAACATTTGTGTTTCCATTCTCAAACTCTACACTTGTCGATGAACACAGCTTGCAAATAAACATAAACACATCTACTGGAGCTGAAGTGCATAAATGAGAGGCACGACGAGAAGAGTGTTTAGCTAATTGTTTCCAGTGAATGCTGAAGTGAAAGACACTTTAGGACATTATGAGGCCTTAAAAGGGAATGACACTGCACAAAAAAAAGAAAAAGGGGAAGAGGATGATTTGTGAGTGTTGCATGCTGGGAAGGACAAATGGATGTCAAAACGTGGAGTGCAGAGGAAGGAGAGGAGACAAATATTACATTTTATTTGATGTTCATTCAAAGGAGTGTACTGCACTGAGGTAGCAACTCACCCAGCATGAATGCAAACTCACACACACACACGCACACACACACACACACACACACACACACACACACACACACACACACACACACACGCACACACACAGACTATACAGAGTCACACAAACAGGGTTGTTCATTCACCGGCGAGGAATTCCAGCGTCAGTTTTTGCAGCGATAAGATTTCATGCCTCCGTTCTGAGGTCACTGTTTCTCTAGACGAGAGACCTGGTGAGTTAATGTGTGTGCCCTTTCTGCTAGAGTCATATCCTCTTTTCCTCCAAACATTTAAGCAGAAAGACCCTATCAAACTGAAATGACTAACTTTACACTTACAATATTACTTTGGAAAGATCATACCACCATATCGCACAGCAACACGAGATGATGCTGAAAGTGACCCCATTATCCTCCGAAGGGGATGATACTGTCGACAAAAACTGGTGATATGATGTCAAAGGTTTGAAAGTTAGTGGCAGCTCGACAAGCAGCCCCCTCACTGAACATCTCCTTCTGAATAGCTTTAGAGAGGCACAGATTTCTTACCTGAAGCTTTATTCATTCTTTTTTTATGTCTCTATTCTTATATTTTTTGTCTTTATTTTTATTTATTCTTTTTGCCTCATCCATTTGCCTATAGAGGAGATGAAGGATCCTAACCCAAAAACTAGCTGAGATTCTGCATTTTTTTTTTTTTTATGTGAAAATATATGGAAATGTAAATACCAATAAAATGAGAGAATTATCTAAAAACGTGTAAAAGAAGAGACCAGTAATGGTAAGAATGTTGAAGGCAACAGGGTTAAGATAATTCAGATTATCATTGATACATGTAATAATCATAATTGCTTATAAATATGAGGGATGGAAAGCTAACATAACAGAAAGTTTCATTGTCACACTCCTCCTCTACAGTCGATATCAGTCTTATGGTGTTTGCAGATGCTAAAGACAAGGTCACTGAAGAGGCAGAGATGGATCCTTTGTGTGTGTGAGTGTGTGTGTGTGTGTGTGTATGTGTGTGTGAGAGAGAGAGAGAGAGAGAGAGAGAGAGAGAGAGAGAGCATCCTCTGAGCTGATATGCTTTCATTATCTCGCTCAAGGACATTTCAACAAGGATGGACTCGTCTTTCATTCAAAATCCGCCTACACACTCCAGGAACTACTACTGTTGCTGCTCAGATTCATTCAGTAATTCAGCCCTCAGAGAGAAATGATACTCAAGTGCTGGAAACACACACACACAGGTACAAACATTAACTGACATTCATGCACACATCTTGGTGAAATTGTCTTCTTCTTCTACTCTTTTTTCATAGTGTAAACTCTACAAATGAAAATGTGTGGGTTCAACAAAAGTGGGCTTCATTCTCTCATCTCTCTGTTTCCTTATCACACTAGTTTGAATTCATTTGAGAGTATTCTGGCTGTACATATTCAGTATTTTATATCGTAAACTTAGACCTAAGAGTCCATGTCAAGTGTCCTGCGGCAGTAGATGTTAACAGCCTCTGCAGGTAAATCAGCACTGTCGTTAAGGAAACATGTCATCCGGATGTATCATTTATCTTTAGAGCTTTATGTACCACACTCATCAGCAGGTCTTACTTTGTTGTGCATTTGCGTACAGTTATTCTATTTCCATCAGTCGAAACACAATCTTGTCGGTCATGTTATAGCATTCTTAACTTTTCAAAATACAAGTTAGCATTTTAAGTGTATACAGCGCACATAATGTAACTGTATAGACATGATAACAAGTAACACAAACCCAATAGAAACTGTCGAGTTCACCAACAGTATTGCAGAAGATAAGTTGTTATTAAAACTATTGACAATGGTTCCAGTTCGAAATATATTTTGGTAAACTAGTTTTTAACCTGCTTCCTGTATATTTTTTACTATGCCTGTTCAAAGTTTCTGAAAACAACTAAGAGTGAAAACTAAAATATGAAAATATGTGTGCAAAGAATCTTATTGATAATGATTTACTATCTGTTTGATGACCTACATATGCAGCTATACTCTTTTAGAACCTCAGCTTCTTTAAGCACTCAAAATGTTCTAACCTGTGGGACAGGCATGATAAAATCATGTAATCATCCTATTTGTTTTGTGCCTTTCCTGACTTTTTGTTTATATACCTCTATATTTATCTATATACCTGTATATGTATTTTTGGTTAATTGAGTTGCTATGGACGGCGGAAAATTTAAACTTAAGGAAAACGAGTCTTCAGATGGGGAGGATGTTTGTGGATGTGTCCTTCTCATAAGGCACATATGTCTGTCTGCGTGTCTACATACAATTATAGTACGTATATTACAGGTTTGTATATACATATATGTGTGTGTGTGTGTGTGTGTGTGTGTGTGGTCGGTAATAACAGGAAGCTGGCTCTCCATGTTGACACAAACCTGTCCTAGTAATTGGCCTTTGGAAGTAAATAAACTACCGAACGAGTGTCCCACTCAACCCACCAGCAGAAGAGTTCTCCGTGAGACTAAAAATAAGAAACGCTAGGCGCTCCATGCCGTCAAACCCAAACAGGAACACCTGCAGCCCCCCCTCTTAGCTCGACTCTGCATTGTGACATTCAATCTCACTGCATGCAAACAGTTTGGAATACAGTTAAGATTTACAGATGCCAGTTTGTGTAAAAACAGCCGATTAAATGAATATGAACTGAAGATGAATATGTGAAGTTGACAGAGGTTGTTGTTGTTGCCTAAGTTTGCAATGAAGGGATCACAGAGATCATGTAGAGGAGAACAAGGGAGTAGCGATCATAAAAGTAGGAATTTAAAGGGTCAAAGAGAGAGACACTGTTGGATCTGGTCTGAGCAGGAGCTGGTTCTGGTTTCAGAGTCAGTCAGCAGCTGAGATGCAACAAGGCCACAAAACTGCTGAAAGGAACACTTGTATTTATGAAAACATCGAAATAATGATACAAATTCTCACCTGAAAAAAAGGGAAATAAAGAGATGATTACATCGCAAAATTAATTGAAGAGGATACGCTCGAAGAGAACCAGTGTGGATGCAAAGAATGTCAAGGAAAAAAAGGTGACTCCTGCATAATTTTTCCACATTTATGTACATTTAATGTGTGCAGATGTTGGTATCATTTACCCTCATGACCATTAGATAAACCCTCCGCCTGCAGAGCAAGAGTCCAGTCAAAGCTTTGCGAATGCTTATCGAGACAACAGGCGTTCGTTTTGCACTCTCAACATGACACTATGAGTGTAATTTCTTTTCATGTGACATTTTTGAGAATATTAAAGTACCCTCTGTACACACATTTAAAACAGATGATTGGTGAATGGTACGTACTGGCATGCAATCTCAGACTTTTGCACCATTTGGTATTGCTTTGACTACAGATTACCAGTTATTCATTCTAAACATTTTACAACATTTTCCTTGACTCGGGGGAGGCTCAAAAGGTTTAATTTAGGATGTCTTGTCCTCTCCTGTTAGCGGGATCTTCTGGGAGGTCAAAATGCAGCTCGAACAGCTGCAGCACCTGCTCATATTTCTCTGTAGGACAGTGTGATAAAACACAAGTCTCCCTTTATGCATAAAATAAAAAGGGAGGCTCACAACTCATGATATGGCAGATGCATCTGGTGCACTTGTGTGTGTGTGTGTATGAGTGTGTGCATTCAATCACACACAAGAAACATGAATGTGAATGTATGTTTGTGTGTCCAGTGGTGTAGAAGTGCATGCCTTCCTGTGTTTGTGTATTTCCCATGAAGAACATACACTGTACATATGTGTAAGTGTTATTTCCGTATCTCCTCGCTGTCTCTCTGTGTGTGTCTGCTCCAGATGTATCAGGGTCAGAGAGGGGCAGCCCTTCCCGGTCCCAGATGTGTCCAGGTGTATGCATGCAGCCCAGACTCCTTACGCAGCCCTCAGGGTCGGATATAGTTCCAGAATTTCTAAATGACTGAGAAGACCAAAATGTGAAGGAAAAGGTTTTTAAACAAGCACCTGCACAAACTTCTCTAAGTCCAGTATGTTGATATGTCCTGTTGATGCACTGCTGCTAAAATAAATGAACATCTCTTGCGTGAATAAACTCATAAAGTGATTCATCTCTCTGTTACTTTCTTTGGCAGGATGTGTCTCTCTGTCCAGACAGGACATCTGTGTCCGTTGATATCTGTAGCAAGGAGAACAAGAGCGAGCTAAAGGACAGAAATCTGGCAATTTTACAAGAGGAAAAGGGCACTCAAGTCTTACATTTTCTGGCATAGAAAGAGAGACAGAGAGACTTAGACAAAGAGACAGATCTCTCTATGGGTTGAAAAAAAAAGGGGAAGGTTTGCTTTCAGGGAGAATTTGGGTTTTGAGGGCATTAGGAGTATGTGAGCGATGATCTCTATGTTATCTAGCCTCACTGTTTACTCAGATTCCTGCTCACAGATAGCATCAGCAAATAAGCTGCGGCCAAGTCGACGTGCTGTTGGACCAAGTCAAAGCTGACCTTTTGCCACACATACACACACTCTCACACACACATAACATACACATACAATCCTGCTGTTCTTCTGCTTGCTTATAAACACTGAAGTGTTGGTGGGACCAAAGACAAACACGAGCCTGGTTCTCAGTACATTTACTTAAACTGAGGAACATAAACATGGACTTTTTATTTGGTTTTGTGAGGTCAAGCGTTAGGCATTAATCTGTATATGTAATACAGCTCCTATAAAGGGAGGTTACAGTTTGATTAACAGTATAGTTCACCAAAATAAAAGAAAGTTTATTAAACTTTGTGTTGACTGTGGATCAGGATGTACACATCCATTGATTTAAAGATTGACTGGTCTTTCTCCAAAAGTGTCCTTGGGCAGGATACTGAAACTGATTGATCGATCACTGGACAAGTTTAACTCACTGGTCTGTGTCGTCTTGATACTTCGTTTCTGTCCTTTTCAACATTTTACATCAGTCACAATATGATATGAAGTGAGAGATATGCCATGGAGTCATCTTTCCACGTCATGTTGTCCAACCAACGGAGGTGAATGTTGGTCTTAATTTTTTTTATGCCTTTATTTCAGAGCTAGGACAGTGGAGTCAGAAACCGTGGAGGGAGAGTGTGGGGAAAGGATTCCAACCCGGGCCGCCCCGCTCTGTACATGGGGTGCACACTTAACCATTAGGCTTCCAGTGAACTGATGGTTGGTCTTCATGTTTGAAAGGCAGCATGCAGATATTCAGCAACAACAATAATCAATCATTTCCTTTGAATGGCTTCGAGCTAAAGTAACGGGCCAGTTTTGATTAATCACACGTAACGAGAGTAAAGCAGAGATGTTTGTGTTATTATGTAAGAGGTCAAATGTAAATGTTGTAATAAAAACTACTACTCATGTAAAGTATCCAAAAAGTTCAACTGAAGAAAAGGAACCAAGCCCTGTACTTCTGAAGTGACCATGCATGTTAAGTGTTGCGCTTTGTTCCTGAACCTTTACAGTGAAAATCATGGTGGTGAAACATCATGTTGCAGTAAATAATAAGAAAAATGTAAGGCGATATAAGCTGCTCTTTCTGATTACATTCAGTCTCCACTGTTAATGCAGTCAATGCGTACATGTACTAATGGTACGACTAATTTATAACTCTACTAATGGCTGTTTAATAAGGACTGAAAGGGCTGCTGAGCCTTGATACCCCTTATGAAGGCATTACTGTATCTTTCACAAGTCCCTGCTACCCTTACACCACCATGTCCCTCATTCATATTCCAACTCTCCCTCTTTCTCTTTATTCCTCTCTATGTGCGACAGAGTGATGTGACAGTAGAGAGCAGACAATGTCGGGTTACCCTGGTAATTTGGGAAGGAGGACGGAAGTATCCTAGGCGGGCAGGCGGGCGGCGTCTCCTCCTCCCGGTGCGGCGCAAGTCCCACCGATGATTCACCAGCCTGCACGATGAAGGTTGACGACCCCAATTTGAGAAAGGCAGGAGGAGGAGGAGTGGGAGAAGAAGGCAGATGAGGAAGGGGAATAATAAGGAGGAGGGGATGGCGTTGCCTACGTCAGTGGCACTTGCTAATAGGCAGATGTCCTTGTCCCTGACACAAGTAAATCATGTCTCCTGGGGGAAGAAAGAAAGAAAGAGAGAAGGAGAGGAAGGGAGGAAACAAGTGAGGCAGAGATAGAGATTGGTGTCTGGACGTGAGTGCGTGTCTGAATGAAATTATAAGCAATTACTTCAGCCTTTGAGTCCACTGTTGAAATGCAGTTTTGATGAAGACAGAAAACAAGAAGGAGGGGGAAGCCGAGGAAGGTGAAGTGACTCAGTTAAAGTGTTTTAAGCTGTTTTGGGTGAGTGGGCCGGGCTGTTTGAGAACACGGAGCGAACAGGTGAGACATGGAGGAGTGGAAGCAGATAAAGAGGAGAGTACATGAGAAGACGAGGTTGAGACAGAAGGAGGTAGAGCAAAAAGTATTGAGGGAAAATAAATGCTCAACGACAAGTAACAGAGTATCAGAGTAATCTGGTGAGAGATAAAAGTAGTAGCAGATTATCATCAGGAAGATGGATTTAGAAGATACTGACTGGTTATAAAACAGCATCAGTTAAACTCTCATGTCTTCTAAATAAGCTGCAAAAACAAACCAGACCATCAGAGGGATGAATTACTGTTTCTAGAATGTAACTTTAATTTTCTATCACTATTTTGATGGGATCAGATTCTAATGAAGCATGAGCTCTATTCACAATTGCACAAAAACTCCCTGAAAACTTCCTGGGATTTTCATGGTCTGCTGCATGTGTGAACACAATTTTACTCTCAGACAATTTTGTTTACTCCCAGCCCCTCCGGGTAACTGCATATGTAATAAAACGGCTTCCTTTTATTCATGCTCACCACAGGTCGCCTGTTTGTTTTTCTTTGCCGTGAATATGTTAATAAACTGATATAAAGCCTTGATATAAACCTTTACCGATATAAAGGCAAAAACTGTCACCATAGCAACAAACACTGACGATGACTGCCGAAGGCATCAGAGATTGAATTTGGAGTCATATATCATACAGTATTAAATAAGCTCATCATGTGTTTACATGTCTGTATAACTGTCAGATAACTGTTGCGGCAATACAAGGAGAAAATAAATTAAGATTTTAATAATACACCTTTTGAACAACAATGTAAATGTGCTTAGTTTTATTCCACCACTGGTGTTCTGTAACATACCTTCATCATTGTGGGAAGCATCTAGGGTTTGTTGCTGTTGCCCTGTCCTCACAGAGTCAGCTAATGGCTACAGGAAGATAAACTTTCCAAAGTATGTGATCCTCCTCCTGATTAAATTGCTCTATAGCAGCCCCCCCCCCCCCCACCACCACCACACACCCACCTACAGGAGAGCTCCCCCTGTACAAACACCATCATCCAGCCTCCCTCACAATTGCCATAACCACATATCATTAAAAGCAATGTAGTCATTTAAGGTCAGCATCAACATTTCTGCAGGAATGTGCACTCACAGAGTACTACCATGTGTTTTCCCACATCACATGCTGATAATAATAATATGATCTGTTTTGAGCGTGGGCACTCACAGCAGAAGTCAGGCTCAGTTCTGTGCCTGCAGCCGCTTCCAACGGGAAACCTGTGCAACCTGTGACTTCAATCATGTTTGAGAAGTGAGGAGGAAACTGATTTAATGTTGAAACTGCAGCCTTGTTATTAAAAGTATGAAGTAGGTTTACATGTTCCTGTCTACATGTTCAAGTTTTAAAGATCCACTTGTAGAGATATGATACTGTTGCACGTGTTAACGTCAATAGATTAAAGGATAAAATTCTTAACCAAAGGATGTAAAAATACAGCAAATAATGAACTTCCTCAAAATGTAAGAAACTAAAGTTGGTAGAAAATATTTGATCCTGTGAGAACAGAAAAATAAATACTCTGACACAAAAAATAAAAACAGCGTTAACAACTTAAAGGAATTCAGCCAAATGCAAAAGACAAACAACAATGTACTCTCCACTCCCGTTCAAAAGAAAGAGTTATGAATTACAACGCACCATAATTATGCTCCATTAAGCGCAAGGGTCGGAAAAAAAGAGTCCTTTGCTTGAGCTGCGATTGCCTGTGGCCTGCATTGTCGTGTTAGCGGGCTAATGTTAGCACACTTTGGTTAACTCATAGCTTTCATTGCATATAAATTGACTCAGAATGACCGGGATCTAAAGACACATATGTGACATCAAAATAAGCAGTGAGTAGACGACGTTATTCTTCTTTTCTTTAGTCCTTGACTCAAACAGCTTTATATGCAAGGCCGTCCCGTCCATTTAAACATGATGTAAACATGACTCGACAACTGTACAGCTGGCAGGACTCACACTTCGCACTCATTGTAGACATTCACGACTCAGAGAGACATTTATAGAGGATATACTTGTTTTCTGCTGTATTTTTGTGTAAAATATCGCAATATTATTCCTTTCATGTAACGTACAAAACAAATTGTCCTTCTCAGGCACAATTGCCTTGAGCTACATGTTAATGTACAGTAAGCATGCTAACATGCCCATAGAGACAATGCTTTTTAATAAATAAAGTATGTTAGCATGCTAATATTTGCTAATTAGCGCTTAAAGATCCTGTGAGGAGTTTTATACTGGTTACGAAACTGACTGAAAGTAATTCTGATGCCTCTAAATGACATTCAAATTCAAACCAGACAAACAGCGACTACAACGACTATTTCTATGTTGTTATTTTAAATGCCTGAAATTGCTGCTGTGGGGTAGGTGTCAGAGAATACCGCAGAAACAGCCTTCTTTTACATTCTCATCTTGATGAGCCATTTGACTGTTCAAAGAAATAAAATGTTGTTGCAAACCATAGATCAATTGTAGGGATATCTCAGTCTGAATAAGCGTTGGACCAAAAGGCAACTCACCTCATCTAAAGTTGCACTTTCGTGTTGGATTTTAAACCAGTCATGCATAACTCTCTAGTTTGCATTGCATGTATAAACACACAAAACCTTAAAGATAAACATCTGAGTTCTCACAAGACTCACAACCCATCAGGAAAGTGACTTCTCTCTATGGCCACTTCTCACAGAAGATGAATTTGTCCAATCAGAGCTGGTATCTGAGGGTCTTCGGCATCACAGACACTAAATAAGCAGCATCTTCCTGTGTTTACTCCAGTGGGAAAGGGAGTGGACCTGGATGAAGTCTACCAACTTATAGATAAATACAGATAACTTTAATCTCATGCTAATTCTGAGCACTTCCCTTTCCTCCTCGTATGTCTTCCTGTCTAGACATATACAGTACAATTCATTTACTTCATCCAAGTTCATACTGTTGTGACTGATGAAGAAACCAAAAAGAAGGGAAACTATAGCATTATTTGCTGCTTGTAAAAAGCAAATCAGCCGAACATGCGTTTTCACATTATACTTGCATTAAATTCTGATTATTTTCGTAGTCCAAGTGTTTGTTTATGTTCGGGGGGAAAGCTGCAGCTGGCACGCTCCCCTGGAAGCCCCTTTATCTCCCTGACCACTTGAGTCGGGGAAGTGAGGCTGCCACACAGCGCCTGGTCCTCACAATTGCTGGAGCTGCTCCAACATTCCCCCGCGACACGACTCAAACAAACCAAACCTGGGGACTGACCGTGACTCAGCCGTTCCCCTTGTGCGTCTGCCTGTCTGGCTGCTTCATCAACAGCTCTAGTGAGGCCTTAAAAGTAAAATTCACCTTTTAGTTGTGCTTGGAGAAATGTTGTCATTTTGTTACAGTAACCTATGATTTGTTGCATATGAAGTTCTTTGTTTGTTAATGCGTGAAGCTTTAAATGGTATATATGGTGTTATTTGGGACACAAACTAAAGCGTCATTTTCAGGGTCAGCTCCTAATGAGTGGATTCACTTTTTGTATTAGACTTGGCATAATTCCATTCACCATCCCTGAATAGTAACTCCACAATCGGAGCAGACGTCTCTGCAGATCGTGACAGCAGTGCTGCATGAAACTGCTTTGTCACCATGAAATCAAACAGAGGAATTTCTGATCTTGTCCAATGCCCATGGCGCGGGTCTTTAAGGCTGTCATTCTAAGTTATTCTGGGTCATTTCAGAAAAACGTTGTCACCTTCAGTATCAGCTCTTGTTAAGCAAAGTGATACCAGAAAAGTACCAGGTACTGTAGCTTACGCCAATGGAGAGCCAAATGACAACTGTTCCAAGAGACTGGTGCTGAGTCAAGTCAAGCCAAAGCAAACAGTAGGGAAGAAAACATTGCATCTCAAATGATGTTGTTTGTTGTGCGGCAGCCAGCACAGGAACATTTGGAGCTTGACTTCAATAGTAATATTACAATAATCAAGGCGGTTACAGACGTGGACATTGATTAGACATAAGTATTTCACAGACTTTGACAGGTTTTTATCTAATAATGGAGCGAGCAGAAAGGTCAGTGGTACGCCATAGTAATCTGCGGGTGGTGCAATGGGAATCTCCACCAAACTCAGAAAACCCATTGGCTAGTCAAGACAAGACAACTGACTTGTCTACAGCCAAACATACAGTATACAGCATTAAGTCAGGACTATAGCTTATAGCAGCGACTGCTTTACAGCCAATGCATTCCACCTCTTTTTCTCTGCACACATAGCAGCTATCCTGGATATAGCCCAATCCTTCGCTGAAATAGTAATGGACATTTCTACTGAGGCTTCATATGCAAAACGGGAGGCAAGACATGATGGAATTTCTGTCCTTTTTATCAAGGCTACGTGTATTCACAGTGTCAACAACAGGCCTGTCTCTGAATTAAAACGTCGTCAACCCCTTCTGCTAGCTCACGCTGATTTTCCTGAATATTTCCTGCTGCTTCACACATTGGCTCAGCCCCGACTTCACGCAGAAATGTTTATGGTAGGAAAAAGTCGGGGGAAAATGCCTGGCATTAAAAATTCAACCATTTTGATTCAAAGCTCACCGCGCTAACTTTGGGTAATTTTGTAGGAGTTCCGTGCATGTGTAAAAACAACATCACAGGACTCTTCCTCCATAGACATCAATGTTAGCTCCTGAATCATCATCATCATCTCTGAAATGTGTGCAACAAAACACGCTAAAAATACTCAATTATGAGGTCACTGTCCAATTATTTTAGTCTCCTGGCAGGAGTTTCTGACTCAGAGGTGATTAAGTGGTTTTGTCAGTTATCAGACACTTAACAGGAAGAGAGAACGGGCCACAAACAGGACAGAGAGGAATGTGCTTCCTGTTAGCCGGCAGTGTTAAACAGGGCAGATACCACGTGCCATCATAACTGACGCACACATACAGTATATACACACACACAAACACATTCACACACATGCTTGTACACTTCAATACTAAGAGACAGGAATGTTTTTCTACTGAAATCAGGGAGAAGCAGACTGTCAGGAAAGACAAACAGTAAGAGTAGATAACTCTGAGACAGTGTGTCCGCGTGCAGAGGTTCGAATTAGAACGCATGAATCTAACTCCAGTTCTTGACAAGAGGGCATCCAATTTTCCAGACAAACATAAAAAAGAGATTGGCGAACTCCAGTGTCGGAAAAAAAAAAATGTAGACAATGCAGAAGTGCAAAAGAAATGTTAGTTTTAAAATGCTAATTTCTACGGCAGAAACAAACGTGTTCACAGTTTGGCTCAAAAACATGTTGACGCTCTATGGCTCATTTGTTGACTTGTCAAAATTGTATTGTAATTTTTCGTCATAACTCATCCGTTTTGATTATATTAGAGCGAAAAGTAATTCATACATTTCCATAATTAGGGGTTTGACTGATAGGTGGGTGTGTTGTTTGCCAGGAGGCTAACGGTCTGCTACAGCTCCACATTTTTGCATGTTACGAGACTGACCTAAACATGAAATGATGATAAAATCTCAAATATTCTCATTCATTTTGTTCCAAATTTTATCATGTCTTGGACAAGCATAGAGGATACAGTTATGACTTATACTTTGGAAAATAGTCCCCATACTGTAAACACACGGATAGATCCCATGACTCAAAGGCCATGGCAAATAATTGTAGAGACACCAAAATAAAAAAAGCCAATTTATTTACAAAAACATGAATTAAACTTCAAAAGAGATGAGGTTTTGACGTCAGCAGTGTAAGTGAGTGGGGGTGTGAAAAGTCTATTGTGCATGTGTTGGATGGAAAAGGAAGACCATGTAACGAAACAAGTCGCACGCAGAAAGTCTCTCTCTGAGCAGACTGAGGGTGCATTTGAATTGTCTTATTTGCTTAGGAAGGTTCCTAACTGAGTGAAATGACCCGGAAGCATCTAAGTGGCGGCCATGATAAGAGCCGTTCGAATTCTCTTAAAGGGCCCATATTCTGCTTTTTCTGGTTTTATATGCTCTTCAGTGTGTTTTCCAAGTGTCCTGTGCATGTTTAGGCACATCTATGTGCAAAAATTCAAAGTCTGTGGAAACACGGCTTCTCCTACATCCTCCTGTTAGCTGTAGCATTAGCCGCATGTAACGCTCGGTTCTAGCCCCTCTCGATAAAAATTTGTCAGTCAAAACGTCATTGTCAGTGTGAGATCACTGATCTAAGCCCATTGGCTCGTTGTGGCAAGCCCTGCAGCTCATGCTGCACGCCCGTTAACTTCTGTGGCACATCCACGATATGCCATAGCCTGCGGTAGCACAGTAGTGCTAAGGTGCTAATGTTTTCGCTCCGCTCGGACGGAGCCAAAGTGGCTGCATTCCGAGAACCGTGCTGAGCGACTTACCAATAACGACAGAGCAGACAGGCCGACCAATCAGATCAGACTTGGCACACATGGGGACTCTGAATGTGGGCACTTCAGAGCCTTAGAGAGAGAGTCAGAAGCGAGCCGGTGCATGGAGCGGCAGTACATGAAAACAGACACTTTTTTAGAACTCTAGCTGTTGTGAACATACTTTAGTAGGTACATAGATTAAATATATGAACCATATATATACCATAATATGGGCTCTTTAAAGCAAAGGAAAGGTGCGTCAATGCTTCCTTTATAACCTCCTTTAGCGTAGGATACACTGGACCATCCTTTAGGAAAGGAAATGAGATAATGCCGCCCAACAATTCCTTGTGGCTGCAAGCGACTCGTGAATCCGACCGTTCACAAAAACTAACGATGCTGTTTTATTCAACATATTTCATCAACTAAAGAATGCTTTGTGCAGTTGTATATTTGTATGCCTAGAACATGATGTATATTTGCATAAATGTAACAATTCATTACGTAATTATTTTGGATTAATGTTGATTTATGAGCGGACAGGAAGGTGATGGTTTCACTTTTGTTAATCGTAGCCTGGTAGCCTAAATGCCTTTTATTTATATTCCACCCTCGTGGTATTTAGGATTATTTCACCGGTAAGAAGAGACGTGGCGGTTTTTTAGATGCGCTTTTTGTAGTCCATTTTCAGAACATTGTTGTTTCATCACGGCAAACCCACGTCATTAACCTCCGCCGTCGCATGATTACGTCGTCTAGTGGGAATGCGGTCGCATTCTCAGAGCAATGCGATCGCCTTTCCCTTAGTCCTTTATGAATTCTCTTAACATCTTTCCTTAACCTCATGATGTTTTCCCCGGGGTTAAGGTTAAGAGGACAGTGAAAGGGGATTGGAGGGACAATTCGGATGCACCCTAAGGTGGCAACTTTTACAATGACCGTGAACATCGGGCCCAGGTGCTCTCAGTCATGCTGCCTACCATTTACATGTACCTGCAGCACAAAAGAGAAGGCACAACCTAACAGGCCACAGTAGCAGAAAGTAGCTTAAACACAACAAAAACTATCTGCTAAGAGATAATAAAGAAAACAGGCTTTCCTCGTTACTTCCATTTTATTTTTAAATCCTTTAAACTCACACCGATAATGCTGCAGTGAGACTTTTTTTCTCTCCATTTTTTTTATACACTCATGAGCAGCTTTTAAGGCCATTATTTATTTTGGTCTATGAAAAAGTCACAAAAAACATGTGTTTATGTTGTGTGCGTGTTCCTGCTGTTGTGAAGGATCATCACGGAGGTGAGTGAGAACTGAGGGAGTTGAGGGCTGCTTGTCATAGAACAGCATGCCTGTGTTTATGAAATTAACATTGGTCGTCCTTGAGGCCTTCCTGATTGAATCACACAGGCTCGATGACGTCATGCGAGGTTTAAGTCATATTTTGGATTAGGGAGGGCAAGAGAGAAGAGAGAACGAGAGAGAGAGAGAGAGGATGAGTCACTGCCTCATTGATGACTGTCTCCACTGAGTGGTCAGATAATTCAGGTACAGAAGGAGACACAGGCACAGCACGACTGCCTAATGGCACTCAGATAAAATGACTTATTGAGAACTTGCAAAATACACCTTTTAAGAAGATTAAATAGTATTGATGCCCCTGCCCGACCCGTCCCCATCCTGGATTATATTTATGACCAAGAATTGAAGTAACAGGCAAACAACATGTGCCACCATCAGACATGGGACTTAGTGCAAAGACTACTGAAAAGTTCAGAGTAATGATCTGATGTGCACCACATTGGACATTTTCAAATCTAAATAAAGTCATATAAAGACGACCAAAAAAAAGCAGAACAACAAAACGAAGCAAAATACAATCAAAGAAAAGCAACGGAAGAGTCAAGATATGAAAGACCAAAAAGAGAGTCCAGAACAACTCACAAAATACAAAATGACAGAAGCACACATCAATGGCTTCTCCTCCTTATTGCCTGGTCTGTAATACATCACACATACTAGCCACATTATTTCAGAGCCCAACGTGACCTCATCAAATGACTTCCCCAAAATATATTCAGTTGGATGCATGACCAAAGGAAAACATGTCGAAGCCTGAAAGCATCTACATTCAGGAATACAATCATCAGGGACAGAAAAACACTAACTTCAGCTCAAATTATTTTAATTCCAAGAAAATCTGCAAGCTACTTCTCTGAAATGTTTAAGTCATTCTATCTCATTTATTTAACACCACAAAACTCTGACTCAGTGGCATGTGCACATTATGTAGTTCACCTGGTCTGACACTTAGAGATTCAGTGTGTTGTGAAGTCAAACACAGAAAATATTTGAGAACCTGACATAGTCGACTGTCAAGAATAGAAAATCAAACGTGTTTTTTTCTGTATTTTCTATCGAACAACTCAATCAACTAATTGTTGTGCCTCTGCTTGTGAACCCGACTCAGTTGGATGGACATACACAGATGTGTTGACATAGAAATAAACCAGCCTTCTGTTAGACTTTAAGATGACTATTCCCGTACCTGGTCAGCAATGTGATAAGAATATGTTCAGTTAATATTCACAAAGCACAAGTTTATTTGTCATAAAGTCTTGGTATTTTTCCAAACACAATTCAAAGGAACATTTTGATACAAATGAAGTAAACCACAAAGAACATGTACAAGTGCAACGTTACCTTTCGATGGATTACAAAGGATATATAACCTGTCAACTCAAGCACCAGTACAGCGATATTCTCTTTTTCAGTGCTGAGGGAAAACATAAACAGTGCTTATGAACTACAGAGTCTCATGTTGCAGAGCAGAAATATACAACAGGACTTATCGATAAAAAACAAAAACAATGAGTGGTATTTTTTCTCTCTCTTGATTACATCATCTTATTACCATTCAATGTTTTAACCTCATTGAGTGAATTGAATTTTAAACTGAAGGAAATTAACTGCAGCCACCTCTTATTCTCAAAATATTCTTGTTGGAAACTGTGTCTGAAAATACATTAACAAAATATTATTACATTACAAACAACTTGGTCAAAACTGTTGATATTTGATTCTGCTAACACTGTCTCATATCCAAGAGCAAAACACCGAACAAGCTCTCTCTCACCAGGCTTCGGCATCTCTGTTGAAACAGGCAAAGGGCTCCCTCTTGTGCTGAAAAGGTGGGACTGCTTGTCGAATCTTTGAAAGCTTTCACACCAGAGTAGTGTGACTGGCTGAACCACACTGCAAGGATAGAAAGCATCAATGTACAACCACACTGCTCACCCACAATATCACCAATTCCACTAACATGAGTGTGGAAACAAAGATCATTAGATCACATTCGATGTTCATACATCGTATGTAAATGAAATCACGTCCTGGCTCCTAATCAGTGCCTCTTTTTGCACCCCGATCGGAGTGTGCAGGTCTGACACCTGAAAGTTCAGTACGTCGATGTCAGACGCTCCAAACGTGGCCTCCACCTTTACCTTCTCGTACATGTTAAACTGAACCTTCCTGTTGGTCATGGAGAGGAGACATCGGAGGAACGTCTCCCTCAGCATAGACCGTGCGTGTTGCTCTTTCTGCAGCTGCTCCGGGTCAGTCTCTGATTCGGCAGATGTTGGAATGGAGGTGCGGCACAGAGCGATGAAGCGAGGTGATTTGGGGTCAAACCCGCGGCTATTTGGGTCCGGTCCTCTTGGCAGGCGGAGCACAGACACGGGTGTTGCCATGTCCAGTCACTAGGTCTTTCTTTCTAAACCTGTTAAATAAAAACAGTTCAATAAAGTATTAAAAGAAGCCATAAAAAACCCTCAAATAAAAAAAATGTTTTAAAAGACATACTTTTAGTAAATATTCATACAGACTACAAAGAGGTTTTAAGTGTAAACTTACATATTGTGTTTGTGCAATAAATTACAATTACGTAATATTATCCCTCAAAATATTTGACAATATAATAGGAGATTGTAAACATCCTGTAGAAGATGCTGCCTACAATAATAAAATCGACTACCAGATTGTTTTCAGGGGATATTTCTTCCAAGGATATTTGCAATTGCTTGGACCATGTTTAAAATATGTTTAATCATTTAAAGTCGACAAAAAGTATCAGCTTGATCTCAGATCCATGTTTTGGAAAAGGTGGATTCAATAAACAGACTTTCTTAGTCAACATTGCCAGATGTAGCTAAAAAATACAAATATAATATAAATTATATAATGTAAAATATTGTATAGTACTCAATACATTATTTTTTTTTGGGGGGGCAGCTATTCATTGCAAACACAATGGATATGTTAGGATAAGCAAACACCTTGTAAAAGTCCAAATGAAAACCATCAGCTTCAATAAAAGGTTACTTATTCAAGACATTTATGAGAAAAGAAGTAAAACATATTATCTCTTTTAAAATTGGGATTAATATCTTGCTTCGTTTGTATTACTATAAACTGAACAAATTTTGGGTTTGACTTTTTTCAGACCAAACAAGACATTTGAAGATGTAGCCTAGGCATTGAGAGCTAAATGCATTACAGGATGAGTCTGGAAAGGAAAACCTCTAATTCAAAAATCCTCAACCATATAATATGAAGTTAAGATTTATTAACAGTACTGACATTAAAACCTTTGGCAGCGTCAGAAAACACCAAAACCACCCAAGATTAGCTTCAATTTAATTTCACATTTACTGACTTGACTCGTATTGTTTGGACGTTTTGATGCAAAGCACAAGTTACAGATAGGAAACACAAAGTTACATGTGGTTTATAAAATAACAGTTTCCATCAGTTTTGGCTTTAGCTACTGTTGCAGTCTGTGGACATATATAGCTAACTAACTTCACAGATTCAGGTAATGTTAAAAAAACAACCAACAGATTAATAATATAGGGAAGTTAATTACTAATGTCTCTTTCCAAAAGTTAGCAATTTGTAAATAGCGCGTGGCTTTTCCTCAGACAGCTACGATTTGAGAAAACAAGGCAGAACAAACAGTTCAAATGAGGTTTCTTCCTCACATTAATCACTAATATGGATTAATGTAAAATGCACTAATGTTTTACTATATAAAATGACTGTTTATACACTTATTACCGTTTTGCTCCAGTTGTTTTCATCTGCTGCAGCAACCAAGTGCAACGTTGTTGTTTCGTTTTCTTCTTCTTTGGATTTATTAGCATTTTGTAAAGCAGAATGTTGAGATTTACCGCCGCCCAGCGGACTGCAATATATCAACATACAGTTTATGGTGTCAACTATGGAGGACGAGATCTGACAGAAGTACAAATAAATAAATAAATAAATGTATAAATAAATACTGGAATAAATAAATAAAATAATAAATAAATAAATAATTAAATGCGTGAATAAATAAATAAAAACTGGGAAATAAATGGGGCATAAATAATTAAATGTCTTAAATTTATTTATACATTTATCTATTTCCACATTTATTTATTTCTACATTTATTTATTTCCATATTTATTTATTTCTACATTTATTTATTTCCACATTTACTAATTTCTACATTTATTTATTTATACATGTATTTATTTCCACATTTATTCATTTCTACATTTATTTGTTTCCATATTTATTTATTTCTACATTTATTTATTTCCACATTTATTTATTTATACATGTATTTATTTCCACATTTATTCAATAATATAATAATAATAATAATAATAATAAATAATAATATTTAAATACATAAATGTATAAATAAATAAATGTATAAATAAATACATGCAGAAATAAATAAATGTGGAAATAAATAAATGTATAAATATAGAAATATAGAAATAAATACATGCAGAAATAAATAAATGTAGAAATAAATACATGCATAAATAAATAAATATGGAAATAAATAAATGTAGAAATAAATAAATATGGAAATAAATACATGTAGAAATGAATAAATGTAGAAATAAATAAATGTAGAAATAAATTTAAGACATTTAATTATTTATGTCCCATTTATTTACCAGTTTTTATTTATTTATTCACACATTTAATTATTTATTTATTCATTATTTTATTTATTTATTCCAGTATTTATTTATACATTTATTTATTTATTTATACTTCTGTCAGATCTCGTCCTCCATAGTCAACAGGCAGAAAAGAAGACATAAGTATCTTGATGGATTTGAAGTAGCCTACTTTACTTACCAGTGAGTCTTTTTTTTATGGCATATTTTATTCAATGTATTTGTTTGTTTGTTTTTATTACATTTAATAGCTTTTCCACCAGTTAGCCTACTTTACAAATTTATATTTTAATTTTTTTCCCGTCTTTTTTTTTATTTTGATTTTTGGACTGCTGGTTGGAAAAAAGTATTGAAACAGTGTCTCAAGTAGGTTCTGGTAAATCACAGCATAGTCACCCTAACCCTACAATGTTTTGTTTATTAAGAGACTAAATATTTGTGCTGTATTCCCTTCGAGAACATTACTCCCAGAATGCAGGCATGCTCTTGCTAGGCCTACCTAAAGTCTCTAAAGTGGCCATAATCCTCTCCCGTAGTACATTGAGCTGACTTCGCTCATAAAGTCAAGCAGTGAAAGTGTGACTGAGTACATCATATGGGCAGAGGTAGCCATTCCAGCACTGAGGAATGCAGAGGAGACAGTCAGATTGATAAGTGAGGGCCACTCTGTCCCTTTTGATAAAGCAAATAGTCAGGGTTAGCACAGGTATGGACCAGCTCCTATTTATGCTGCTATAGGGTAACTGCTGGGGGAAACTCACAGCTACTGAAACCCTAACCCTAACCCTGAGCTCTCTCTCTCTCTCTCTCTCTCTCTCTTTCTCTCTCTCTCTCTCTCTCTGTGCATTCACATTATATTACTGCATGTCACTATCTATAAATCGTCACCCTGTAAGTTACTAACCACTCATGTTCCTGGAAGCCCTTAGCTCTCTTGTCTCGTAGGTTCCTCTGGATTGTTGGTGGCGATGGCCTGTTGCTATGGACACGTTCCCCCCATCTCCCCAATCTCAAACTTGTACAACAATAATATCAGCCTTACAATGTTAAAGTAAATCTTAAGTGTTGCTCAACATTAAAGAGCATATTGCAGGTTACATTTTTTGGTAAATTAACACTTAAAGTTGTCTGATAAAGGCTGTGGAATAAGTCAGTGTTTGATTTGATGTGTTATACAACACTAAAGGGCAAAAATGAGAGGAGAAAGTGGCCGTTTTCAGTATAGCTGTTTAGAACGCTCTTTTTTTGCGTCATATGACGTAGAATGGGGGACTCGCGTTCTCTGACTCTGCTTTGATCCAGAGTGGTAATGGGTGAGAGCGGGAGTTCCGGGTCGTGTTTATTGTGTTTCTTCCATTGTATTACATTTAATTTGTCCAGTCATTAAGATGGTTAAATATTGTTTAAATAATGTTTCCCTAATAGGAAGAAACATGGAGTTAGCTTTCGTGCCTGGATTCGCTTTGTGCAGTTGAAGAGACGGGACTTTATTTCTGCATCTGTGAACTGTCACAACAAACGCGGTCGCCAGTGGTTTTCATTTTCGGTAGAAAGATTATGTTCCTGGCGATATGATGGAGTTCAGGATGGGATACCGAAGTCAGGACCAGGTGAGACTGATGGCATGTGGGATCCCGTCAATACAGGCAACTGCAGGTTCACTGGGCTCTGTTTTGTCTAATAAGTCTACGAATGGTTGTCAACTGTCTTGGTGCAAAGCCAAAGAAGAAATCATTTCTATGGGAAATGGGAGGACGGATAACAGGCGAGAGTTCAGCTCGCTGTGCTCTAGATACCCCTGTATCTAGAGTGACACAGCTGTGGACAGCTGTGAAAGGGAAAGTTAGGAACAAACCTCCCCACAAATGAATGTGGAACTACAGAACAGATATTCCCCTCTGTTGCAGAGCCCTGGATCTTCATCTGGTTCGCCATCCTCAGACTCCAGGGTTATGGAGGACGAGATCTGACAGAAGTATAAATAAATAAATAAATAAATGTATAAATAAATACTGGAATAAATCAATAAAAGAATCAATCAATCAATAAATAAATAATTAAATGCATGAATAAATAAATTAAAACTGGTAAATAAATGGGACATAAATAATTAAATGTCTTAAATTTATTTCTACATTCATTTATTTCCACATTTATTTATTTCTACATGTATTTATTTCCATATTTATTTATTTCTACATTTATTTATTTCCATATCTATTTATTTCTACATTTATTTATTTCCATATTCATTTATTTCTACATTCATTTATTTCCACATTTATTTATTTCCACATTTATTTATTTCTACATTTATTTATTTCCACATTTACTAATTTATACATTTATTTATTTATACATTTCTGTGTCCGAATGCTAATGAGGTAGGAGGGACTAACGTCAGTCTCATTCAGGATTTTGCCTGAACATGTCAAAGGTGAAACTGTTCACCTCTAACATATTTTACTCCCTGCCTCATCCAAACAGCTTTCAAGAAAGACAAAACACAGCGTGATGGAAACCTTCGTCAAGAATCACGTCTGCCAGTATCTGAGGAGAGACCTAAAGAGGAGAGACATCGGAACCAAGAGGAGGGGTCTCCATCCACCTTCGACCAACACCAACACCTGTGAAGTCTCACCGCCCTTGTCCCCTCGAACCTCGATCAGATCATCATCTTCCTCCCTAATCACCCGATCTCCCTCCTCCCCCCACCTGGAGTTCACTGACCAGATGAAGGAGCTGGAATGCTGGCATGTGCGTCATGTTTTGTCTCCTCAGCTTGATAAGGATGAAATGCAGAACGTTCAGAGGTCAAACTGATATGTCATCAGACCGGTGCCCACATGGGTGGAGTCCCTGTCCCGACCCCCATGGGAGGAGGTCACTATGAACTCTCGAGCCACGAAGGGCCTTAGGTCCATGTATGAGGCCATGCGTTTGTACGAGGGGGTGCTTCAAAGGGGTTGGAAGGAACCAGCAACAGGTGAGATAAGGTGGCAGGTGGTGGTCCCAAGGGCCCTGAGAGAGACAGTGCTCCGAGCAATGCATGGAAGCCCAGGGTCTGGACACTTTGGGGTCGCCAAAACACTCCGACGCCTCCAGCAGGGGTTCTACTGGGGTCAACAGAGGTGGGACGTGGAAGACTACTGTCGCCCGCAGCGACAGTTGCACAGCACGTAAGGGCCCTACAGACAGGTCTCATGCCCATCTCCAACAGTTTCCCCGCACAGATAGGGGGAACCATTACATCCTCACTGTGATGGACTACTTTGTCCCCTCTTGTCCCCTCGAACCCCAATCAGATCGTCATCTTCCTCCCTAATCACCCGATCTCCCTCCTCCCCCCACCTGGAGTTCACTGACCAGATGAAGGAGCTGGAATGCTGGCATGTGTGTCATGTTTTGTCTCCTCAGCTTGATAAGGATGAAATGCAGAACGTTCAGAACGTCAAACAGACAAAGAGTAAGGTATTTTACCTGCTTCTTGTAAAGTGTCTCGAGATAACACTTGTTATGAGTTGACGCTATACAAATAAAAATTGATTGATTGATTGAAACTGATGTGTTTTGGGTCCAGGCTGCAAGGATATCAGCAGTCATGACTCTCTCCAGGATAAGCCGGGGGCCCTGCACGTCAGTAGGTTCCAAAATCTCTGTGATGATAGGTAATAGAAGAATAAAGGGGACTCTGCCAAGAAACAAAAGGCAGTTATGTGATTTTGCAAACTTGTCAAACTTAGCATCCATTCCTTTTGAGCCACAACCTGTCCCAAAAAACGTTAGCAGATGAAGCTTCTAGGACCCTAAAGCTGGCTCTACTAAACATTAGATCACTGGCAGGGAAATCATTTTTAATCAGTGATTTTATTATTGAGCACAAGCTTCATTTTATGTTTTTAACTGGAACTTGGTTAGACCAAAATAACAGTGCAGATGTTCTTATCGAGTCAACTCCTCCCAACTTCAGTTTTGTAAGCGAGGCTAGAGTGCATAAGAGAGGAGGAGGAGTTGCAATTGTGTTTCATGACTCATTCGAATGTAAGCAATTATCTTTTGGAAATGTTGCTTCTTTTGAATATGTGGGCCTTCAGTCCACCCCCAGAGCCATGTTCCTAAATATTTACAGGCCACCTAAATACTGTGCAAACTTTTTCGATGATTTCACTGAACTGCTGTCTGTGATCTGTATTGACTTTGACTGTGTTATTGTTGTTGGTGATTTTAACATCCATGTTGATAACCCCCAGGACAGAGGGACTAAAGAACTGTTTCACACTCTTGATAGATTTGGGCTGACTCAGCATGTGACAGAGCCCACACACAACAGAGGGCACACTCTGGACTTAATCATCTCCAAGGGCTTGGACATCTCCAAGGTTGTTGTTTCCGATGTTGCCCGCTCTCTGATCACTCCTGTGTTTTATTTGAGAGTACTATGTCAGTGTACAAAAGTATTCAAACAAAAGTGATCACAAAATGGTGTAGGAATGCTGGGAGTCTCACCTGATTGGTTGGAAAGTTCACTCTCACTGTCAATCAAACACATTTTTTCTTTTATCTCTTTTATTTAATTATTTATTCGTACTCTTTAAGCCTCTGTTACATTTAACTATATATATATATATATATATATATATATATATATATAGAAAAAATGCATAGTCCTGTGCAATTAGAATTAGCCGCGATGCTAACAAGATACATGTAAAATGTCATATGCCACTGCTAATCAGTTAGCTTTTGTGTTGTGAAAATATAGTATTTATTCAGGCTTTTTGTGATCTGTAAGAGCAAAAGTTTGACACCGAGAAGAGTGAAAGTAGCTTAGCTTAGCCACAGTATGTAAATGAGTAAGGAATAGTTTAATGCAAGTTATGATGAAAGCTTTTCCTCTTTTGTTAATTTCACTCTCTTTTGTGGAGTCTCTCACACAGAACTTCAGTGTTTCATAGTACAGTTATTACAGTAAAGTGTCCTATGTTGTCTAATCAATAAAAAGCTCAACAGTAAATTGATAAAGATCTTTAACCTTTTTTGTAGTACAACAGAGCTAATGGAAAATTGTGAATAAAAACAGATGTTATTTTAATACTTCAATGTGTTAAATGTTAAGTGCTTAAATTGAGATGAAGCCTGTGTTGATGCTGACGTGCATGTTTATCTTTATAGGGGTGGTGTGACCTGTCTGTAGGTCAGGTTTTGGTAAAAGGCGGATTTTGGGCTCATCCAGAAGACCATCCACCGACAAGAGCATCCACCATAGAACTGTGAGCAGCTAACTGGATAGTGAGCCCAACCTTCGAGACCTCAAGTGGGATTAAGAAGACTGTTTCTTCTAAGGAAGAACTTCCTTCGCTACTTCATAGAGCACAGAAGCACAGATTAAACAGAAACACACACCTGGATTGAACCCCAAAGTAAAAGACTGGGCTTAGACACTTCAAATGTTTGTTTTATTTCATGTGCACACTTGATTAATTAAGTTGTTAATTGCATTAGTAAATTGTATATTGTAATCTTGACTTGCAATATTTGTGTTCCTTAAATACAAAGTTTGAAAATGTATTCCTGTGTGCGTCTCTTGACTGGTATTCAGACCTTGGGCTCCAGGTGTCCTAGTCTTCTGATGTTTGTCCACCTTCAACACTTTATTTACAGTAACATGAGTTAAAAACAACTATGCTTTTTCCCTGAATTTGATCAGATATGTTGGTAGCTATGACACACCAAATGTTTTCATAATGTTGTTTACAGTTAACGTTAAAGATAATACTTGTATTTGTAGTAGCATTTTTTTTTTCAAAAACTGTTTGAGTGGAAGTTCAATAGACCTCCTTTTTGTTTCTGCGTTTACTTGAAAGTTGGACCCTGTTCCCACTGAGCTGTTAATAAGTGCATAATAAAGTATTTATTAATCTTTATAAGTAGTGTTCCCACTTTAGATCCAGTACCTGCAGATAAGCTTTATTAACTCTTAATAAGTGCATAATAAAGTATTTATTAACCTTTATAAGGCAATAATATGAACCTAATAAAGTCTTATCAATGTCAATAAACATTTTATGAATGTTGATAAGTGGTCTATAAACAAGTTTCTTTGTGTTAATTAATATCTTACAAGCCAATTATAAATTAATTTCTAGTTTAATTAACACTTATGAAGTCTTACTAATGTTAATAAACATGTTATTAATGTTTATGATGGTATATAAAGTGTCAGTACATTTCTAATAAGAGCCTATAAGTGTCTTATAAGACATAATAAATGCATTAATTATGCCTATTAACACTTATATAGTCTTATTTGTGTTAATAAGAATCTAATAAGGTCTTATAAGTGACTTATAAGTGACTTATTACCTGTTATTAATGCTTATTACAAGCACCTTAATATAAAGTGTTACCCTGCCTAAAACATCAGTCAGACAACTGCAGCTGATCCAGAACGCTGCTGCTAGAGTCCTCACCAAAACCAAGAAAATGGATCACATCAGTCCAGTTCTGAGGTCCTTACACTGGCTCCCAGTCTGTCAGAGAATAGACTTTAAAATCCTGTTGCTGGTTTATAAAGCGCTTAAAGGTTTAGGGCCAAAATACATTAGTGACCTCCTGATTAATTACGAGCCATCCAGACCACTCAGGTCGTCTGGGACAGGTCTGCTCTCTGTCCCCAGAGTCAGAACCAAACATGGAGAAGCAGCATTCAGTTTCTATGCTCCTTATATCTGGAACAAACTCCCAGAAAACTGCAGGTCTGCTGAAACTCTCAGCTCTTTTAAATCCAGGTTTTTTAATAAGATTTTAAATTTTAACTCTGCACTGTAACTTTTAACTCTTTTTATATTTTTAATTTATTTATTTCAATTAATTTCATTTGAATTATTTTTATTTGAACATATGTTCAGATTTAATAATTCCAGTGATTTTTTTTTGTTCAGAACAGATCACTCAGCCTTACAGTGGTTGATGTCCTTCAAAGAGCCAGAAGGCCAGCTAGCACGGTGGATTGAAGAGCTGCAGTCCTATGACTTCACGGTGGTCCACAGGCCTGGGTCGCAACATGGAAACGCAGACGCGCTTTCCCGCC
Source organism: Labrus mixtus (assembly GCF_963584025.1). NCBI lineage: Eukaryota > Metazoa > Chordata > Actinopteri > Labriformes > Labridae > Labrus > Labrus mixtus. Next base: position 21,504,422 of record NC_083620.1, read on the forward strand.
GGCCCTGCTACACTGACGGCTGCCGATACTGCGAGAAAAAGGAGACCCAGGTGGGACTGCGGTGTGTGTGTGTGTGTGTGTGTGTGTGTGTGTGTGTGTGTGTGTGTGTGTGTGTGTGTGTGTGTGTGTGTGTGTGCGCGCGTGAGCTTAGCCGACGTCTGTTGTAACTAGGAGAAAGGCTGTAGGTTTGTTATTTTTGGCGTTGGCTTCGGCCTACAGTAGCCTGTTTTAAGTTTGGAAATAAACCCCCATGCAAGCTGAATAACGTCTCCTAACTTCATTGAGTAGAACACTACAATACTGAGCCCTGTAAATGTAGACTGTTTTGGCAAAGCTGTTTCATTGGAGAACATTGGATTTTATGCTGTCTCATAAATACGCCTCCAAATATGCCTGATCTCTTTTCAACAACATCATGTCAATTTCTATGTTTTTGATAGAATTAGGATCATTTCATTTCTTTTAATCAACTCACTGTGTGAACTAAAGCTTTGTTTAAAGTTGTGTTTTTTCTGCTTTTCATGTTTATCTCCAAGGTGTGTGTGTTCTGTGGGTAGGAGTGGTTTTGGCAGAACCAGCCAATGCTGCACCGAAACATGCCTGCATATAACCTACAACTGAGTGGGGCCATCCACTTTGCAGCTCCTGCAGTCTCACACACACTCTCTCTCTCTCTTTCTCTGCTCTCTCTTCTCTGACGTTCTCCACAGGTATACATCATTTTGTTTGAGACTTCCTCACATCATATTGTAAATATTTCATTTGGTCTAGTCTGGTTTAATAAAGAATTATTTAAACTTTAACTTGGTGTTGTCTCCCATTTTTGTTGTGACTTCCTGAGCCGGGTCACGACAGCTTTAAAAAAAGATTTCAACTGGTAAGACACTTTGTGATCGTGTTTATTTATTTTTCTAATTGTCCTCCAAATGATGACTTTATAAATCCTCCCTCTTCTGGACACTATCTCCTGATGGTAGACACAACACAGGAAGGTAATGTGCCTTCCCAGGATGCCGTAAGGCCCAGCGGATCACCTGCCTTTAACCTGTGTAAAGGTATTGCCTGGGGATAAGGACAAAATATTTACAATTAAACTTGATAGTCCTATTATTTACACAATCGAAAATGTATTAACAAAGGTAATATATATGGGAATACTGTGGTTAATTAAAGTATCAGAAAATCAGTCTGAGTTGTAGTAATGTCTTCAACTTGTATCTACATGCTTTGAGCAATGAAAGCTCATTTACAATAATAAAATAATAAAAGTCAGCAGAATTGCAGATTGTTTCTGCCCTACACATTCTCATGTTTACTGGCCTGAAGGAGACCATGCTCCTGTCTGAAGGTCATGCATGCTTTCTGCAGGACGAAGGGATTCAGACTGCAAGCCTCAAAACCTAGGTGCTGTACCAGGCATGTTAGGTCTTGTCTGGGTGTAAGGTTCTCCATCAACACCCAGAAGGCATCCGCCTCTCTGCAGCACGGACTCTCCACAGCTGAAGCAATGGGCTGACATTTCCCGCACAAGCACCTATCAAACATAAGTTACAGGAAACTGTTATCCCCCTCCCTCTCTGTCTTTTTAAAGTGCGTTGTTCAAAAGCGCATGGCGCACGGCGATTTGGGGCATGTCCGACTGGATTAAGTGTCTTTATTATACATAGTGTGTTTTGAGTGTACATTAAACACACCAGAGTGTCAGCTCTCATTCCCTTTAAGAGTCAGATACACTAGCAGGCTAGTGTGTTGGTATTTACACGGCAGATTTCAGTTGTTATTCTGAGATAGCCTGAACTCTGTCCGGCTCAACTTCTCTGCTTTGTGTCACTGAATACAGAACACTCAGGATACTTCAGTTATATTTCGCTGAATTATTCCCACAACCTCTGAAATGATCGAACAGACACGTTGATTATTTCAGCATGAGGCACAAAATGGTAAATAGACTTGAGATATAGCGCTTTTCTAGTCTTCCGACTACTCAAAGCGCTTTTACACCGCAGGTCACACCCACCCATTCATACCCTTTCACACACTGATGGTAGTGATCGCTATGTAGTATCATCCATCAGAAGTAACTAATCCCATTCATGCACCGCCACCGAAGCAGCGGGAGCAACTTGGGGTTAAGTGTCTTGCCCAAGGACACGTTGCCCAGCTGGGGATTGAACCCTCAACCTTGCGGTTGAGAGGCGACGACTCTACCAACTGAGCCACAGCCGCCCAAACAAAAGCGTTTCCTCATTAATGATTACAATCTCCAGACACGCCAGAGGTGCATTGAAAGGGTGGTTAATGTATGTATCAACAGAGTACTGACAAGTGTTGGGTTATAATGGCCACAATCCATAAATCCATGATATAACAAATGAAATGAAACAAAAAGTCTGTTTCAGCCCCAGACAGTATGACCCTACACAGACGCTTATCCTGTCAGGGAAAGATAAAGAGTAAATAAACATTTTTTAAGTTTGCCTTTATCTGGCAATCAAAGCATCTTCACAAGCTCCACTTGCAGAATTATCTTAACAAAACCTGCATTCTGCAACAGAGAAGAGCATAGACTTCTTCAGGTATAATCATGATCAAGATCATCACATTCTCCAAACATCTTCCCCAAACCTTAAAGGTGTTTAGATGATAGTGACAGTAACAATGTGAAGAATGTGCACTGCCTTTTCAAAAATAGTGTATTATAGATAGAGAGACTAAAGAAAGTATTGTGTTTTATAACTACAACCTGGGTGGAGTGGTGTAATGTGGGACACTGACTAATGAGGGACACCTTAGCTTACGTGCATTTATTTTATTTTCTACTAAATTCAAGTGAACATGATTGGTGTTGAATCCAAATAGGTGCATCACGTTCGTCAAATCACATGGCTTCACTGACACGATGTCATACATTCTTGCTGGAGAATCACAAAATAGGAAGTACCTCCTGTGAAATGAGGCTAGTGATTCACATCAATGTTAAGGATATAAATCTGTGGTAAATTAAAAAAAAGTTCCTAATTATTATCAAATTATCTTAGAGATCAATCAATCATTCTTTATTTGTATAGCGCCAATTCATAACAAATGTTATATGAAGCTCTAGCGTAAGTTCAGTAAGGAAGACTATATAACTGCCTTCACGATCGGGTCTTTCTCATTCATCTTTTTTGCACGCTTACTCTCGTTTCCGCTGTCATTCTTGAGCTGTCATCTTCTGGGGGCTGTCATTGGTTAATCAGCTGTCTCGTCAGCGGTACTCATCTAACCAATAGCATGGTTCATGCTGATGTTTCGTGCGCCCCTCCACCTCCCCAACACCGCCATCTCATCCCATCTGGTCTCATCAAGTCATCAGCTTCACCACCACCAGTGTCTGGACTCCATGGGGGGGATCTATTCTGACGTTGCTAAGAATTGTCATTCTACTCATCACCCACCCCATTTTCCAATATTTTCCCTTTTTCTGATTAAGCTGGCATGGCTTTTTTGATTATGAAAACTGAAAATTAGGCTCTCTATTTTATACTTTTATACTATACTTTATAGCGCCAAAATTATTTCTGTGAAGGAACATTTCCATATTTCATTGTAATAAATAATTGTCTTTATTCAATTGTCTCTCCTGATTGAACTCATGATAGCCTACTTTACAAAAAGCGGGGTTACTGTTACACTTATTCTTGCCCTTTCTTTTTCCGTTTGCTTTCTTACTACACTGCTCCTCCCCTCTTCTGCCTCAGGACCAGTTTTATGGGGTGCCGATTGTAAAAACGTTGTTATAGATATATTTTCAATATTTAGTTAATATTCTTCACATTTAGCTCGTTTTACACATAAATAATTGTAAAGTTTAAGTGTTGAAGAAATATTTAATAATATATCTAAATGTAAAATATAAATGTAAATATTATATCTAAATGTTAAATCTAAATCTAAATGTTATATCTATATCTAAATGTGTTTTAGAAAATATGCAAATCATGTAATTCCACATTTAGATTTAAATTTGACATTTAGATTTACATTTCTCTCTGTATTTTTTAATCCCAGATCGCTGATGTGTTAAAGCGAGAGTAGAGGTTATTTTTGTTGTTACACGTCAGAGCGCTGAAGATGAGAGACTACAGGCTGTCAAAGCGCACGGCTTTGCCTTGGGCCCATTAAGGAAAGAGATGGGACGTGCAAATGCTTTCTGGGGGCTGGCTTTAGATTGTCTACTTACCCAATCAGAATTAATTTTCCTTACAGGCCCACTGTCTCTGCTCGGCCAAGACGCAGTTTGAGAGACTTCCCGGTTCTTCCCGGTGCCTCTGTCCCGGTTTATGATGATGCCATGTGGTCAAGTCACCGTTTACTTCGTTTTTGTGTTCTTTATTTTTGTATTATTTTTTGTTCATTTTTGGATTAAAACAATTGCTACATTAATGATCTCACCGATATCCTAACCCTAACCCTACATGAGGCTTTACAAGGCTATAGGCCTATACTTGACTGACCACTTCAGATGTTCTAACTGAGCTCTGGTCTCGGTCGTCTGCTCACTTGACCATCACGGCTGCTTTTTATAAGGTGCGTATTGTTGAATCTTCAGGTCATTGACATAACTCCTCCGATACATTAAGGAGTCGCATCTACGAGAAAGTATTTCATTTACTTTTTTCTTGAGAAGTTTTTAGTCTTTTTAACCACTAAATTCTTAATATAGCCCAATACGACTTATAATATAAATATTATATCTAAATGTTAAATCTATATCTAACTGTGTTTTAGAAAATATGCAAATCATGTAATTCCACATTTAGATTTAAATTTAACATTTAGATTTACATTTAGATATATTATTAAATATTTCTTCAACACTTAAACTGTGCAATTATTTATGTGTAAAACGAGCTAAATGTGAAGAATATTAGTTTAGTGTAGTCCTGTTTGAGGTACCTAGCAAAGCCCTGGAAAGGCTCCAGCATGTGCGGAACACAGCTTGACAGCACATCACCCCTACCACCCATATCCTGTCATTGGAAACGATACCGGAGCCTGCTGACTCATGAAGAGAAGCTGAAATCTCCCCCCACTCTCCCAAGTCTGGAATTTAATTTCCACTACCCATCATGAATCATCTCTCTCTCTCTCTCTCTCTGCCTCCCTCCCCACCTAACCACCTCAACAGGAAAACCAAATTAACCACCGGACACTCAATACTGATGTCAGTTTAACATTTGCTTCTGTCACTTACGGACAAAGGACTTTAAATAATACACTGGAGTACCATCTTTTCAATGGTTAGTGCCTAGTATAGTTTCAAGTCCATGCATTTTTGTTGTTGTTGCTTTTGGTTTGAATGCACACCCTTTGCACATAATCTTAATATTTTTGTATATCTGTATTTAGCCTATGTTTTTATTTACTATCTTCTATTGTTTTATACTATGCAGTTTGCACCGTGAAACGTTTTTTTCTGTATGTCCAGTATGTATGGCAAAATTGACAATAAAGTTGACTTTGACTTTGAAAAAAAAAAAAAAAAAAAAAAAAAAAAAAAAATACAATTCTTGATTCGTTCACACATCAGCTCACCCCGGCTTCAGGTGGAAATTTTACAAGGGGCTTGGCAGAGAAATTCTGGGTAAAGTCAGGGAGGAAAAAATCTGCAGTTTGGATTCACACATGCAGCTCACCTGAAAATGTTTGTGGGAAAATCCTTTTAAACGCCTTTAAAGTGGCACAGAGTAGCAATTTTAATTGTAAAGATAAAGCTGATCCTCTAACATAGATAATGTAACACCTGCTCTTATCTGACATCATGCTTCAGATGTGGGCAGTCAGGCAGCAAATAAATGAGGGGCGTTTGGCTTGATGCCTGGATTCACCTCAACTCCACAAATGACTTATCTCTTGATTTTTGAAAAACATTTATTATTATCAGTTATACTTCTTTAAAATAAAATCTTTGTAATATTCTGAAGGGATTACACTAAAGCTCTAAAGAGGAAGTAGCACGAGAAACCCAGCTCCAAAATGCTCGATCGAAAACGAATAATGGAGGGTTATTTTTGTTGTTACACGTCAGAGCGCTGAAGATGAGAGACTACAGGCTGTCAAAGCGCACGGCTTTGCCTTGGGCCCATTAACGAAAGAGATGGGACATGCAAATGCTTTCTGGGGGCTGGCTTTAGATTGTCTACTTACCCAATCAGAATTAATTTTCCTTACAGGCCCACTGTCTCTGCTTTTTCCTAACTTTTGATTGGGTGGGCCAAGACGCAGTTTGAGAGACTTCCCGGTTCTTCCCGGTGCCTCTGTCCCGGTTTATGATGATGCCATGTGGTCAAGTCACCGTTTACTTCGTTTTTGTGTTCTTTATTTTTGGATTATTTTTTGTTCATTTTTGGATTAAAACAATTGCTACATTAATGATCTCACCGATATCCTAACCCTAACCCTACATGAGGCTTTACAAGGCTATAGGCCTATACTTGACTGACCACTTCAGATGTTCTAACTGAGCTCTGGTCTCGGTCGTCTGCTCACTTCACCATCACGGCTGCTTTTTATAAGGTGCGTATTGTTGAATCTTCAGGTCATTAACATAACTCCTCCGATACATTAAGGAGTCGCATCTACGAGAAAGTATTTCATTTACTTTTTTCTTGAGAAGTTTTTAGTCTTTTTAACCACTAAATTCTTAATATAGCCCAATACGACTTTAATATCGACGCCCCTCAAACTAATGAGGCTAAGGTTTTTTTTTTTGGAATTTGGTTATTAGGTTAGGTTAGGTTATTTCTTCAAATCACAAATCGAAACGAAAGCAGTTTGAGGAAAAGTTAAGGAAAGCATCTAACAGTTTTAGTCAACATCATAGGCTAATAACTCAACAGAGGTAAATGGCTATAGTTTAACTGGAGTACGTTTTAAACTGCATGACTTTTAACTTACTAAAATGTGGTTTTATTATTTAAAGATGTAAAAATGTGATTTCTTTCACCCTGACTTTCATCTTCATTGCAAAATGAAGGGACCACTTTATCTCTATAGCTCCATGACATGTGTCAGCAGGAAAGGATCCAAGTGAACATGATAGAAACGTTAGTGCTGGTGTGAGTGCGCCATGGAGAAAAGTGACAACTGTAGGCTATTGATTCACTTTCAAAAAACAGCATGTTTAATCGATGACATGTTAGAATAGAAAATGCTATGAAACGTAGGACAAAAGCAAATCTTTTACTGCTCATCTTTCGCCAGACCAATCCCTTTCTTTTTCTTTTATTCTCTCATTCTCACACTAAAGGGAGAGTAGCCTGAAGGATATCTAACGTTAATGCTGCTGAAGTTTGTTGTTTACTTAATGACAAACAGGTAGGCTACACTTTTCTAAACTAAAGGTAAGTGGGACTGACTTATTAACCTAATTGAATGTGTTACTGTGAACGATTTTTGTTGGTACACATTTTGGGCGGTGCATGCATCGAGCACGTTTGACAAACCAGGTTGATGGATGTCTATTTTAGGTGTTTCCACGCTGGAGGAGGGGCTAATTGAAACTGTAGGATACTTATCTCTGTATCTTTAGTTGCGCATCTCAAACTCCGCAGTTGTAACTATCTGATGCTTCAAGCAGGCTCAAAGATGTTCTCTCTGTCAGTGGCTCTCGGTTTGGGTAGGATATGGATTCATCTTCATTTATTTTAATTTCTGAAACTGACAGATCTTTAATTAATTTTATCCTGTTATTTGGTTCCACAGTGTGGCTGACCTTTGGCTTAATTGTGTGCGGTAAGTGTGGAGCTCATTCATCTGGCTGTTTGTCTCCGCTTATGGTGTAGTGTCATGTGATGAGTTGATTTCTGCAGCTGATGTTACAGAGTCTACCTGGAGGCACTTTTTTATTACTGTACTCGCCCTTGCTGTGATGCTATCGTAGCTTTGGGAGTGTGTGTGTGTGTGTGTGTGTGTGTGTGTGTGTGTGTGTGTGTGTGTGTGTGTGTGTGTGTGTGTGTGTGTGTGTGACGAAACAGAGTGTGGGTTAGAGGGTGACCGTGAGAAATTGGGAGCGCTGGTGCGTGACTCAGTGTTTGCAGCTGAACTACACACATCATTGATGTCTCGCTTATAGGCTATGTCATCATATTAAAAGAATAGGGTAAGACTCTGAGAGATGGGTTTTGGAACTTAAATTAATTTCTTTTATTTCCTTCTTGCATTCCCCCTATGTGATGGTATGCAAGATATCTTTCATTTTCTCCACCTCCTCTGCTAAAAAGACGGAGCTTGAGATTGCCTCTGCGTAATGCTGTGACCTGCTGTCATGATGACAGTAAAGGTAAAAGGACGAGTAACGTAGCGTTGTTTAAGAGCGTGGATTCGATTGTCTACACCTGTCATGAAACCAGGAAATACCCGTTATATCGTAGCAGCAGAACTTATGTTTAGAGTGTTGGCACTAGCCTATCTGCCATACTTGGATTGCCACTTTGCAATACAAGTAGCCTATTCACTTGTAAGAAAGCAAGTCCGGTTGCCTTTGCACTTTCACCTAATTTAAATGTGGTTTTCATAATGCTTGAACATATTTTGCCACTTCTCCTTATTTTCCTACCCATCTCTTACAACTTTGAACTTGTGTTTTTGTTGACAGAGTCAGTCAAGGGTTCACATGCCTTTAAAAGCGACTGTTACAGGTAGGTATTCCCCTTCTTTCCAGTGTGGGTGTGTGAGGAAAAGTGTTTGGTGCCATTGTGCAACAGTACAAAAGTGTTTGTGGTGACAGATAGAGAGGCATATAGGAAGCACTGATGGGCTATTTGCCGATAAAGCCCGATATATATCATATCTGAGCACACCTGTGCAACTATTTAAACTGCATTGTAAAGGATATGATAAAATGTACATTGACATGACAGGGAACAAAAACAATTGTGTAAGAAAAAATAATTTTCTTTTTATTTAAAGTGGTGTCTATTGATTGTAAGAGAATATCTCTTGGTTTATTTTTTCCTTGATTGCAGAAAAACCTGTAAGGGAATAAAGTATGACACCCGTGAGGCTGTGTGCTGTGAGAATAACCTCCATCCAGGAGCAGGACTTTCATGTTGTGGAAATCAGTCCTTCAACTCAGCAGAGGCCACCTGTTGTAAAGCTGAACTCAGACAAGAAGTAAAAGGTAACTGCAGCACATTTGTGTTACAACCAGGTGAGGATGCTAGACATAGAAAAAAATGAGGAGGCAGCTTTCTAATCACGGAGCATGTACATTTAAGTAGTTACAATATTGTTACACTGTTAGGATAGCTTAAACCCTTATGACTCGTGACTAACAAAACAAACAAAGCCAATACAATTGATATACACTATGTTTCAAAAGTCATAAAAACTCCTATGAATAACTTAACTCAAGTGTTTTAGCTACCTCCGTTGCTAGCATGTGACGCAACTTACCAAAGGACATTCTGAGAAGTTCAAATAGGTTGTTTGAGCTCAGAGATGGTTGAAAAATGGTAACAGCATGGTTCTGTCATAGGATGTCAGGAAGAAAAATTCCTTCCTTGCTAAGTCGTTCCCTAGTCAATTATAAATACAAGAAGTTGAGTGTTGATCTGCTGTTGCATCACTTATTCATTGTGCAAAGTATTGGCTGAGATCCACATTTGTTGACATTTAGCTAATCTTGGCCAATTGGGTGATTCCACAGTTTTGCCATTGTTTTGGGGAAGGCACTTTCCCAGCGGAAATGCACATTTTCCAGACTCTAAGGCAGCTGCACATATTTAGGAAATATAACAATTATACTGGCAAGCCAGTCGTCTCCAGAACATCACATGTGCTCTATTAGCTGGAAGACCACAAGTTCCAACCAACAGTAAACACCCGATATCCTTCCCAGGAGAGTGCAAGCTATATATAGGGATCTAAATCAATCATAGTGGCTATGAAGGCGATGTCCAACAATAACTGTAAAGAATTCAGCAGTTAAAGATAGGAAACTTGAATCAGACTTGTGTTTGAGATCATCGTCACAGTTATTCTCGTCTTATTTATCATCCATGGTTTTACTGATTTTGGGGTTTAGTAATTTTCCCATTGAAATAAAAATCTGTAAATAACACTCTGATAAAAAAAATCACATTATCAACAAGTGACTGTTAAGAACATACTGGCTAGCAGAAAAGAAAACACCAACTCTCTTTTATACTTCAATATATAGCCTGTCATTTTATAGCTCATCTGCCTTAAAATCTGTCATTTTTATGACGGGCGAGGTACAAATAAGTCTAAAGTGTTTGTCTTTTCATTCAACTGGGAACTTCCACATGCTGACAGAAGCACTTCCAGCTGTAACTGTGTTGCTGTGCTTTGTGGATCTTGACCACATGTCTGTGTTTGCAGCTAATGTTACAGAGGGTCTGAGCCAGAGTGTCTCCTGTTGCTGTGGTCTGAAAGCCTACAACCCACTCAATGAAATATGCTGTCAGTCAACCGTCAAAGACAAGCCTACAGCAAACGCACAGTGTTGTGGTGAAGGTTAGTAGAAGTGGACATGATTGTTGGGGTTAAAGCCTTTTTAAAACACACTTTTCATCATACAAAACAGGAATATATATATATCCTATTTCAGTATTAACTTGTGTGATTTATACCATCTCAACTAAATATCCTCGATTGTGATTGACTGATAAATGTAAATTAGTAGTTTACCAAGCAGTATAATTAGACATCCAAGACGGACATGTTTAGATCTATTCAACTTTTCATCCAGAGGAAGGCAACAGTGAAGCTCAGCTACAGAACCTGAAACCTTGGTTTGTTTCATCTGAAAATGATTACTCACAACTGTTCTGGTGTTCCTTACATGCAGATTTGATTTTCTTACGATTTCAAGACTCAAAAGATTATTACCACTTCACACTGTAAAAGTGAAGCATGTTCTGTTCATGTTCTGTGCAAAAGCTGGTGGTGTAAAGGATAACTTGTAGGCAGCAGGTATGTCTGAGGTTAAAGTGATACATTCTAAAGAATCATTCCGATCTTCTCTACAGATGCTTTTGATAAAGATACACAGTTGTGTTGTGGTCTCGGTGATAATCAGAAGATCCTGTTGAGAATTTCCGATCGCCACCAGTGCTGCGGACATGGCCAGTTTGACCGTGTGACTCAGCACTGCTGCCTGAAGGATGGCTCTTTAGTGATACATTCCATTAACTCCAGCAATTGTAGAGAGGAGTCAGGTGAGTCTCACCTTACAATTTTTAAAGACAGTTCTATGCAATGCATTGAATTCATATTTTTTAAATGAATTCCCAGGTGTTTTTCCCTTTTTAGGGCAAAAGTGGGATAAAATATCTGTGTTCTTCGGTAGGGTGTAGGGGGTTATGACCTGGCTAGTAGGGGAAAAGGGAAGCATCATAAAAAGGAGATGGCTTTGGTAAATTATTTATTAAAAAAAGAAGTAAAACTGTGACACAGCAACAAAAAGGTGAGGCTAATTGAAATGGCGAAAGAGTGCTGCCCAATTCAATAACACTGTAAAATGTGTGTGTGTGTGTGTGTGTGTTTACTTAACAAAACTAAAAGCTGTCTCAGTCCACACAATAGAACGAGGGCCTCAGAACATACATGATTTTACAAATAAATAGGAAAGACAACGAGAGGCACAGTGGCAAGCTGAAAACAAACGGAGCTTTGCTAAGACTGTCGAGCTGGCAAAGCTTCTTAAGGTGTCAGTGGACAGGTGCTCCCCTTTTGATTGGTTGAATGTCTTGTTGCAGCTCCTTACCTATCAGGGTTCACCAGCAGCAGCAGCACAGGAGAATTAAATCAGGCCAACACGCACGCCAAACACAGGAGACGGGGTGCGGCTGGAGCTGTAACATAGGGCTACATTCAAAGGTGTTTGGGGCCCACGTCGGCGCCCCCTAGAGCAGGAGGCTTTACTCGATTGACTATTTCACTGATGCCTAGAGCTGGCCTCTGCTTTTTACACGTACCAGGGTGGAATTTTCATGCATATTGTACATCTATGGGTGCTAAAGGTCCTGCGTTGTCATTTCAGACTTCATTTGGGTTGGTTGGTCTTTAGATGGCATTGTGATCACGAATGAATGTTTATTTTTTGTTTATTTTTCGTCTGAAACTAAAAGATAGCACCCTGCACAGGGACCTTTACACATTTCCCATTCCCTTAAACATATTTTAAATGGTATTGTAACATCAGGGAGGTGTGTAATGCCTGTATCTTGACTTAATAGTATATGTAGACCTGTGTACCAACCATCTTTGCCATCTTTCCAAATGAAACAGTGTCAGCTCTCTGTGGACAGAAGACGTATGACGAACGCAACGAACTGTGCTGTGAATCAACTCTAGTAGCCAAACCAACACCAGCTTCCAAATGCTGCGGTAATGGTGAGTAGAGCAGAAGAAAAGAAGACAATCCTTTGAATTAGACGGGGAAAAAACTAAGAAGTATTTAACAGAAGTAAAACTAAACACACACTGACTACATCAGGCCAGTTGTGATATTGGATGAGGTTAAAGTGATACTGAATAATCCTGATTCTTTCCACAGAGACATATGATGAAGACAACCAGTTGTGTTGTGGTCTTAATGAAAAGAAGCGCCTGAAGAGAATGTCCAGTAACCACGAGTGTTGTGGACAGAAGGGCCAGTACGACAAAATGACTCAGCGCTGCTGTTTGGTGGATGACGCTTTAAAGATACGACCTATTAATTCCACATGCTCTGAGGAATTGTCGAGTGCGTATGAATAATCCCTTTAACTGCTTTACACAGCTTCCTGTAAATCTATGAAATATTTAGTTTTAGTTCTGACTGCCTCTCAGTATCGTAGTGTTTTTTTCAATGTACACATTTTTAAGTTCATCTACTCAGTGCAGCCCGGTTATAAAAATTGTTACTTTGAATTATGACATATGACATCAACAGGATCATTAAAGGTCCTCGTAGATCATAATTGACTGTAAAGCTTCCTATTTCTGTTTTATAATTTAAGAGCAGTTGTGTCTCTGCTGTGAGAGAGACAAGACGCAGCCTTCAGGTATGACAGGTGGTTTTGTTAATTTGAGTGTTGCTTATGCTGTGTTATCTGTTATCTGGCATAAAGAGGAGCCTACTGACTAGATTGTGTTTGAGTGCAGCACAGATAAGACAACAGGAACCAAGCAGACAGAGCTGAGTGTGAACTCTTTTTGTTCTCCAGAGAATACTGTACGCAAGTCGTACACCTTGTACGTCATATTTTCAGATGCACACATTAGCTCAACATAGCTGCATCCAGGAATCCCAGAGGGATGAAAGGGTGAAATGATAAGCGAAGGAATAAACATGCCAGTTCAGGTCCTCTAAGAAGACATTCTGCTTGAAGGGAAGTCAAACAATATGAACTGTTGTGTAATATCTAACTGAAGTTTCAAACCTTTATCATTTCAAGGTCCCATATTATGCTTTTTCTGGTTTTATATGCTCTTCAGTGTGTTTTCCAAGTGTCCTGTGCATGTTTAGGCACATCTATGTGCAAAAATTCAAAGTCCACGGAAACGCTGCTTCTTCTACCTCCTCCTGTTAGCTGTAGCATTAGCCGCATGTAACGCTCGGTTCTAGCCCCCCTCGATAAAAATTTGTCAGTGTGACGTCTTTGTCAGTGTGAGATCACTGATCTAAGCCGATTGGCTCGTTGTGGCAAGCCCAGCAGCTCATGTTGAAATTTCCGAGACGCGTGCTGAGCAACTGACCAATAACGACAGAGCGGATCAGCAGACCAATCAGAGCAGACTTGGCCCACGTGGGGTCTAACAGTGTGGGCTCAACAGAGTGCAGCTGACGGACTCAGAGCGTAGAGGGAGCAAGGAGGAGCAGTACATGAAAACAGACACTTTTTTTTTTCGGACTTTAGCTATTGTGAACGTACAAAAGTAGGTACATAGATTAAATATACGAACCCCAAAAAGGGCATAATATGGGCTCTTTAATGTTGGGGTAAGGAGGGTATTTATGCTTTTATGAAAGAGACAGGACAATGGATAGCTTTAGAAATCAAGGAAATAGAGAGTGGAAAATTAAATATGGTAAAGGAGCCACAGGTTGTATTTGAACCCGGGCTGCCTGCTTGAGGACTGTAGCCTCTATAGAAGGGTGATTCCACAGCTGTCTCAGTCCACACAATAGAACGAGGGCCTCAGAACATACATGATTTTACAAATAAATAGGAAAGACAACGAGAGGCACAGTGGCAAGCTGAAAACAAACGGAGCTTTGCTAAGACTGTCGAGCTGGCAAAGCTTCTTAAGGTGTCAGTGGACAGGTGCTCCCCTTTTGATTGGTTGAATGTCTTGTTGCAGCTCCTTACCTCTGCTTGCTGGCCTCTGCTTTTTACACGTACCAGGGTGGAATTTTCATGCATATTGTACATCTATGGGTGCTAAAGGTCCTGCGTTGTCATTTCAGACTTCATTTGGGTTGGTTGGTCTTTAGATGGCATTGTGATCACAAATTAATGTTTATTTTTCGTTTATTTTTCATTTGATTTTCGTCTGAAACTAAAAGATAGCATCCTGCACAGGGACCTTTACACATTTCCCATTCCCTTAAACATATTTTAAATGGTATTGTAACATCAGGGAGGTGTGTAATGCCTGTATCTTGACTTAATAGTATATGTATACCTGTGTACCAACCATCTTTGCCATCTTTCCAAATGAAACAGTGTCAGCTCTCTGTGGACAGAAGACGTATGACGAACGCAACGAACTGTGCTGTGAATCAACTCTAGTAGCCAAACCAACACCAGCTTCCAAATGCTGCGGTAATGGTGAGTAGAGCAGAAGAAAAGAAGACAATCCTTTGAATTAGACGGGGAAAAAACTACGAAGTATTTAACAGAAGTAAAACTAAACACACACTGACTACATCAGGCCAGTTGTGATATTGGATGAGGTTAAAGTGATACTGAATAATCCTGATTCTTTCCACAGAGACATATGATGAAGACAACCAGTTGTGTTGTGGTCTTAATGAAAAGAAGCGCCTGAAGAGAATGTCCAGTAACCACGAGTGTTGTGGACAGAAGGGCCAGTACGACAAAATGACTCAGCGCTGCTGTTTGGTGGATGACGCTTTAAAGATACGACCTATTAATTCCACATGCTCTGAGGAATTGTCGAGTGCGTATGAATAATCCCTTTAATTGCTTTACACAGCTTCCTGTAAATCTATGAAATATTTAGTTTTAGTTCTGACTGCCTCTCAGTATCGTAGTGTTTTCTTCAATGTACACATTTTTAAGTTCATCTACTCAGTGCAGCCCGGTTATAAAAATTGTTACTTTGAATTATGACATATGACATCAACAGGATCATTAAAGGTCCTCGTAGATCATAATTGACTGTAAAGCTTCCTATTTCTGTTTTATAATTTAAGAGCAGTTGTGTCTCTGCTGTGAGAGAGACAAGATGCAGCCTTCAGGTATGACAGGTGGTTTTGTTAATTTGAGTGTTGCTTATGCTGTGTTATCTGTTATCTGGCATAAAGAGGAGCCTACTGACTAGATTGTGTTTGAGTGCAGCACAGATAAGACAACAGGAACCAAGCAGACAGAGCTGAGTGTGAACTCTTTTTGTTCTCCAGAGAATACTGTACGCAAGTCGTACACCTTGTACGTCATATTTTCAGATGCACACATTAGCTCAACATAGCTGCATCCAGGAATCCCAGAGGGATGAAAGGGTGAAATGATAAGCGAAGGAATAAACATGCCAGTTCAGGTCCTCTAAGAAGACATTCTGCTTGAAGGGAAGTCAAACAATATGAACTGTTGTGTAATATCTAACTGAAGTTTCAAACCTTTATCATTTAATGTTGGGGGAAGGAGGGTATTTATGCTTTTATGAAAGAGACAGGACAGTGGATAGCTTTAGAAATCAGGGAAATAGAGAGTGGAAAATTAAATATGGTAAAGGAGCCACAGGTTGTATTTGAACCCGGGCTGCCTGCTTGAGGACTGTAGCCTCTATACAAGGGGCACTCAAACTAACCACTAGGCCACCGGCACCCCATCAGTCTGTACCCTAATAAAAAGTCACCATTTGGGGCGCTGGTGGCGCAATGGTTAGTGAGCGTGCCACATGTATGGAGGCTGTAGTCCTCCAAGCAGGCGACCGGGGATCCAATCCGACCTGTGGCTCCTTTCGCGCATGTCATTTTACGTCCCTGGTAACAGCTGAGAAGTAACAGACAACCAAAGAAACTGACAAAGCCAAAGAGTAAGAAAATGTTTATCTTACACAAAAAAACTGAATTTAATGAACAAGGTGGGGGTGAGGATTGGACAAAGTGGTTGTGCCAAATAAATAAACTCAACAAAACAAAACCGGACTTAACTAGTCTCTAACCTCACGTAAAAGTAATCCAAACACAAACCTGACTAAAAAATATTGAAAGATAAAACGACATACTGTAGGTGGCACATACCACACTTACCTAGTGTTTCTAACAAAGTCAACTAAGTATGTGTAGCAAATGTAGGGGATCCCCAACTTACCTAGTCCAACCTCACCACAAACCTTTCAGCACAATGATCCACAGAAAAACTGGCCGATACAACAAGACTGAGAGAGAATGATGATCAAACAACATGACTGGCAAAGAGCTGTTGTTGAAGAGTTGGTGTGTCCCACCATTTACATTCAATGCAACTTATGAACACGCTAACATTTACTAACTACAAGGAGAGACTACAATATTTGCTTTAACATATGTGGAGAACATAACAACTTTAAGTCTGTGAGTAAAGAGAGAGAAACCTTTATTTGTTACAGGACTGTTTCTCTACATACTGCACCCATACTCACCACTGAATGTGAGTATGGTGTCAGTTAGGGAAGGATTGAGGTCACGGGTAAAAGAAAAAAAAAATACTAATGTTGTGAATTTTCACGTTACTTAAACATATTTTCCTCCCGGCTGGAGTTGTATTTCACACAGCTGTTAGAGGTCAGGTTAATGTAAGTGTAGGCTGATGAACTATGAACAATACAGTTGTTTTGTTGTGAAGACATCAGGCACAACAATTATTTACTCTCTCAAAGCAATCAGAGTGGGCAGCAGCTAACTTGCACACTGCAGAAGGAAAAGCCGAGACCTCTGAAAACATGGATCAGAAAACAAAAGTGGAGACGTGCCTCTGTTCTTGGGTGTTAACATTTTGGCTGAACTTTCACTTTGGAAGTATCAATGGAAACAAAAATATAACACTGTCTGACGACTTTCCTGTCCAATGACTGACTCCAGAAGAATTTCAAAAACAGCATGTAGAGTCATGAATTCATATTTTAGTTATTTGTATTTACCAGATCTCAGGGAGTTGTTCAGTTGGACACAAACCATTTGAAATTGCATGAAGATTCCATCCTGCAGGTCATGGAAACAAGGAACTCCTTCTCATGTGGCGGTAGCCCCAAACTACTGTTATAGTTAATGCATGACATCATGGTGAGATCCAACAACAAGGGAGCCTTAGCCCTTCCCTGAGGCGACTTGTCCCATCAGACAGGCTCAGTACTTCACACCCGGCGCCTCGTAAAGCTGCTTTTTCTCAGGACTGCAGATCAGCTCATGTCTTTGTTTTGTTCAGATGTGGATGTTGAAACACTGGGCAGCTGTTCACACACAGTTATCCCCCCTTTGCATTCTGGGAAGATAGGATGTGGGTGTTTATCAAAGGAGGTATTGTCTTGAGCATTTTAAACTGATATGGAGCCAGTTTTTCAGCACTTATTAAATGTCAGCCCTGTTTATCAAATTGGTTTGTCTTGGTCTAACCCTCTGAATCATTTTCTTCATGCCCACACCCTCTGCACATGTTTAAACTACCCTGTTTTTTTTCTGTTCTGCTTGAATTGATCCATCTTGTATCAACAATCCTCTGTCTAGGTCAGGGTAATATTGACCCCACTGTGAACAACCCATGTTCACATGTCTGCTGTGCTGGCTGTATATCTGAGCGGAAGTCTTTGGATCAGGTAATGTACCACTGACCCTTTTTCTATCTTATGTGCTCAGATGAGTGAATGATGTTAACAGTTTAAATACACGCTGTCATCATTACGACGTTATATGTTACAACTGTGAAGGAAAAAACAACAACTGCTGCCTCAGTACAGTTAAGTTGACAAAGAGCTCAGAGCTCCTCCCAGCTCCTTTTTATAGAGCAAGTGAGGATGTTTTGTGTCTATCGGACAAAAGCTCTGCTAATGTTCGTGCCATGAACGTTAACAGCATTTGGATAAGGATGCTATAAAATCACCCTGGTAAGATTTTCTTTGCACAATTTTCTTTGCAGTTATTAGAATTTGCGATGTTCCATTTTTTTGCATTTGAGTGTGTTTATGACCGGCCGTGCCCCCTTGTTTCTGCTCTACTGCACCCTTTTAATAAAAAAATTCTCTCTCTCTTCCAGGGCTGCGGAGCGACGCAGAACAGCTTGGCACAGCACAAAGTCCTCTGTTTTGATCTGGAAACAGATAGAAAGGATGGAGAGGAGTGTTCAGACATCGATGTTCCTTACCTCCAATCTAAAGGGACTATATGTTGTAACAAGTTTCATGACTCACCAGGACAACACTGCTGTGGGACAGAACTCTACAATCCTCATAGAGAGATCTGCTGCAATGGACACAGGTGATTATGCGTGCGTCTCTGTTGATGTCTAACCATAAAAAATACTGATGAAATTCAGTGAAATTGTAACCCTCATTGAATCAGCTTTGTTGGTGTATTTGTCGGGCTCTATGCGCTGTGGTTTGCAATGTGTTTAAAATGCCAAGAAAAGAGTCTGCATGAGGGAGCATGAGGGAATAGAGAATCTCAGACAAGGAGTAGCTTGGGGGAAAAATCACAAAGTGTCTGAGACAGGCAGGAATTCCAGTATCTTTCCAGACTACTGTTTCCTTTTAACCTTTAAAATGCACCCAGCTACTGAGTCAGGGAATGTCTGTACGGCTGGGTCAGCCGTAGCTTTCTCTTAATTTTTTGCATTTTTCTGGCTGACTGTATGTTTTTCACATGTGTATGTTATGACTTCTCCTCACACAAAGGTTAACCATATTTGGACGGGGCTCATATTTAAGTCATTATACATTTTGTTCTTGCTTTTGGAGTTCAGATAAATACTCTTTCCTAACAATGAAATGTCTTTAAAATGTGAAAGTAGTCAATAGCCGTGATTAATTCACAGACGTTATTAATACACCCAGTTGATTTTCAGCTTTTTAGTTTTAGGTCACAGTTTTAGATTTACGGTCAGCACTGTATTGACTGAGTTTGTTGGGTTTTTTTTTTTTTCAAAATCTGCCTGGAGAGAAAAAACTAACTTGCTAACATGTGTTTTGATTGTTAATATTTCCAGGCTGTTCTGAGTCAGTTTGGTTTAGATTTCTTCTTTTGCCTCCTTGTGGCCAAAACTGACTTAATCTTTAAACAGGTTTCACTGGTGCTTTTCAGCAGAGTTTTTAGTCATTTCTGTCTGATACATGATTTTCTATTTAAATAGATATTTTATTTTAATCAGTACACCTTCTAACACTAGCAGCGTAACATGCATTTTACTCAGATTTTTATGCTTCAAGTCTTTCCCCCTTTTTGTAATGATCACTACTGTGATACAACAGTACAGTGGCTGAACATATCATTTTAGACACTGTGCTGCAGAAGTGATGTCAATCTCACATCCATAGCCCCCTTTTTAGACCATCTATCTTTGAATGATCAAAATACAATTATAAGAATTTCTTCATCTCACCCCCCTGATGTGACACTCACTGCTAAACCTGTATCCACACAGACATTCCAAAGAAGAAAACAAGCGCTGCTGTGGGGTTCAAGCCTACGACATTAAGAACAAACAGAAGAAGTGCTGCGCAGGGACACTGTACCACCTGTCATCTAAAATTTCGGCACATGAAGCACAATGCTGCGGATCCAGCTTGCAGAAATCATCGGTAGGTTTTCTGATAACATCCGTAGTTACTGTCATCATTATGTTTGTAACCTAAACGCATTCAGCGTGTCACAGGGCAACGCCGTACCCTCCAGGGCAGTAGTTCCAAACTGGTGGGTCATGACCCAAAAGTCGGATTTGGAATGTGTGCCTGGAAAAAAAGAAAGGTGTCAAAAAGTCTATGAAGTGCTCTTCAAAATGTTTTGATTTGTTCAGTTTCTTTGTTCCGTCACCTGTCTGAGGTCAAAACTGCATAATTTTTAAT
The DNA here is from genome assembly GCF_963584025.1 of Labrus mixtus. Classification (NCBI taxonomy): domain Eukaryota; kingdom Metazoa; phylum Chordata; class Actinopteri; order Labriformes; family Labridae; genus Labrus; species Labrus mixtus. Next base: position 21,524,696 of record NC_083620.1, read on the forward strand.
TACATAAATCTGAATTTGAAATATATTCCAAATTCAGGTCTGATTTTCATGAAAGATTTGGTAGTGGGTATTTGGGCTATACCAGTTAAGATCCCCTGCTCTAGAGTAAGGTACACACTTGCACGCACTAATGTTACACAGCCACTTTGAAGTAAACATCAAGCCGGCTAAGAGGCTCGTGTTAATGTTAGATTATCATGACTAGCAACAACTAATCAGTGTGACTGATCTCTGACAAACCTTAAGTATAACTGCATGTCAAAGAACTTTAAAGATTGTATTTTTGTTACATAAAAACATTGAATTCTTTTTTCAGATATGTGATTGTTACTCACTTGTTGCTCCACAGCCTTGTATACACTCCACTTCCACAATCAGGAACTGTTAAACAGAAATAATGCCTGCCATTGGCTTACAAGGAGGTGTGCCAAGTGGAAGGCGCCAAGTATGGTCGAAGTGTAGGGGTGTTTAGGTTGCTGAGATTAAAAATGTTCTTTTAATGACAGTTTAAGAGTTTACTTGCATGTAATGCAACATGATATGTTTAGCCCCATTTCAGGTGCTTGTGTTGTTTGCAATTCAGCTAATACTCACATGAGAATTAGGCTACAGTATATAGGAGAGGAAGGGGCAGGGGCCCGGATTGTGTAGAGCTTCCTTATTTTCATTTTCTCCAGGGCTACACTCTACATATTGCTGCACTTGTTTTCACTGTAAAAACATTCACTGGGACTGCAGAGATACCACAGAAGCACAATCCTAACACTGACCTGACTATTATTCTAACCATTGTACTTTATATCCAGGACATTTGCTGCTCAAATGAACACAAGGAGGTGCTCTACCTTGCCAAGACGGGATTCAGATGCTGTGGTCACCTCTACTACAACACGTCTCTGTGGTCATGTTGTGCAGGGAAACTGAGCCCAGTCCACAAACCAGGACAACGTCATGGCAGGTCGATTAAAGGTCAGTTTTGCTTTTCTTGGACACCACTTTGACTTCTTGCCTTAAGAGTTAGGCTTGATAGTTGACATTTTAACTTGGTGTTTTTGTCACTATCTGGATCTAAAAAGATGTATATAATGTTCCTTTTTCAGAACCCAGACTTGTATCGATGAGCAACCTGAATGAAGAAGATCTCTGCAAAGAAAGTAAGATATCACTTTCATGCGAACTGGGAAACAGATACTGTTATAAATGTAATTAATAATGAATGTAATATATTTATGTTCCTGTTTAGTGTTTATCGGGACTGTGGACAGTGTGTCTCTGCACAGCATCGTGTTCAGCAGTGTGTTCAAAATCTTTGGAAGAAATGCCACTGTGATACATCTGCCCTCAACTCACGTCCTGAGAGCACCCGATCACTGCAACTCCCCAAAACTGATCCTTGGGAAAACCTGCTTTTTTGATCAAGTTCATGTCTTCACTGATTTCACCCATGACTCTCTTCACCAGTCCCTCCATTTTATTATTTCCAAATGTTATCGTCCTTAAACCACCTCTGGTTAACCTCTTTTAGCAGACATTGTCAGTGTCAGGCGGTTAACTTGAAAAGCTTTCAAGTATCTTTTTACTAAATGCAAGTACATACACTACCTTACTAAGCAGTTTGAAGTTAAACTACTCAATACATTACCTATTGACGCTTCCTTTCATAGTGCCGTTTCACAACTCCATAGCTATGGGTCAGCCTTTTAGGGCATTATTCATAGTTATTGAAACATATGACGTTATTTAGAAGTATGAAAGTACAGCACTGATGATGATGATTTGGATGACTGAGTAGAGCTCAGTATTACAGTCAGGAGATTTGGTTTAAGGTCTCAGAACGAGTCACAGTTGAATTACCTTTGGAAACATTGTTCGGGGGACCGGTGGAAACCAAGATGAAGAGGGAGCTGAAAACATTGCCCTAAAGGGAAGAAGATAAAATGTAGCCTAACACCATTCAATAAACTAAAAACATGACATTACTGGATATATCACTAGCTAAAGAGAATCTTTATCGAATGTTAGAAACAAAAAAATATTGTGAGTCAGAACACATTGCAGTTACTGTCAGTGCATTGGGTATAAGTTATTGTGCCTTCATATGGAAATTTACCAATTGATTCTATCTTGTGTGGCATTTTACCAAACAAATTTGCAATGAAATGACCAAAACATAATTTAGAAAAACAGCCAAGACTTCAAGTAAGCAAACTTTCCAAAATGTAGAAGTCGAGCAGTATTACTGGAATTATTTACTGCAATATTTGTAATAACAATTCTTGTTGCGAAAAAGTGTAAATGCTACTGTAAGTGTCTTACAAGGTGAATGGAGATTTAATGATCTGTACTCTTTTAAGTATATGCTTCGATTCATTTCCAACAAATGGACATAAACTACAAGGAAAGCTGTTGTTTTTGCAAAATACCTTAGACTACATGTAGCTGATTTATTTTCTGTCATGAAAGAATATTTATTTTCATTTCTACATAAGCTTGACATCTAAAAGCTAATACATTTGGTGTTTTGAAATAATATGCTGACCTTAAAAACTTTAGGATTAAATGTATTTATTCTCACACTCAAGTTAGAGGTGGCAAGTGTTTGCACAAGCCTTTGCACTATTACAAACATGATTTGTATCAGGGCTACAGATATGCTATAATGACCTAACAGTCACCCAAAGGTTCAACTGTGCCTTGAAAATACTTCTACATTACCATTTCGGTTATCCTTTGTTGTCTCAGACTTTTCATGTGAATGTGTTTTCTGTAATGTGTTACACTGTTTTGGAAACAGAGTCTATTTTGACATTTATCAGTACTGAACATTCTTCTGTAAACTTTAATTGTACTATTCAAATTAAGGAATATTTTATTTCCCACACTATACTTTCTGTTTAAACTGCATGTTTATATTGATTGATTTATCGCATGTGTCTTAAAAATAACAGGATTTGGTGGGTGCCTGACTCTTTTGTGTTTTTCTACTTAATAAAAACAGTTATGACAGCTTATGGGCCACACTTGAGTTTTTGAAAAAAATAATGTTCCCATTGTACCCTCACTTTGCAGGCTGCAATCATTCATTGTTTATACTAATGCCACTAAAAATGATTTCTGTAATACCAGTCAACCTAAACAAAACTAAACAAAAAAGCCAGGGAAAACATATGAAAGGCCCTGAATTCTCATCTGAACTGATCTGGCTCTTAAACTGATACCAAGCAAAAATCCTTTCATTTTTTAATTTTCAACAAATGCGCAATTCTGATCAACACCCATACAAATTTACAGAAGCGCTGGATTCTTTCTTGCTTTCTTTGGCTTTCTTCTGCTTCTGGGTGAAAAAAAAGACCAGGGATTGACATAAAACATACCACATTCCCAGTTTACTGTTACTGCATGGTATTAACAGTGTAGGATTGACAAGTGTTAAACCCCAGTCATTCATTTGATAAGGGAGCTTCAACATGTCCAATGTTTACAACTGATGGAAGTTTACTGATGACCATAAGTTCGACTGGCATCCCTGATGCATACTTTTCCAAGAGCTAGAGCTGAAAGTCGAGCCTGCCGGAGGTGTTGTGGGCCTAACGTGGGTCTGTTGAAGGTGGCACTGCTGTTTGGGGTTGGGGTGGTCACTAAGGGCCATTGGTGGGGTATGTACTGTAACTTATCATGAGGGCAAAAGCATGGGGATGAAAGCGTCTATATGGTTATTTGGAGAGGGGGTTCCTCACTGAGCGCTTATCCTTTTTATTTGGGAACACATATTGTATGTTTAATGTAATTTAATCAACACGAGGTTTATAAAAGCAGACAGATTTCTAATCATTGGACATGCATATGTTCTTTCCTTTCTTTATATTGAAAAGCTAAACCATCTTTTAGTCAAATTTGCACCTTAATGACATAAGATGTCAAAATATAAAAGCTGTTCTCTAGTACTTTATTAATGTAATTCCAAAAGCATGACCTTTAAAGCTTTTCTTTATGCTGTAGATACTTTTCTTCTGAGGTTTTACATAATGTTTGTTCTCCGTCAACAATTAAAATAAGGTTCACCGTATGAGTTTTTATGAGAACTCCACATTAGACACCTTAGGTAAAGAAATAAAGAAAGCACACTGTACATGACAAGTAAAGATATATGGTTCCCCCATTTCTTTACCTTTTCAGTGTTTTAATATAAGCTTACAAAATCCTGACTTGAAGGAGCAATATGTAACTCTGACACAAAGTGTTTTAAACTGTTGCTGCAGTCCAAGTCAAAACTTTGGAGATAGCTGTCTTAAAACCGCCACCTCCCGCCGTCAAAACAAATACAGACAATTCCAGTAATATACTGGAACAACACGTGTTTTAAATTGACTCGCCTCCAAACTCTCTTCAGTTCCAGTCAGCCATTAATCCGTAATGGGAAACCTTTAAGTGTTGCTGAATGGATAAAATAGCTTTGCTTGTAAATATAGAAATGCCAGACATATTTTACAACATATTGGCAGCTCTTAGGGAATTAACAACATACCAGACATGCCATGATGAAGAGGGGAATTGAAAAGTAGACATTACTAATTTGGTGACCTGCATATTATGGGGTTGTTGTTGGCTAACAAATACCTAACGTGTGTTTGTGTGTATGATATCCTAATTAGGTTATAATTATCATCAAATTGTTTAACTTGCTTAAAACATGATCCGAGACATCAGTAGAAACAGTTTAACAGGCTGTCCCAGCTTTTTGGCATCAGGTTTGAGGGTTGTATTCCTAAACAGAGAAACAGGAGGCTTAAAACATTTGATAAATAGATACATAAATAGTGAGGGTTAACCTCAGAAACATTAAGATCAGTATCTCTGTAAGATACCCTTGCAGTAGACACACACGTTTTCACACGTTTCAAGATAGAAACTGATATGTCCTGATAAAAAGTGTATCCCTTGACAACCAGTCAGGAACATTTTTCACATATGTTTAACAATTACACGCAATGACTTATCACAAGCAGCCTAATACACATTAAGCCACATTGATCTCTATAAAAAGAGATGATTCAAACTCCGCTACAGTCCATCTAAATCAATATTTTACCTGAACCCAAAGAGAACATTGATGTCTCAGAGCTAAAAAGAAAAGTCCTATCTCTTAGACAGACAGCACTGGACCTGGATCAATTTTCTATTAAAAACAACATCTGTTTATACCGCCTGCAATCATTTCCTTATGTAACTAAACCTCTGGGCTTCGTGACACTAAAAAAAGGCTTCCTAGTGACCTTATTTTTAAACAAACAATGATTTGTTTCACATGACTCATGACAGAGTGGGTGGAAGGACACGGTCATAACAGAGAGTGTGTGGGTTGTATGTACAATACAGGAAAGAAACAATGCATGTGAATGATGTAGAATAACTGTGTGTGAAGATGACACTTAACAAAAGATTTAATAAAGGACAAACTGACAGTGAGACCTGGAAATCTCATGACGCCCTTTTTTTAATACAGCCTGAGTGTATGATGTAGCAGCTACTGAAATGTCACAGGAGCAAAGGTCATGACCATGACTTACATCATGAGCACAGATGTGCTTTCAAAGTCACAAGGAGATCTCGTCATGAGTTTGAAATGTACCAAGGAAAGGGAAGGAAGCGGCAGCCTACTCTAATGTGAGAAGGTTCCTGACTCATCCTGTCGACCACCCACACAAAGCTGTCAGCCAACAAATTCTCTCTCATTCTCATGTCTGCTCTGCTTCACTGCAATAAATAACCCTCCTTTCATCTGACCTTAAAATATGTTCAGTGTTTATAAACTCTGATGCTGTTTTTCCTACAGCATAGTTTCGTCTGCATTCAACTCCTCTCAAGTGGGTCTCGTGCTGCCAACAGGCCAGTCTTGTGTCCCGGCGAGCGGCCCCGGCGGGTGGCCAGCAGCGGCCCCGGCGAGTGGCCCCGGCGAGCGGCCAGCAACGGCCCAGGTGGTCAGCGGCAGCCCCAGCGACCAGCCAAAACACAAGACCGGCCTTTCAGCAGCAGCCGTCTCGCCGCTATATTTATATTTTCGCAATTATCAGCTTTCTCCATAGAGCCTGTTAGTATAGCTTCCAAGCAATATGGCGGACGTTAAGTTTCGATTCTGGGAGTGAGTTCCCGCCCACTGATCTGTGATAGGTCTGTAGCTTCAGTGGTCGAAAATATGAGGAACTAGCGTTGTAGTCTCACCCCTGTAGCGGCGTTCCTGAAGATGAAGCCGCTGAGAGGCTAAGGTTGGGCCTAATGTATTTGTCCGACGCGCTTTCTAAAGAATACTGTGATACGTAAAAATAAGTTTGACTTTTTTATTAACATAAAAAAGATAATCAACTTAACTTATAATAACGTGCAATAACTCATAATCACAGTGAACCAGAAACAATAGCGGTTGCTTTTACTGCTTTCAGATTGATCAGTAGGATAGGTCACAATACGATGTTGCCTATATCAACAGTAATACGCTGACACAGACATTCTGTGATAATTGATATATTGCAGTATTATCTGTGATCATTGATGAATATCAAGATAATAATTTCAAGCTTTAACTGGATATCTGATTTACTGCATAAAAATGACCCTAAAAAGGTCAAGAGCAGGATCAATGTATTTATTCACTGCAAGTTGGTTTCAGTTTCTCCTGTAATTTTCCTTCCTCCCCTATCCTGCTGTCTTAATCTTTTTTTATCACAATTCACTTGTGTTGACATTACTCGTATTCATGTCTTTAGCTCCAACAAGGAGCCATAGGTTGTGAAGCGGTGAGTCAATTGGAATCTTGAATAAAAGTGTGAGAAAGCGATGTGTAAGAAAATTATAACACAGGGACAAGTTTTTTCAAATATTTTAAACACCAACTTACTGGCAATAGACTTTCACCACAGTTTTGAGATGGCAATGCAATTTATTTTTCTTCTTATGAGTAAAACTTGGTAAATGTATAGACTTCATGCCTGTATGTATACCTGTCTTGTTTAAACAAGGCTTTATATTTTTCTTCCTCATTATTCAACACATTTTTAAGACTCATTACTTCATCCCCACCTTTTCTCATCTCTTGTTCTATTGCTCCTGTCCACAATAAAAACAACCTGTCTGATGTTTACTTATTAAGTGCATTATTATATTTAACTCTGTGTCTCCTAGTCTTAGTCTTGTTATGATATTTTTTTCTCTCCTGTTTTTTTTCCTATTGTCTCCATTCCTCACTTTCTTTTGAATTTGATAAAGATGACGTCCTTTTTGCTCTTCATCCCAAATCTTTAGCCAGGTAAACATGATTTTGCTTCGGACTACTGCTGTAGCCTCAGCTTTACTAAAGTTACCACCATGATTGTTTCTCTCCCTAAGGTTTGTTTAGCCAGATGGTCAGTAATTTCATTCCCCTCTATCCCCCTGTGAGCTGGTATCCACATGAACCTAACAACTGTTTGCGATTTCTGTGACCTAAAGAGTGACTCATTAATTAGGTCTTATCTGCTTTCTGATGAAATAGACTGTAATGATACCAGTGACGATAATGAATCTGAACATACTATAATTTATTCCAATTTATTTGTTTCTGTCCTCTGCAACGCCATTCTAATTGCCAACATTTCAATTTCATTTCTGGTGTTCTTTCCTTATAACTTATATTTAATTCTGGAAGGACAAAGGCAAATCCAGTTTTTCTGTATAGATAAGGATACAAGTTTAGTTTGTATATTTCAATCTCTTGTCCAATAAATCTGCCCAGTTTCCTTCACCTTTTTTTCTCTGCCTTTTGTTTTGAATATAAACATTTAAGGTCACAGGAGGAAATAATCAGACTGGTGTCACTGGCTAAGGTACTGTAGAACTGTATGTTTTCCCATTCCTATTTGTGTTGGCATTTTAGTTGCTTACATAACATTCTGCTTTTGCTTTTCCACTTTCCCAGCACGGTTGGAGGGCTTTCACTGTTTGATGGTATCCTTCTTTATGACCTTGGATATTTGCCCACAATGTCCAGTAGTTTTATCATTAGTTGTTTATATCACAAGTTATGTGAGACCTCTCCCATCTCAATTTGGACTGCTGTAACTGGAGAAGTCCTTCGAGCCCCGCAACAATCTTAATGCCTGATTTTGTATAACCTGTATCTTCTTAAGTTGTGTTTTTGCTGCTCCACTAAACTTCCATAACCTAACAGTTCTTTTCAAAGCAACATAAATGCTCTTCAAAGCACTTCTACTTGATCCCCAGTCCAACCCAGTCAGACATCTCATAACATTTCAGTCAGGAATACTCTCATAGATTTGACCATTTATTGCACTATTTGTTTGTACAGTTGTATTTGGCAGTATTGGTTCTGCTCTCAGCTCTCAGCAGTATCAGTGCAGCATGCCACAGATTTTGCTGAGAGCGAAAACCTTTAATTCCTCCCATGGGGACATGCAGAACAGAACCTGATTGTGCATGTATTGATACTGACATCTTGCAGACATAACAAGCAAACAATTCATCCTAGAATATAAAATGTGCTGACTGAAGCTGGTGGAGGTTGGGGTGGTGGAAGGAGAATTTCACAGCAGTGTCTAGCAGCACAGTGGATGTGATGCAAGAGGAGTGAGTGAGAGGCAGAATTGTTTAAATAGGTCGCCTTGTTGTCAGTGTGATAATGATTGGTTGGTATTGGCACAGTTCTCAGATAAGCTGATGGGCACTTGTGGGCGGGACTACCGTATTCCGCCTGAACTACCACAAGGCTCCATTAACAACCATCTTGCATTTTTTCTCTATCTTCTTTATATGATCACTCGATGTCAGTTTTGAAACCAAAAAGTGTTGACTTGTTCTAGTTTTTTCCCATACATTTCAGTATGTATTTCAGTTTTACTTAAACTGTATTTCGTTTTCATTTTCTTTCTTCAAGCAACATTTTATCCATATTTCAACACAATATGCACAGAAATATACTTATAACTTATACTTATACTTGTCTTATAGGCCTATTACATACAAAAGTTCTCAAAACTACAAAATAAACATTTCTGTGTGTTATTATTCTTTTCACAAATACAAAATAATTCGGTTCTGCTACTTAAGAGCTTCTTATTAATGCAATACAGTTGCATACAGGTTCATACAGGAGGAGATCATTCCTCGCTTAGCATTGTGCTAACAAATAACATGGGAAATCCCATAGAGAAACGGCGAAGCTAGCGCTACACTTTTTACATGAAAATAAGTACAAAATATGAAAACGAACAGTCTTCATTAACTCAGTTACTTTAAGAGATATGCAGGAGCAAAATTAGCAAAACAACATGGGAGCTAGGGACAAGCCATGACCGACATACAGTGGCGCCCATATATGGACGTGGCGATGAGCTAAGCTAGCGCTCATGAGCATCATAGCTAAAGTACCTTAAAACCTTCAAAACACATTTAAAACACATCCTGACACAAACTTAAGGATGGCATTAGCTTCTAAATGTTATAGAAGAATATATAGACCACATCTAGGCTATGTGCTTTATGACATTTACTCACCTGTAAATAACGGAAATAATGAGAAAAAAAAAGAAAAGGAATTCATGCTAGGCTTTTAATTGTTGATTTTTCATCTTGCTTTTAATGCAATCCAACCACACATTTTAACTAAGAGGCTCTTAGAACAGTTTAATTTAAGTAATAATCTTGTGGGCTGGATTCTGAGCTTTTTAATTAAAAAGACACAAAGAGTGAGAGTGAATGGAACCCTGGCTGACCAGGTTTGCTCCTCCTCCTCCGCCACCTCGTGGCGCCTTGTTTTTTTCGTGTTTTGGACTTTTGATCTGTATTTTAAATAAATCATTTTTGTTAGATCTGCATCTGGGTCCTCCTCTTAGTTTTTCTCAAACCTTGACAGAATGAATTGACCAGCAATGGATCTAGCAGATTTTTTTAGTTTCAACGAGCCTTCTCCCTGGGAGGGGACTCGTCTTGCTTTTTTCTCTGGCACTCGAGGTAGGGGGAGACGCAGTCAGGGTCTTCGATGCCAGGCCTCAACCCAGCTCAAGCCTCAGCCTCCCTGTGCCTCAGAGCCACAGCCTCCCTGTGTTCCTGCAGAGCGCTGTCTGCCCCCTGTTCCTGTTCCCACAGAGCGCCGTCTGCCACCAATTACGGCAGAGCGACGTCTGCCCCCCGTTCCGGTTGTCTCTGTGGGAGGTTCTTCCCACTCCTATGACTCCTGTGTCTCTGTGGGAGGTTCTGCCCACTCCTATGACTCCTGTGTCTGTGGGAGGTTCTGCCCACAATATTTTTGTTCTCGGTCCTCACGGTCCTCCTCTTAGTTTTTCTCAAAACTTGACAGCAACTGCAGTTCACAGTTGGACCCCAGACATACACAGAAAGCACTGACACACACACACACACACACACACACACACACACACACACACACACACATACACACACACACACAATAATTTCTGATGCCACTAGAAATATTGTCTAAGCAGGCAGGCAAAGCTGTACCTGCCTGCCGTTGGAGGAGCACGGCCCCCTTCCCATACGAGGATGAATCAGCAGAGACAAGTGTTTCTGTATTAGGGTCATACAGTGCTAGTCCTGGGGGTTTTGTCAGTTCTTCTTTGATACTGTTGAAAGCCTGCTGCTGTTGTGAGCCCCAGAACCACATGTTTGACTTTTTCAGTAAGTCTCTGAGAGGACGTGTTTTCTCTGCCGGGTGAGGCAGGAATTTCCCGAGGTGATTTGTCATCCCCAGAAAACGTCTCACCTCACTGACATTGCTGGGCTCCGACATGGCTTTCACGGCGCTTATCTTCTCTGGGTCTGCGCTGACCCCTGATGCCTCAATAACCTGCCCCAGGAACTTTATTCTGCTCTTCGAGAACTCACACTTTTCATTGAGTGTCACTCCTGCCTCCTGCAGTCGTGACAGTGTCCTCCGCAGCCTCTCATCATGCTCCACCTGTGTGGTTCCCCAGATAAGCACATCGTCCATCTGGCATAGAACACCTTCCAGGCCCTCCAGGATATGTGACATGCATTTCTGAAAGTGTTCTGGCGCAGATGAGATTCCAAAGCACACACGGGTATAACAATACCGCCCAAATGGGGTTATAGAGGTGGTTAACAGGGAAGACTCTTTGGACAGTGGGATCTGCCAAAATCCTGCATTGGCATCAAGCTTTGAAAAGACTTTGGCCCCAGCTAGCTGTCCTAAGGTGTGTTCGACTGAGGGAAGAGGGTGTTTTTCTCTCAACACTGATTTGTTCAACTCAGTGAGGTCAGTGCATATTCTCAACCTCCATGTGCGCCTGGGCACCATCACCATAGGTGCACACCACTCTGTTGGCTCCTCCACCTTTGAGATGACACCCTGCTGCTCCATTCGATTCAGTTCCTCTTTAACCTTTGATAGAAGAGGAAAAGAGATGCGTCTGGGCGTTGAGAGAGAGAAAGGTTGTGCCCCTGGCTTCAGTACGATGTTGTACTCACCCTCCATCTTACCTAGACCATCAAAAAGCTTTGGAAAGTCCTGTTTCACTGTCTCTTTGGAGTCCAGGCTGAGGTTATCCAATCTTGCAACCAACTGTAATGCTATGGCAGCTAGCCCACTAAGCAGTGGCGTACACAGCCCCTCTACAACAAAAATGTCCTGCTTAGTGCTCCTGTTGTTTTTGCTAAGAGTAGCTTTGAACTGACCTTTCACCTTCAGAGGTTGTCCTCCTGGTCCAAACAAAGCCTTAGTCGGTTTCTCCAGCCTGCCAAACTGGCCCTGGGTGTACAATGTTTCTGGGACTGCTGTGACATCTGCTCCGGTGTCAATTTTGAAAACTGCATTGCATGTGTCCACATTGATTTCGGTCGTCCAAGGACTGCTCTTTGCATTAGCCGACAGTGAACCCAGAAATGCAACATCAATATCTTTATCCTCAGTCACTGTAGCTACTGTTACTTCGTGCAGTTTTTTTGTTTTGCACACTCTAGCAAAATGTCCAATTTTTCTGCAGTGATCGCATGCTGCTTCCCTGGCTGGGCATTGTTGCAGACTATGTCCTCTAGTGTCACCACACCTTTTACATGAAGTTTGTCTTTCCTGTAGTGTTCTCTTGAATGTCTGTCTGCCCAACGGTTTGTTTTGTATGGGACGCGCTTTGCCGCGCTGCCGTGCATTCACGCTATCGACCTGCGTGTTGGTAATATCTGTTTTGAAATTAGCCTTTAGCATTTCTTGTTGCTTCTTTACCGGCTCACTTTGTCGAGCTTTCGTCACCGCTCTCTCTAAAGTCAGTTCAGGATCCATTTATAATTGTTCTGATAAGCGTTTATCTCTTAGACCCACCACAAGTCTATCTCTCACCATTTCCTCGTGCAGAGCCCTGTATCCACAGGGCTCCGCAAGGCAATGCAGCGCTGTTATAAAGCTGTGCGTCGACTCGCCCAACTCTTCCTGCCGCTGATTACACTTCGCCCTCTCGAAAATCACATTCCAGCGAGCAACGAAGTGAGCATCCAATCTTAACTTCACAGTCTCATACTCACTCGATTCCTCAGGGCTCAGGTGCAAGGAAACCAGAATATCCTCAGCTTCCACCCCCATAGTATACAGTGCATTCACTTGATTCTCATCTGCTTGCGTTTCCAACCCAGACGCGATGCGAAATCTTTCGAAGTGCTTTATCCATTTTTTATTTTTTTTATTTAACCTTTATTTAACCAGGAAAGTCCCATTGAGATTAAAAACCTCTTTTTCAAGGGAGTCCTGGCCAAGAGGCAGCAAAAGTTACACAGTCACACTCACAACATACAGACAGCAATTAAAATGATAAAAAACAATTAGCAATTAAAATTATAGAAAACAGTTATAAGTAAAGGAGGTCGTCTCATTCAGGGTTCATCAGCCCTGAATGTGAACTTCTCCGGTGGAGAGACCTGAAACTGGTTCATTTTGCCGCCCACTCAGTCCGCTAGCTTTAGCCGAAAACGTATGGATCGGCCGGAAGCCTTCACACAACTCACAACTTGATGCTATCTGCTATCTGCTCCCTGCGGATTCGGTTTAACTTGTTTGGGATTTTATAATCCCACTTCTGACACCATGTTATATTGTTTATCGGTACAATAATAACCTGAACCGAAGACTGTACACAAGCACACCGAGGCTGTAGCCATTATCAGCAGCCACGTTTTACAACCTCTCTTCCTGCAGGACTCAGGACTGTGGATTAACATCTGGGTTACTTTGTACCAAGAAACAAAGGAACTGATCAATGATTTAAGTCTCCCTCTCAGACAGGCTCTGGAAGACAGGATATTATGAACTTTTACAACACCTGGAATAAACAATCGAGCGGAAACAGAACACTCTGCTATCTACGAATTGACCCCAAAGACATGAACTATGACCGAAACCAGTCTCTGCAAAGTCGCAAAATTGACCATCTGTTGAAGGACTGCTGAAGAACTGATTAAACCACAGCGTTCAATTCTGCATCAAATGAACATTTATGTCTTTCTTCATCTAGATATTTGTAATTGTCACATTGAATGTATTATAATCATCTTTTTAAACTCAAAATCTGATTTTCAGAATAGGAATAAGAGTTATATTAGTTTAATAGGAATTTGACGTGGAGCGCTATTGCCATCTAGTGTTAGAATATCCATGAATACGTAACCTTCATAATTATATATTTAGACGTGTTATAAAGCATACTCTTTGATATTAGCTATAGAAGGTGTTATTTAAAGACACCAATTTCTTTTCCTACTTTATTAATATGTCTTATTAAGAATGTTGACTGTATAACATGGTTTTGTTCACCTACAGGCTGGGATTAACTGAGGATGTTCCCAGATGGTGATTTTCATCTCAACATGAATCTAATAGAAATTTTTATCTAAATATATGACGTGAACCTACATCAATGTGGATCTGATAGAAATAATATCGAAATGAATGTATGGTGACATATATATGTTTAGATTCTTATTCTTAATCTGATTGAGTAAACTTGGTTTAGTTTAAACAATTGTCCTCCGTTCAGAATGGGAGTGACCCTTCCTCTGCAGGCCCCCCTCCTTTGCCCGCAGCTGATAAGAGTTCACACTGAGCTGAGATCTCCGGTTTTTGGTTATAGTTTTTGGTTTGTAGAAGTTTAGAGCTTCAGCTCTTGCTCGCTTCTCTTCGGACTTCAGTCCGAATCACTTCTTTTAAGTTTGTGCTGTAGAGACAAGTACCTGCCGAACTTTAATTTTCAACGCACATTTTTTTTCAACGCACATTTTTGGAACATCAATTCTTTCTGGCTCAAGCAAGGCTTTTGAACTTTCTTCTCCAAAGTCTTTGCTCTTCAATTTTGAACGCCAATTCCTTAATTTGGATTCATCGAGATGGCCATCCGGTTAATCTGAATTGGAAATCAACATATCAAAAGACTCTTTAATATTTTTTCCTGTTGGATCCTCTTGGAGCTTCTGAGACGATGGCTGAACCGACGTACAATCTCCATCCCAGCTGCACACTCCGGCCAAGTTGTTAAAGCATCTAATCTGGCTCGTGGACCTCTCTGGGCCTGAAAAGAACCGCTTGCCAGAGACTGAAATGCGGGACCAGCCGGCGGAGTTCAATTGAACACATCTCACAGTAAGACTGCTGGTGGCAAGGGGTGTTGGAAGATTAAGTCTTGAGTCGTGTCTATTCAGAGCCCTCCTTTAAATCCAAATAGAATCCCAAAATGCATTTATCAACTTTTTCCTTTTTGACCATTTTCTGATTAAGTCAATCAAACAATACCGGTTGGTTGTGTTGTCTTGATTTGGTTGTGTTGTCTTTGGTTGTGGTGTCTTGATTTGGTTGTGTTGTCTTTGGTTGTGTTGTCTTGATTTGGTTGTGTTGTCTTTGGTTATGTTGTCTTGATTTGATTGTGTTGTCTTTGGTTGTGGTGTCTTGATTTGGTTGTGTTGTCTTTGGTTGCGTTGTCTTGATTTGGTTGTGTTGTCTTTGGTTGTGTTGTCTTTGGTTATGGTGTCTTGATTTGGTTGTGGTGTCTTGATTTGGTTATGGTGTCTTGATTTGGTTGTATTGTCTTTGGTTGATGTGCCTTGATTTGATTGTGTTGTCTTTGGTTGTGGTGTCTTGATTTGGTTGTGTTGTCTTTGGTTGTGTTGTCTTGATTTGGTTTTGTTGTCTTTGGTTGTGTTGTCTTTGGTTATGGTGTCTTGATTTGGTTGTGGTGTCTTGATTTGGTTATGGTGTCTTGATTTGGTTGTATTGTCTTTGGTTGATGTGCCTTGATTTGGTTGTGTTGTCTTTGGTTGTGTTGTCTTGATTTGGTTGTGTTGTCTTTGGTTGTGTTGTCTTTGGTTATGGTGTCTTGATTTGGTTGTGTTGTCTTGATTTGGTTATGTTGTCTTGATTTGGTTGTGTTGTCTTTGGTTGTGGTGTCTTGATTTGGTTGTGGTGTCTTGATTTGGTTGTGTTGTCTTTGGTTGTGTTGTCTTTGGTTATGGTGTCTTGATTTGGTTATGTTGTCTTGATTTGGTTGTGTTGTCTTTGGTTGTGTTGTCTTTGGTTATGGTGTCTTGATTTGGTTGTGGTGTCTTGGTTTGGTTGTGGTGTCTTGATTTGGTTGTGGTGTCTTGATTTGGTTGTGTTGTCTTTGGTTGTGTTGTCTTTGGTTATGGTGTCTTGATTTGGTTGTGGTGTCTTGATTTGGTTATGGTGTCTTGATTTGGTTGTGGTGTCTTTGGTTGTGGTGTCTTGATTTGGTTGTGTTGTCTTGATTTGGTTATGTTGTCTTGATTTGGTTGTGTTGTCTTGATTTGGTTGTGTTGTCTTTGGTTGTGGTGTCTTGATTTGGTTGTGGTGTCTTTGGTTGTGGTGTCTTGATTTGGTTGTGTTGTCTTGATTTGGTTATGTTGTATTGATTTGGTTATGTTGTCTTGATTTGGTTGTGTTGTCTTTGGTTATGTTGTCTTGATTTGATTGTGTTGTCTTTGGTTGTGGTGTCTTGATTTGGTTGTGTTGTCTTTGGTTGTGTTGTCTTGATTTGGTTGTGTTGTCTTTGGTTGTGTTGTCTTTGGTTATGGTGTCTTGATTTGGTTGTGGTGTCTTGATTTGGTTATGGTGTCTTGATTTGGTTGTATTGTCTTTGGTTGATGTGCCTTGATTTGGTTGTGTTGTCTTTGGTTGTGTTGTCTTGATTTGGTTGTGTTGTCTTTGGTTGTGTTGTCTTTGGTTATGGTGTCTTGATTTGGTTGTGTTGTCTTGATTTGGTTATGTTGTCTTGATTTGGTTGTGTTGTCTTTGGTTGTGGTGTCTTGATTTGGTTGTGGTGTCTTGATTTGGTTGTGTTGTCTTTGGTTGTGTTGTCTTTGGTTATGGTGTCTTGATTTGGTTGTGTTGTCTTTGGTTGTGTTGTCTTGATTTGGTTGTGTTGTCTTTGGTTATGGTGTCTTGATTTGGTTGTGTTGTCTTGATTTGGTTGTGTTGTCTTGATTTGGTTGTGTTGTCTTTGGTTGTGTTGTCTTTGGTTATGGTGTCTTGATTTGGTTGTGGTGTCTTGATTTGGTTGTGTTGTCTTTGGTTATGGTGTCTTGATTTGGTTGTGTTGTCTTGATTTGGTTGTGTTGTCTTGATTTGGTTGTGTTGTCTTTGGTTATGGTGTCTTGATTTGGTTGTGGTGTCTTGATTTGGTTATGTTGTCTTGATTTGGTTGTATTGTCTTTGGTTGATATGCCTTGATTTGGTTGTGTTGTCTTTGGTTGTGTTGTCTTGATTTGGTTGTGTTGTCTTTGGTTGATATGCCTTGATTTGGTTGTGTTGTCTTTGGTTGTGTTGTCTTGATTTGGTTGTGTTGTCTTGATTTGGTTGTGTTGTCTTTGGTTGTGTTGTCTTGATTTGGTTGTGTTGTCTTGATTTGGTTGTGTTGTCTTTGGTTGATATGCTTTAATTTGGTTGTGTTGTCTTTGGTTGTGTTGTCTTGATTTGGTTGTGTTGTCTTGATTTGGTTGTGTTGTCTTGATTTGGTTGTGTTGTCTTTGGTTGTGTTGTCTTTGGTTATGGTGTCTTGATTTGGTTGTGGTGTCTTGATTTGGTTGTGTTGTCTTTGGTTATGGTGTCTTGATTTGGTTGTGGTGTCTTGATTTGGTTATGTTGTCTTGATTTGGTTGTATTGTCTTTGGTTGATATGCCTTGATTTGGTTGTGTTGTCTTTGGTTGTGTTGTCTTGATTTGGTTGTGTTGTCTTGATTTGGTTGTGTTGTCTTGATTTGGTTGTGTTGTCTTTGGTTGTGTTGTCTTGATTTGGTTGTGTTGTCTTGATTTGGTTGTGTTGTCTTTGGTTGATATGCTTTAATTTGGTTGTGTTGTCTTTGGTTGTGTTGTCTTGATTTGGTTGTGTTGTCTTGATTTGGTTGTGTTGTCTTGATTTGGTTGTGTTGTCTTTGGTTGTGTTGTCTTTGGTTATGGTGTCTTGATTTGGTTGTGTTGTCTTGATTTGGTTGTGTTGTCTTTGGTTATGGTGTCTTGATTTGGTTGTGGTGTCTTGATTTGGTTATGTTGTCTTGATTTGGTTGTATTGTCTTTGGTTGATATGCCTTGATTTGGTTGTGTTGTCTTTGGTTGTGGTGTCTTGATTTGGTTGTGTTGTCTTTGGTTGTGTTGTCTTGATTTGGTTGTGTTGTCTTTGGTTATGTTGTCTTGATTTGATTGTGTTGTCTTTGGTTGTGGTGTCTTGATTTGGTTGTGTTGTCTTTGGTTGCGTTGTCTTGATTTGGTTGTGTTGTCTTTGGTTGTGTTGTCTTTGGTTATGGTGTCTTGATTTGGTTGTGGTGTCTTGATTTGGTTATGGTGTCTTGATTTGGTTGTATTGTCTTTGGTTGATGTGCCTTGATTTGATTGTGTTGTCTTTGGTTGTGGTGTCTTGATTTGGTTGTGTTGTCTTTGGTTGTGTTGTCTTGATTTGGTTTTGTTGTCTTTGGTTGTGTTGTCTTTGGTTATGGTGTCTTGATTTGGTTGTGGTGTCTTGATTTGGTTATGGTGTCTTGATTTGGTTGTATTGTCTTTGGTTGATGTGCCTTGATTTGGTTGTGTTGTCTTTGGTTGTGTTGTCTTGATTTGGTTGTGTTGTCTTTGGTTGTGTTGTCTTTGGTTATGGTGTCTTGATTTGGTTGTGTTGTCTTGATTTGGTTATGTTGTCTTGATTTGGTTGTGTTGTCTTTGGTTGTGGTGTCTTGATTTGGTTGTGGTGTCTTGATTTGGTTGTGTTGTCTTTGGTTGTGTTGTCTTTGGTTATGGTGTCTTGATTTGGTTATGTTGTCTTGATTTGGTTGTGTTGTCTTTGGTTGTGTTGTCTTTGGTTATGGTGTCTTGATTTGGTTGTGGTGTCTTGGTTTGGTTGTGGTGTCTTGATTTGGTTGTGGTGTCTTGATTTGGTTGTGTTGTCTTTGGTTGTGTTGTCTTTGGTTATGGTGTCTTGATTTGGTTGTGGTGTCTTGATTTGGTTATGGTGTCTTGATTTGGTTGTGGTGTCTTTGGTTGTGGTGTCTTGATTTGGTTGTGTTGTCTTGATTTGGTTATGTTGTCTTGATTTGGTTGTGTTGTCTTGATTTGGTTGTGTTGTCTTTGGTTGTGGTGTCTTGATTTGGTTGTGGTGTCTTTGGTTGTGGTGTCTTGATTTGGTTGTGTTGTCTTGATTTGGTTATGTTGTATTGATTTGGTTATGTTGTCTTGATTTGGTTGTGTTGTCTTTGGTTATGTTGTCTTGATTTGATTGTGTTGTCTTTGGTTGTGGTGTCTTGATTTGGTTGTATTGTCTTTGGTTGATGTGCCTTGATTTGATTGTGTTGTCTTTGGTTGTGGTGTCTTGATTTGGTTGTGTTGTCTTTGGTTGTGTTGTCTTGATTTGGTTTTGTTGTCTTTGGTTGTGTTGTCTTTGGTTATGGTGTCTTGATTTGGTTGTGGTGTCTTGATTTGGTTATGGTGTCTTGATTTGGTTGTATTGTCTTTGGTTGATGTGCCTTGATTTGGTTGTGTTGTCTTTGGTTGTGTTGTCTTGATTTGGTTGTGTTGTCTTTGGTTGTGTTGTCTTTGGTTATGGTGTCTTGATTTGGTTGTGTTGTCTTGATTTGGTTATGTTGTCTTGATTTGGTTGTGTTGTCTTTGGTTATGTTGTCTTGATTTGATTGTGTTGTCTTTGGTTGTGGTGTCTTGATTTGGTTGTATTGTCTTTGGTTGATGTGCCTTGATTTGATTGTGTTGTCTTTGGTTGTGGTGTCTTGATTTGGTTGTGTTGTCTTTGGTTGTGTTGTCTTGATTTGGTTTTGTTGTCTTTGGTTGTGTTGTCTTTGGTTATGGTGTCTTGATTTGGTTGTGGTGTCTTGATTTGGTTATGGTGTCTTGATTTGGTTGTATTGTCTTTGGTTGATGTGCCTTGATTTGGTTGTGTTGTCTTTGGTTGTGTTGTCTTGATTTGGTTGTGTTGTCTTTGGTTGTGTTGTCTTTGGTTATGGTGTCTTGATTTGGTTGTGTTGTCTTGATTTGGTTATGTTGTCTTGATTTGGTTGTGTTGTCTTTGGTTGTGGTGTCTTGATTTGGTTGTGGTGTCTTGATTTGGTTGTGTTGTCTTTGGTTGTGTTGTCTTTGGTTATGGTGTCTTGATTTGGTTATGTTGTCTTGATTTGGTTGTGTTGTCTTTGGTTGTGTTGTCTTTGGTTATGGTGTCTTGATTTGGTTGTGGTGTCTTGGTTTGGTTGTGGTGTCTTGATTTGGTTGTGGTGTCTTGATTTGGTTGTGTTGTCTTTGGTTGTGTTGTCTTTGGTTATGGTGTCTTGATTTGGTTGTGGTGTCTTGATTTGGTTATGGTGTCTTGATTTGGTTGTGGTGTCTTTGGTTGTGGTGTCTTGATTTGGTTGTGTTGTCTTGATTTGGTTATGTTGTCTTGATTTGGTTGTGTTGTCTTGATTTGGTTGTGTTGTCTTTGGTTGTGGTGTCTTGATTTGGTTGTGGTGTCTTTGGTTGTGGTGTCTTGATTTGGTTGTGTTGTCTTGATTTGGTTATGTTGTATTGATTTGGTTATGTTGTCTTGATTTGGTTGTGTTGTCTTTGGTTATGTTGTCTTGATTTGATTGTGTTGTCTTTGGTTGTGGTGTCTTGATTTGGTTGTGTTGTCTTTGGTTGTGTTGTCTTGATTTGGTTGTGTTGTCTTTGGTTGTGTTGTCTTTGGTTATGGTGTCTTGATTTGGTTGTGGTGTCTTGATTTGGTTATGGTGTCTTGATTTGGTTGTATTGTCTTTGGTTGATGTGCCTTGATTTGGTTGTGTTGTCTTTGGTTGTGTTGTCTTGATTTGGTTGTGTTGTCTTTGGTTGTGTTGTCTTTGGTTATGGTGTCTTGATTTGGTTGTGTTGTCTTGATTTGGTTATGTTGTCTTGATTTGGTTGTGTTGTCTTTGGTTGTGGTGTCTTGATTTGGTTGTGGTGTCTTGATTTGGTTGTGTTGTCTTTGGTTGTGTTGTCTTTGGTTATGGTGTCTTGATTTGGTTGTGTTGTCTTTGGTTGTGTTGTCTTGATTTGGTTGTGTTGTCTTTGGTTATGGTGTCTTGATTTGGTTGTGTTGTCTTGATTTGGTTGTGTTGTCTTGATTTGGTTGTGTTGTCTTTGGTTGTGTTGTCTTTGGTTATGGTGTCTTGATTTGGTTGTGGTGTCTTGATTTGGTTGTGTTGTCTTTGGTTATGGTGTCTTGATTTGGTTGTGTTGTCTTGATTTGGTTGTGTTGTCTTGATTTGGTTGTGTTGTCTTTGGTTATGGTGTCTTGATTTGGTTGTGGTGTCTTGATTTGGTTATGTTGTCTTGATTTGGTTGTATTGTCTTTGGTTGATATGCCTTGATTTGGTTGTGTTGTCTTTGGTTGTGTTGTCTTGATTTGGTTGTGTTGTCTTTGGTTGATATGCCTTGATTTGGTTGTGTTGTCTTTGGTTGTGTTGTCTTGATTTGGTTGTGTTGTCTTGATTTGGTTGTGTTGTCTTTGGTTGTGTTGTCTTGATTTGGTTGTGTTGTCTTGATTTGGTTGTGTTGTCTTTGGTTGATATGCTTTAATTTGGTTGTGTTGTCTTTGGTTGTGTTGTCTTGATTTGGTTGTGTTGTCTTGATTTGGTTGTGTTGTCTTGATTTGGTTGTGTTGTCTTTGGTTGTGTTGTCTTTGGTTATGGTGTCTTGATTTGGTTGTGGTGTCTTGATTTGGTTGTGTTGTCTTTGGTTATGGTGTCTTGATTTGGTTGTGGTGTCTTGATTTGGTTATGTTGTCTTGATTTGGTTGTATTGTCTTTGGTTGATATGCCTTGATTTGGTTGTGTTGTCTTTGGTTGTGTTGTCTTGATTTGGTTGTGTTGTCTTGATTTGGTTGTGTTGTCTTGATTTGGTTGTGTTGTCTTTGGTTGTGTTGTCTTGATTTGGTTGTGTTGTCTTGATTTGGTTGTGTTGTCTTTGGTTGATATGCTTTAATTTGGTTGTGTTGTCTTTGGTTGTGTTGTCTTGATTTGGTTGTGTTGTCTTGATTTGGTTGTGTTGTCTTGATTTGGTTGTGTTGTCTTTGGTTGTGTTGTCTTTGGTTATGGTGTCTTGATTTGGTTGTGTTGTCTTGATTTGGTTGTGTTGTCTTTGGTTATGGTGTCTTGATTTGGTTGTGGTGTCTTGATTTGGTTATGTTGTCTTGATTTGGTTGTATTGTCTTTGGTTGATATGCCTTGATTTGGTTGTGTTGTCTTTGGTTGTGTTGTCTTGATTTGGTTGTGTTGTCTTTGGTTGATATGCCTTGATTTGGTTGTGTTGTCTTTGGTTGTGTTGTCTTGATTTGGTTGTGTTGTCTTGATTTGGTTGTGTTGTCTTTGGTTGTGTTGTCTTGATTTGGTTGTGTTGTCTTGATTTGGTTGTGTTGTCTTTGGTTGATATGCTTTAATTTGGTTGTGTTGTCTTTGGTTGTGTTGTCTTGATTTGGTTGTGTTGTCTTGATTTGGTTGTGTTGTCTTTGGTTGTGGTGTCTTGATTTGGTTGTGTTGTCTTTGGTTGTGTTGTCTTGATTTGGTTGTGTTGTCTTTGGTTATGTTGTCTTGATTTGATTGTGTTGTCTTTGGTTGTGGTGTCTTGATTTGGTTGTGTTGTCTTTGGTTGCGTTGTCTTGATTTGGTTGTGTTGTCTTTGGTTGTGTTGTCTTTGGTTATGGTGTCTTGATTTGGTTGTGGTGTCTTGATTTGGTTATGGTGTCTTGATTTGGTTGTATTGTCTTTGGTTGATGTGCCTTGATTTGATTGTGTTGTCTTTGGTTGTGGTGTCTTGATTTGGCTGTGTTGTCTTTGGTTGTGTTGTCTTGATTTGGTTTTGTTGCCTTTGGTTGTGTTGTCTTTGGTTATGGTGTCTTGATTTGGTTGTGGTGTCTTGATTTGGTTATGGTGTCTTGATTTGGTTGTATTGTCTTTGGTTGATGTGCCTTGATTTGGTTGTGTTGTCTTTGGTTGTGTTGTCTTGATTTGGTTGTGTTGTCTTTGGTTGTGTTGTCTTTGGTTATGGTGTCTTGATTTGGTTGTGTTGTCTTGATTTGGTTATGTTGTCTTGATTTGGTTGTGTTGTCTTTGGTTGTGGTGTCTTGATTTGGTTGTGGTGTCTTGATTTGGTTGTGGTGTCTTTGGTTGTGTTGTCTTTGGTTATGGTGTCTTGATTTGGTTGTGTTGTCTTGATTTGGTTGTGTTGTCTTTGGTTGTGTTGTCTTTGGTTATGGTGTCTTGATTTGGTTGTGGTGTCTTGATTTGGTTGTGGTGTCTTGATTTGGTTGTGGTGTCTTGATTTGGTTGTGTTGTCTTTGGTTGTGTTGTCTTTGGTTATGGTGTCTTGATTTGGTTGTGGTGTCTTGATTTGGTTATGGTGTCTTGATTTGGTTGTGGTGTCTTTGGTTGTGGTGTCTTGATTTGGTTGTGTTGTCTTGATTTGGTTATGTTGTCTTGATTTGGTTGTGTTGTCTTGATTTGGTTGTGTTGTCTTTGGTTGTGGTGTCCTGATTTGGTTGTGGTGTCTTTGGTTGTGGTGTCTTGATTTGGTTGTGTTGTCTTGATTTGGTTATGTTGTCTTGATTTGGTTATGTTGTCTTGATTTGGTTGTGTTGTCTTTGGTTATGTTGTCTTGATTTGATTGTGTTGTCTTTGGTTGTGGTGTCTTGATTTGGTTGTGTTGTCTTTGGTTGCGTTGTCTTGATTTGGTTGTGTTGTCTTTGGTTGTGTTGTCTTTGGTTATGGTGTCTTGATTTGGTTGTGGTGTCTTGATTTGGTTATGGTGTCTTGATTTGGTTGTATTGTCTTTGGTTGATGTGCCTTGATTTGATTGTGTTGTCTTTGGTTGTGGTGTCTTGATTTGGTTGTGTTGTCTTTGGTTGTGTTGTCTTGATTTGGTTGTGTTGTCTTTGGTTGTGTTGTCTTTGGTTATGGTGTCTTGATTTGGTTGTGGTGTCTTGATTTGGTTATGGTGTCTTGATTTGGTTGTATTGTCTTTGGTTGATGTGCCTTGATTTGGTTGTGTTGTCTTTGGTTGTGTTGTCTTGATTTGGTTGTGTTGTCTTTGGTTGTGTTGTCTTTGGTTATGGTGTCTTGATTTGGTTGTGTTGTCTTGATTTAGTTATGTTGTCTTGATTTGGTTGTGTTGTCTTTGGTTGTGGTGTCTTGATTTGGTTGTGGTGTCTTGATTTGGTTGTGTTGTCTTTGGTTGTGTTGTCTTTGGTTATGGTGTCTTGATTTGGTTGTGTTGTCTTTGGTTGTGTTGTCTTGATTTGGTTGTGTTGTCTTTGGTTATGGTGTCTTGATTTGGTTGTGTTGTCTTGATTTGGTTGTGTTGTCTTGATTTGGTTGTGTTGTCTTTGGTTGTGTTGTCTTTGGTTATGGTGTCTTGATTTGGTTGTGAAGTCTTGATTTGGTTGTGTTGTCTTTGGTTATGGTGTCTTGATTTGGTTGTGTTGTCTTGATTTGGTTGTGTTGTCTTGATTTGGTTGTGTTGTGTTGTCTTTGGTTATGGTGTCTTGATTTGGTTGTGGTGTCTTGATTTGGTTATGTTGTCTTGATTTGGTTGTATTGTCTTTGGTTGATATGCCTTGATTTGGTTGTGTTGTCTTTGGTTGTGTTGTCTTGATTTGGTTGTGTTGTCTTTGGTTGATATGCCTTGATTTGGTTGTGTTGTCTTTGGTTGTGTTGTCTTGATTTGGTTGTGTTGTCTTGATTTGGTTGTGTTGTCTTTGGTTGTGTTGTCTTGATTTGGTTGTGTTGTCTTGATTTGGTTGTGTTGTCTTTGGTTGATATGCTTTAATTTGGTTGTGTTGTCTTTGGTTGTGTTGTCTTGATTTGGTTGTGTTGTCTTGATTTGGTTGTGTTGTCTTTGGTTGTGGTGTCTTGATTTGGTTGTGTTGTCTTTGGTTGTGTTGTCTTGATTTGGTTGTGTTGTCTTTGGTTATGTTGTCTTGATTTGATTGTGTTGTCTTTGGTTGTGGTGTCTTGATTTGGTTGTGTTGTCTTTGGTTGCGTTGTCTTGATTTGGTTGTGTTGTCTTTGGTTGTGTTGTCTTTGGTTATGGTGTCTTGATTTGGTTGTGGTGTCTTGATTTGGTTATGGTGTCTTGATTTGGTTGTATTGTCTTTGGTTGATGTGCCTTGATTTGGTTGTGTTGTCTTTGGTTGTGTTGTCTTGATTTGGTTGTGTTGTCTTTGGTTGTGTTGTCTTTGGTTATGGTGTCTTGATTTGGTTGTGTTGTCTTGATTTGGTTATGTTGTCTTGATTTGGTTGTGTTGTCTTTGGTTGTGTTGTCTTTGGTTATGGTGTCTTGATTTGGTTGTGTTGTCTTGATTTGGTTGTGTTGTCTTTGGTTGTGTTGTCTTTGGTTGTGTTGTCTTTGGTTATGGTGTCTTGATTTGGTTGTGGTGTCTTGATTTGGTTGTGGTGTCTTGATTTGGTTGTGTTGTCTTTGGTTGATATGCTTTAATTTGGTTGTGTTGTCTTTGGTTGTGTTGTCTTGATTTGGTTGTGTTGTCTTGATTTGGTTGTGTTGTCTTTGATTGTGGTGTCTTGATTTGGTTGTGTTGTCTTTGGTTGTGTTGTCTTGATTTGGTTGTGTTGTCTTTGGTTATGTTGTCTTGATTTGATTGTGTTGTCTTTGGTTGTGGTGTCTTGATTTGGTTGTGTTGTCTTTGGTTGCGTTGTCTTGATTTGGTTGTGTTGTCTTTGGTTGTGTTGTCTTTGGTTATGGTGTCTTGATTTGGTTGTGGTGTCTTGATTTGGTTATGGTGTCTTGATTTGGTTGTATTGTCTTTGGTTGATGTGCCTTGATTTGGTTGTGTTGTCTTTGGTTGTGTTGTCTTGATTTGGTTGTGTTGTCTTTGGTTGTGTTGTCTTTGGTTATGGTGTCTTGATTTGGTTGTGTTGTCTTGATTTGGTTATGTTGTCTTGATTTGGTTGTGTTGTCTTTGGTTGTGTTGTCTTTGGTTATGGTGTCTTGATTTGGTTGTGTTGTCTTGATTTGGTTGTGTTGTCTTTGGTTGTGTTGTCTTTGGTTGTGTTGTCTTTGGTTATGGTGTCTTGATTTGGTTGTGGTGTCTTGATTTGGTTGTGGTGTCTTGATTTGGTTGTGTTGTCTTTGGTTGTGTTGTCTTTGGTTATGGTGTCTTGATTTGGTTGTGGTGTCTTTGGTTGTGTTGTCTTTGGTTATTGTGTCTTGATTTGGTTGTGTTGTCTTGATTTGGTTGTGTTGTCTTTGGTTGTGTTGTCTTTGGTTATGGTGTCTTGATTTGGTTGTGGTGTCTTGATTTGGTTGTGGTGTCTTGATTTGGTTGTGTTGTCTTTGGTTGTGTTGTCTTTGGTTATGGTGTCTTGATTTGGTTGTGGTGTCTTGATTTGGTTATGGTGTCTTGATTTGGTTGTGGTGTCTTTGGTTGTGGTGTCTTGATTTGGTTGTGTTGTCTTGATTTGGTTATGTTGTCTTGATTTGGTTATGTTGTCTTGATTTGGTTGTGTTGTCTTTGGTTGTGGTGTCTTGATTTGGTTGTGGTGTCTTAATTTAGTTATGGTGTCTTGATTTGGTTATGTTGTCCTGATTTGGTTGTGTTATCTTTGTTTGGTTGGTTGACCTTGTTGATGGTTATTTTCTGCAGCAGTTGTTTTCTTAAACCTCCTGGGAGGATTGTTTTGGTTGGTTATGGAGCTCACTTAAACTTATACTGATATCGTGAAATGGTTTACAAAAGCAAACAAGACCTTGAGATAGAATATATTTTCTTCTATGAAGTTATTCTTATTCGTTACTGCTTTCAGCGGGTTGGTGTCATTTTCTACAGCCAATATTCAGAGTTAGGGATAAGGCAGAAGGAGATTTTTCATCAGTAAACACAACTTACACAATTACAGGACAAGATCAGCGAAGAGATAAGAGGTCAAACTTTGTCTCCAGTGTGACACAAAGGTTTTTAGTTGTACGGTGTTAAGCTCTAAGGTTCACAGTCATATTGTCTTAAGTGGAAATCATCCTTTGTAATTAGCATTTAAAATCAAATGTCATTATATATAATGAGGTAAAATAAGTGTATAAAGAAGTTTTTTATAAACATGTTTGCATGATTGTTATCCTAATTTACCTTACACACATTTACGCCATCATAAGAATTGTTTTGTATCCCAGTTCTATTGGTTGCCTGATAAATCATTCAACAAAAATAGCTATTGTAGCTTTTTTTTAACACTTTATCATACTTAGGGTATTATAAAAACCATCCCTTCATCCAGTGTATCCTCTGAAGTAACTAGGGTTCTTCTTAAAAGCAGGAGATATGGTGACTACACACCATCTTTATATGACTGAAATACATTATGTATAATGTATACTTAAATAGACTATATGAAGTATATTTAATTTCTAAGAACTCAAGGTTAAATATATCAATACTGATTTTTAGTTCATTAATATTTCACAACTGATGTCAAGACAATGCTTTAATTTTTTAGAATGAAATAGAAACAATGTCATAGGTGACAATATTGTTGAAAGCAGCGGGTTGACTCTGAGTGTCATCAAATAAATCATATGTAAGATAGAAAATGTGAGACAAAATGTATTAGGAATAACTATAAAATGTTTAATTATATATATATTACAGAATACAATTATACTGTGTCTTGTTGTTAAGTCTTAATCTACTGTTTGTGGCCACCTCCTCCCACATACACCTCCATAGGACCCCATTGTACCAGGTCGCCCTGAAATCCTGGCTGCACTAGTTTCCTGTTAGGGGCTGGTGACAGCATAGGGTCAAGTGAAATGTCAAATAACTTGCTTTTATGTTGAGATAACAGTCTAAAGAAGATAAAAATGACATATTTTAATGTTTGGTGTCCTTACTTAAAAAATGACAGACTTTGATATACATACCTTTTGAATTTTTGTTTCAATTTTCAATTTCCGCCTAAACTACATGTGTGTTTAAGTGTGAAAAATTCAAAAATTGAAAATGGTATTGATAAAAACTTTGCATAATTGTAACTAATAACTATCTGTGAACATCCTGTCCAGATTTGGTGAAATTCTGATTCTGATTCCCAGAGATACATGTGATAAGGCTAGAGCTGTCCCTTTTGGAGAAGCCCTAATTTGACCTATTTTCGTTTTTTGGTAAGATGCATAAAACATCCAAAAAAAGTTATTTTGCAGTAAAATATTTTTATACAACTATCCGTTTCATAAACTAGACATGTTCAAGTTATGAAAAAATATGGTTGTGCTTTGTTCTACCTCGGGTAGGGGTCTCTCAACTTTTAGGGGCTCAAGTTCCTCTACTATAACCTGGTCGGGAGCAGGTTTTCTTCAATGAACCCCGAGTTTCTCTAGGTTTCCTCCCTCTTTCAGAGCCAGAAACGCCGTTTCATTTCCTCATTCTTTCATTCACTCCATATCACGCCGTTAGTGAAGATTCACCGGATGTCTGAATAAAAGTCCAGGTTGTTTTAATATGATATGTTATGGTGGCAATAGCCTACTACAGCGTATAAAACTAATTGTTTTATCGAACATGGCGTGTCTTTAAGTCGGTATGAAGGGGCTGCATTACTCCGCAGGGAATTAAAGTCTAGGCTACTGTGATAGGTGTAATTTATTTGAAATAACTGATAAGTTATAAATAAATTCATGGAGAAATAAATATGATTTTAGTGACATAAAACAGCGAATTCTTGTAAAAAATGTCATAAAACAATTGTAGAAGTTCATTTAAGTTTAATAATTTGTAAAAGATATCAGTGTTAAAACAGATTCAGTCTGAAGGATTTAAAACACTTTAAAACTTATTTTTTTGTTAAAAACCTTTGAAATATACAGATATGTCTGCCAAGATTTATGAATCTGTCATCTACCTGTAATGTCTATCAAGAGATAATGCATGTGATTGATTAGTGATGCCTGCCGAGGCCGGAAGGGGGAGCTCTCAGCCGCGATGCCTCATTCTGCATGACGCTGACAGAGGAAGCATCGTGTCTTGAGTCCATTTATTCATTTTACCCTTTTTCAGGTAAAAAGATAATATATATCTGTGTTTATCTACAAAGGATGTTTCTAGAGATGTTTTCGTGTTTATTGTTAGGAACTTACAGAAAGGTTGATGTTTAAAATGTTGTATTTACATTTTATGAAAGTTCAGTAAGACACTAAGCTAGGTTAGCTCCGTGTTGTATGTCGTCCACATGTCACCACACGAGGTCAGTGTTGGCATGAGCGCGTGTGTAGGTCTGGACGTGTGTGTATATTAAGATTAAGAATCTGAAAGTGTTTATAAGAATAGTCATGGTTGAGAATATTCATGTTTAATCGTGTCAGTGAGCACATATATTTTTTTGTTAGGAAGAAATTGTTCAACAGAAGAAATATGAAGTAAAGTGACAGACAGGATATTTTTGTTTGTATTTTCAACACTGTTGATTATTTTATTCTATTGTACTTACCTGTTATGTTTCATATTTGCCTGTGAAAAGAAAGCACCATTGTGACTATGTGGATCATTTTGAAAAAGATAAATTAAATCATTCTGCATGACGCTGACAGAGGAAGCATCGTGTCTTGAGTCCATTTATTCATTTTACCCTTTTTCAGGGCACAACACTACATTAACGTCGGGAGATGTTAATTAATAAACTAAACAGGATAAAGGTGAGAGGACATTTAGCCTATGTGTGTGAATACAGCATTATGTTGAGGATAAAGTTAATGCACATTCAAATAGACTCTGAATGAAGTTAACTATAAATCTATATGAGCCTATCATGTTATTATTTTTCATTTTGAGCTGTTTAAAAGTCGATTTTCTTCTGCTGGATTGCATTTTAATGAAAATAAATTGTATCGGTTTAATAGCCTACCATTTCATCAGTTTTGACCTGCAATATTTTAATTCTGATTAAATATTAAATTAATAGACTTTACGTGCTGACGTGAGCAGCTGTTTCCCCACTTTTCTCTCCTTTGCCGCTGCAGCAGTTTTACTTTTTTTTCCTTCGTAAAACCTGTTCATATTCTCTGTGAACTCTTCATTCACATGAAGATATTGATATATTTCGAGATGGTTAAAGTAGGAGGATCTCTTTTTTTGTCTCCTGTTGCCATGGTGAATCGTAGTATCGGGGCTCCATTCATGTTGGCTTTTTATCGTCTTGGTGCACGCGCTAAACACAGAGTGAACCTACTCAGAGTTTATTTAATAAATTCAAATCTGCTGATCTGAAACCAGAAAACTCAGAGTTTCCCACCTGAGGGTAAATCAACTCAGAGCTCAGGGTTAGACTGAGGGTTTGTTCAACCTTTTTTCATTGTGTTTTTTGATTTGTTGTTGTGTTTTTTGATTTGTCGTTGTGTTTTTTGATTTGTTGTGTTTTTTGATTTGTCGTTGTGTTTTGTAATTTGTCGTTGTGTTTTGTAATTTGTTGTTGTGTTTTTTGATTTGTCGTTGTGTTTTGTAATTTGTTGTTGTGTTTTTTGATTTGTCGTTGTGTTTTGTAATTTGTTGTTGTGTTTTGTAATTTGTTGTTGTGTTTTTTGATTTTTCGTTGTGTTTTGTAATTTGTTGTTGTGTTTTGTAATTTGTTGTGTTTTTTGATTTGTCGTTGTGTTTTGTAATTTGTTGTTGTGTTTTTTGATTTGTTGTTGTGTTTTTTGATTTGTCGTTGTGTTTTGTAATTTGTTGTTGTGTTTTGTAATTTGTTGTTGTGTTTTTTGATTTGTCGTTGTGTTTTTTAATTTGTTGTTGTGTTTTTTGATTTGTTGTTGTGTTTTTTGATTTGTCGTTGTGTTTTGTAATTTGTCGTTGTGTTTTGTAATTTGTTGTTGTGTTTTTTGATTTGTCGTTGTGTTTTGTAATTTGTTGTTGTGTTTTGTAATTTGTTGTTGTGTTTTTTGATTTGTCGTTGTGTTTTGTAATTTGTTGTTGTGTTTTTCGATTTGTTGTTGTGTTTTGTAATTTGTTGTTGTGTTTTTTGATTTGTCGTTGTGTTTTGTAATTTGTTGTTGTGTTTTTTGATTTGTCGTTGTGTTTTGTAATTTGTTGTTGTGTTTTTTGATTTGTTGTTGTGTTTTTTGATTTGTCGTTGTGTTTTGTGATTTGTTGTTGTGTTTTTTGATTTGTCGTTGTGTTTTGTAATTTGTTGTTGTGTTTTTTGATTTGTTGTTGTGTTTTTTGATTTGTCGTTGTGATTTTTGATTTGTTGTTGTGTTTTGTGATTTGTCGTTGTGTTTTTTGATTTGTTGTTGTGTTTTGTGATTTGTTGTTGTGTTTTTTGATTTGTCATTGTGTTTTGTAATTTGTTGTTGTGTTTTTTGATTTGTCGTTGTGTTTTGTGATTTGTTGTTGTGTTTTTTGATTTGTCGTTGTGTTTTGTAATTTGTTGTTGTGTTTTTTGATTTGTTGTTGTGTTTTTCGATTTGTTGTTGTGTTTTCTTATTATATTATCGAGGTATAAATATCGAGGTATAAATATGCAGTTTGTGATATATCCAAAAATGAACAAATTATGAGAGCAGACTCTGTGGCTGAACAGCTGCTAAATAAGAATGTCATTGAATTTTGGAAGGAGGTGAGAACTCTAAACAGGAGCAATACATTGCTACCTAGTACAATAGAGGGAGTCTCTGGAGCTGATAAAATCGCTGAATTGTGGAAGCAGAATTACTCAGCTTTATTTAATTGTGTTAAAAGTGACCCATATAAAGTGGGTAATATTGCCAACAGGGATGCAGTAGGAATCACAACCATTGAGGTATTTGAAGCTATTGCACAATTATCTGTAAATAAAGCAAGTGGCTCAGATCAGATCACTGCAGAGCACCTTAAGTTTGCAAGCCCGAAAGTGGCCGCTCTACTTGCCGTATGTTTCACTGGCTTTATGACACATGGGCTGTTGCCCGACTCTATGTTGGCTGTAACTCTTGTGCCTGTCATTAAGAACAAAGCAGGCAAGATTGGGAGCATGGACAGTTATAGGCCAATCGCACTGGCAAGTGTGATTTCCAAAGTTCTGGAGAGTATTCTTTTAGCTCGATTGGGTGATTATATTAATACCAGAGCCAATCAGTTTGGTTTCAAACCGAACCATGGCACTGAGTTGTGTATTTATAGTTTAAAAGAAATAGTAGAAATGTATAGAGGGCAAAATTAATCTGTTCTAATTGGCGTTATTGA
The DNA here is from genome assembly GCF_963584025.1 of Labrus mixtus. Taxonomy (NCBI): domain Eukaryota; kingdom Metazoa; phylum Chordata; class Actinopteri; order Labriformes; family Labridae; genus Labrus; species Labrus mixtus. The sequence goes on from NC_083620.1 coordinate 21,556,429, forward strand.
TGCCTCTAAGGCATTTGATAGAGTCATTTTGAGAGAGATGGGGCAGTGGTGTCTCTGGTTCCTTCAGTGTTGGTAATGGAGTTCGACAAGGGGGGCTACTGTCACCAGCCCTCTTCAACCTGTATATGAACGATTTATCTGACCAACTGAACGGCTGTAGAACGGACTGTATGATTGGCAACACTGTGATAAACCATCTTAATGTATGCGGATGATTTGGCCATTTTCTCTCCCAGTAGTGCTGGGTTTCAGCAGTTGTTAAATGTGTGTACAGAATATGGTGCCAAACATGATGTGCAATGTAATTCAAATAAGAGCAGTGTGATGATATGTAGGGCAAAGGGAGATAAGGACCTCCACTTTCCACAATTGTATCTTTCTGGGGAAGAACTTTGTGTTTGTTATAAAGCCAAATACCTCGGGCACTTTATAACAGATCAAATGTCTGACGATGACGACATTTTTAGACAGTGTCGTACATTATATGCCCAAGCCAATATGTTGGCAAGAAAATTTGATATGTGTTCTGATCATGTAAAGATATGTCTCTTTAGAGCATATTGCACTCCCCTGTATACTGCCCCCTTATGGGGTAAATTCAAAAAATCAAGTATGCACAGACTTCAGGTTGCTTACAATGATTGTTTTAGGATATTACTTAAAAAGCCAAAGGTGGAGTAGTGCAAGTGAGCTATTTGTGAATGCAGGAGTTAACACCTTACAAGCTTTATTGAGGAACCTTATGTACCGATTTATCAGTCGCTTGAATGACTCAGAGAATGTAATTATAATGCTGCTGTCGAAAGTTATAGTGCAGTACGCTACCAGTCATACCTTTGGAGACATTGGTATAAGTCCCTTTTATAAGAGGCGGGAATGTTTTTATTCTAATGTATATGTGTTGTCTATTTTTTGCATTGTATGTCTTTTAAAATGGACCTTGAGTCTAATAGTAAAAGTTGACGATGATGATGATGATGATGAAGCTAGCGGTGACATAGCATCAGGGACACGGGAAGAAGCTAGCCTAGGGGTGTCTTAGGGTGCTGCAGCACCCCCTGACATCAGGGACAAATGATACTGTAGCCGGTGGCACCTGAGACGCTGCTATTCTCCGCGAGGGTATAAAGGGGGGTAGGAACAGTGTGGCAGTGTTTTGGTTCCCAGCCAGAAGGAGAGGGATGGTGCACACCCTCATCCATGCCGGGGCTGTATCTGAATTGAAAAACTACGGTCTGAAATGTGTCAGTAGGCAGTAGGCAGTACCTACTAGCCGTGCTGTATACTGTTTAGTACCTACTATTCAGTATGCACACACAGTAGGCAGATATTTGTTCCTACTTCTTCTGATTCATTCAGTATGGAAGTGACGTCATTTACGTTACCCGACCCGGCCGCATCCACCCGTTTTTTTAGTTTTTTTTGTTTAGCTTTGTTCAAGAAGAGTAATGCTCATATACAGTCAGGTAAACAAAAAACAATATCACAATGTAAATCAAGTAAAAGACAGATTAAATAACTAAATAACATATAGTACATAAAGAAAAGTACAAATGAAAGACAGTAATATACAGAATATAAAATAAACAAATAAAGACGCATTTAAATAGTGAAATCATTATTTAAATAGAGGGGGAAAGGTTTTATAATAATGCAGATATTTGTTATATTTTCTGTTGTTAGTTAAAAGTAGTGATTTCAGTCGGGACTTTAACTCTAGATTAAAAATTGATTCTATTAATCCCTGCTCGTTTGTTTTGATTTGGAGAAGTGACGTGACGATTTATGTTTAATTTCGCACTGCATTGTGGGTTGTAAAATACAATTCATTTCCTGAAAGCACGCATCTGATCCATACTGCATGAAACCCGGAAGTTAGTATACATACTGAAATGTTCAGTATACTGAGGTGGACCCAAAAAATGCATACTGAATGACCACGAAAGTTCAGTATACTGAAACTCCATACTGAAAAGTACGTACTGCCTACTGAACTGTGGCTATTCGGAAAGGGCCCGGCTGTTTTGTTTGTTTGCGTCTGGGAAAACTGGTAAGGAAACACGCTTTGTTTTTTTTAATGTTTTATAAAGAGAAGGTATTAATACCGGTAATATTGTGTTTCCAGTTGTCATTTGGTCGCAACGTTCGGACACATCAGGTGTGACTTCAGGGGCTTATCGCCAAGTGAGTGTCTCTGGTGTGTAGCGGAGCTTGCGATCGGTGAGAAAAGTTTTGAATGTGGTTTTAATTTAGTTTTACTTAAATGGTTATAAAGTCATGTACTTATGCCTTGTCCTCCATTTTTAGCAAAGTCGCCGGGTGTTGTACTTGGCGAGGGTTGCTGGGAAGGTTTGTGCCCAGTGTAACCCCTCAATTCTGGTTCTCAGCAGACTGTAGAGATCATGCGACAGCTTCTCTCAGGTTCATGGCATTTATTCATCAGCACACAGCTGTCAGGCAAACAAACACATGATTGGTGATGATGGTAAACATACAGCACAGCTCCAGCCCCGTAATTGAGATCGTCAGCCAGCCAAGGGGACCAACACAATACTTTTACAATGTGATCGTATAGCTTAGTTAGAAAAATAAAAATACATTTGTATTACATGTAAAAAGTTCACTAATACAAATGTTTACTCTGCTTCTGCATGTATAATCTGGTTTTGTAACATAAACTGCCATGAATCTATTTTTTAAGTATTTTATATGAAAAAGGTTTACACTTCTATGCAAAGGCTTTACAGCACAGATAAAATGAACAGACCACAACATTTTCCCATACAGAAGAAACAACACATACCTGTCAGGTAAACAAACATATGATTGGTGATGATGGTAAACATACAGCACAGCTCCAGCTCCTATACATTGAAATATGAAAACAATTAACACACCGAAGATGACGATATGTAAACAGAAGTGCACGAGACCCTACAGCAGGGATGGGCAACTTTGGTCACAGCAAGGGCCACATTCATTTAATTCTCACTGCCAGGGGGCCAAATTGTAGAATACAAAAACGATTACAGTCAATTATGTCTCAAATTTAACTCAACAGTGATCAAATATTATTATGGACATATTTCTGGTTTTCACTATTTCATGGCAGATTTTGTCATCTTTTCTTCATGTTTCCAATTAATTGATATGTCAAAATTGACCTGAGGGCCACGTTGAGGGTTGATGGGGGCCGCCAGTTGCCCACCCCTGATCTACAGCAAGACTACTTATGTCACTTTATATGCACTTTGATTTCATTAAAGTTCATTTTATGGCTCAGTATTTACAACATTAGCTGTTTTCATTATGTACCGTAATTGAGATCGTCAGCCAGCCAAGGGGACCAACTGACAATCCAGACCTCTGTAATGACCACCACCGCCACACGAGGGCGCTGTTCTCTAATAAATAAAAGGAGCCTTGCATAGATAGAGATGAAAGATACAACTCTATTAAATCTATATCTCAAAGGAATAAGATCACAAGATAACTTTACAGAAAATTAAAGGAGCACTGAGTGAACACAGCAATACATTTTGAAGAACTTCAATTATCTACAATAAGCCTGTTACACCAGCACACCAGGTACGCACAGCGATATGTATTTTTGTCTAATAAAGCTATGGCCAGTGTGTAATTGATGTTGAGGATATGGTTTTGTATTATGTTTATTTTGGGATTAGGGAAATGTATTAAGGTGACCAACTAATGCTTCTATTTTCTTTGTTTTAGGGAGCCTGGCAGATTTCCTCTGCTGCTCTTGCCGTGTGGGTTTTGTTTGTTTTCTTGTTGTTGGTGTCTTGGTGTTGATTTTTGTTTCGGTATTTTGTTTCTAGTAGGCAGACTAGTTTATTTTTTTTGTTTTTCGTCTTGTTTGTTTTGTTTGTTTTAATTGTCACCACTTCCCCAGCGCAGCGTCAGGGCGGACCATCGGGGAGGGCCAAGGTCATTTTGGTTGCGAGCTGACGGAGGATCCGATTTGAGGGTGTAAACGCCACAAGTTTGTTGCATGCCAATAATGTGAATATAGTTGAAGTTGCAGTGATATTGCATGCTGATACATAGTGTGATTTAAGTTGAAGTGATATTGTGTGACAAGGAGTCTTTTTACTCCCTTAGTGTAGAAGTGTGACACTGAATTCCTCCTCAGTAAAGCATCAAAATACCTGCCCAAGACATATTTCCGCCCGTAAGACATTGAAATCTGCTTTAGGGTTATTTATTGCAGGGAAGCAGAGCAGACATGAGAATGAGAGAGAATTTGTGGGCTGACAGCTTTGTGTGGGTGGTCGACAGGATGAGGAAGGAACCTTCTCACATTAGAGTAGGCTGCCGCTTCCCTCCCTTTCCTTGGTACATTTCAAACTCATGACGAGATCTCCTTGTGACTTCGAAAGCACATCTGTGCTCATGATGTAAGTCATGGTCATGACCTTTGCTCCTGTGACATTTCAGTAGCTGCTACATCATACACCCACGCTGTATTAAAAAAAGGGCGACATGAGATTTCAAGTAAAGGTAAAGGTTTCTTTATTCGTCTCCCTAGGGAGAAATTTGTCTCGGATGCTGGGAAATTGCTGCATGGACAATACATCGAAAACAACATAAAAACAGTAATTACAAATGTGCAAAAAACATTTAGCTTATCCGTGCTACAGTTCACCCAAGCGTCTGCTTACGTATCCATACACATACACACACACACACACACACACACACACACACACACACACACACACACACACACACACACACACACACACACACACACACACTCACACAGCCTAACTGAAAAAGGGACTAGTGAGTTTTTGAAGCGGTTGTGTTTGCACAGAGGAACCCTGTACCTTCTCCCTGAGTTCAACAAAACATATTCGGAATGCAATACATGGGAAGTGTCCGATAAGATGCCATTGGCCTGTGTGATGGTGGCCTGCTCAAAAAGATCCTGGGGGGTAAGAGGGGCACACATTCCCATGATCTTGCCTGCTGTCTTAACCAGGCTGAGGATCTGAGCTTTAGATTTTACTGTTAGAACACCAAACCAGCTGGTGATGCCATACCGTAAAATGGACTCTATTGTTGCTCTATAAAAAATTAACATAATGTTTTTACATACACCAAACACTCTAAGTCTCCTGAGAAAATGGAGCCAGGTCTCACTGTCAGTTTGTCCTTTATTAAATCTTTTGTTAAGTGTCATCTTCACACACAGTTATTCTACATCATTCACATGCATTGTTTCTTTCCTGTATTGTACATACAACCTTCCACCCACTCTGTCCTCTCAGTTTAGGGGAAGTCGATTAAAACATTTTTTTTTTGTTATCACGTTCCAAGTCATGATTCACACCGAATACTTCACGTACACAAAGGTCACAGGACAGCCAATCAGGGAAGGTAGAAATAATTACGGAGCTGTCATGAGTCATGTGAAACAAATCATTGTTTGTTTAAAAATAAGGTCACTAGGAAGCCTTTTTTTAGTGTCACGAAGCCCAGAGGTTTAGTTACATAAGGAAATGATTGCAGGCAGTATAAACAGATGTTGTTTTTAATAGAAAATTGATCCAGGTCCAGTGCTGTCTGTCTAAGAGATAGGACTTTTCTTTTTAGCTCTGAGACATCAATGTCCTCTTTGGGTTCAGGTAAAATATTGATTTAGATGGACTGTAGCGGAGTTTGAATCATCTCTTTTTATAGAGATCAATGTGGCTTAATGTGTATTAGGCTGCTTGTGATAAGTCATTGCGTGTAATTGTTAAACATATATGAAAAATGTTCCTGACTGGTTGTCAAGGGATACACTTTTTATCAGGACATATCAGTTTCTATCTTGAAACGTGTGAAAACGTGTGTGTCTACTGCAAGGGTATCTTACAGAGATACTGATCTTAATGTTTCTGAGGTTAACCCTCACTATTTATGTATCTATTTATCAAATGTTTTAAGCCTCCTGTTTCTCTGTTTAGGAATACAACCCTCAAACCTGATGCCAAAAAGCTGGGACAGCCTGTTAAACTGTTTCTACTGATGTCTCGGATCATGTTTTAAGCAAGTTAAACAATTTGATGATAACTATAACCTAATTAGGATATCATACACACAAACACACGTTAGGTATTTGTTAGCCAACAACAACCCCATAATATGCAGGTCACCAAATTAGTAATGTCTACTTTTCAATTCCCCTCTTCATCATGGCATGTCTGGTATGTTGTTAATTCCCTAAGAGCTGCCAATATGTTGTAAAATATGTCTGGCATTTCTATATTTACAAGCAAAGCTATTTTATCCATTCAGCAACACTTAAAGGTTTCCCATTACGGATTAATGGCTGACTGGAACTGAAGAGAGTTTGGAGGCGAGTCAATTTAAAACACGTGTTTTTCCAGTATATTACTGGAATTGTCTGTATTTGTTTTGACGGCGGGAGGTGGCGGTTTTAAGACAGCTATCTCCAAAGTTTTGACTTGGACTGCAGCAACAGTTTAAAACACTTTGTGTCAGAGTTACATATTGCTCCTTCAAGTCAGGATTTTGTAAGCTTATATTAAAACACTGAAAAGGTAAAGAAATGGGGGAACCATATATCTTTACTTGTCATGTACAGTGTGCTTTCTTTATTTCTTTACCTAAGGTGTCTAATGTGGAGTTCTCATAAAAACTCATACGGTGAACCTTATTTTAATTGTTGACGGAGAACAAACATTATGTAAAGCCTCAGAAGAAAAGTATCTACAGCATAAAGAAAAGCTTTAAAGGTCATGCTTTTGGAATTACATTAATAAAGTACTAGAGAACAGCTTTTATATTTTGACATCTTATGTCATTAAGGTGCAAATTTGACTAAAAGATGGTTTAGCTTTTCAATATAAAGAAAGGAAAGAACATATGCATGTCCAATGATTAGAAATCTGTCTGCTTTTATAAACCTCGTGTTGATTAAATTACATTAAACATACAATATGTGTTCCCAAATAAAAAGGATAAGCGCTCAGTGAGGAACCCCCTCTCCAAATAACCATATAGACGCTTTCATCCCCATGCTTTTGCCCTCATGATAAGTTACAGTACATACCCCACCAATGGCCCTTAGTGACCACCCCAACCCCAAACAGCAGTGCCACCTTCAACAGACCCACGTTAGGCCCACAACACCTCCGGCAGGCTCGACTTTCAGCTCTAGCTCTTGGAAAAGTATGCATCAGGGATGCCAGTCGAACTTATGGTCATCAGTAAACTTCCATCAGTTGTAAACATTGGACATGTTGAAGCTCCCTTATCAAATGAATGACTGGGGTTTAACACTTGTCAATCCTACACTGTTAATACCATGCAGTAACAGTAAACTGGGAATGTGGTATGTTTTATGTCAATCCCTGGTCTTTTTTTTCACCCAGAAGCAGAAGAAAGCCAAAGAAAGCAAGAAAGAATCCAGCGCTTCTGTGAATTTGTATGGGTGTTAATCAGAATTGCGCATTTGTTGAAAATTAAAAAATTAAAGGATTTTTGCTTGGTATCAGTTTAAGAGCCAGATCAGTTCAGATGAGAATTCAGGGCCTTTCATATGTTTTCCCTGGCTTTTTTGTTTAGTTTTGTTTAGGTTGACTGGTATTACAGAAATCATTTTTAGTGGCATTAGTATAAACAATGAATGATTGCAGCCTGCAAAGTGAGGGTACAATGGGAACATTATAAAGATTGTTTTTCAAAAACTCAAGTGTGGCCCATAAGCTGTCATAACTGTTTTTATTAAGTAGAAAAACACAAAAGAGTCAGGCACCCACCAAATCCTGTTATTTTTAAGACACATGCGATAAATCAATCAATATAAACATGCAGTTTAAACAGAAAGTATAGTGTGGGAAATAAAATATTCCTTAATTCGAATAGTACAATTAAAGTTTACAGAAGAATGTTCAGTACTGATAAATGTCAAAATAGACTCTGTTTCCAAAACAGTGTAACACATTACAGAAAACACATTCATATTTTCAAGGCACAGTTGAACCTTTGGGTGACTGTTAGGTCATTATAGCATATCTGTAGCCCTGATACAAATCATGTTTGTAATAGTGCAAAGGCTTGTGCAAACACTTGCCACCTCTAACTTGAGTGTGAGAATAAATACATTTAATCCTAAAGTTTTTAAGGTCAGCATATTATTTCAAAACACCAAATGTATTAGCTTTTAGATGTCAAGCTTATGTAGAAATGAAAATAAATATTCTTTCATGACAGAAAATAAATCAGCTACATGTAGTCTAAGGTATTTTGCAAAAACAACAGCTCCTTGTAGTTTATGTCCATTTTTTGGAAATGAATCGAAGCATATACTTAAAAGAGTACAGATCATTAAATCTCCATTCACCTTGTAAGACACTTACAGTAGCATTTACACTTTTCGCAACAAGAATTGTTATTACAAATATTGCAGTAAATAATTCCAGTAATACTGCTCGACTTCTACATTTTGGAAAGTTTGCTTACTTGAAGTCTTGGCTGTTTTTCTAAATTATTTTTTGGTCATTTCATTGCAAATTTGTTTGGTAAAATGCCACACAAGATAGAATCAATTGGTAAATTTCCATATGAAGGCACAATAACTTATACCCAATGCACTGACAGTAACTGCAATGTGTTCTGACTCACAATATTTTTTTGTTTCTAACATTCGATAAAGATTCTCTTTAGCTAGTGATATATCCAGTAATGTCATGTTTTTAGTTTATTGAATGGTGTTAGGCTACATTTTATCTTCTTCCCTTTAGGGCAATGTTTTCAGCTCCCTCTTCATCTTGGTTTCCACCGGTCCCCCGAACAATGTTTCCAAAGGTAATTCAACTGTGACTCGTTCTGAGACCTTAAACCAAATCTCCTGACTGTAATACTGAGCTCTACTCAGTCATCCAAATCATCATCATCAGTGCTGTACTTTCATACTTCTAAATAACGTCATATGTTTCAATAACTATGAATAATGCCCTAAAAGGCTGACCCATAGCTATGGAGTTGTGAAACGGCACTATGAAAGGAAGCGTCAATAGGTAATGTATTGAGTAGTTTAACTTCAAACTGCTTAGTAAGGTAGTGTATGTACTTGCATTTAGTAAAAAGATACTTGAAAGCTTTTCAAGTTAACCGCCTGACACTGACAATGTCTGCTAAAAGAGGTTAACCAGAGGTGGTTTAAGGACGATAACATTTGGAAATAATAAAATGGAGGGACTGGTGAAGAGAGTCATGGGTGAAATCAGTGAAGACATGAACTTGATCAAAAAAGCAGGTTTTCCCAAGGATCAGTTTTGGGGAGTTGCAGTGATCGGGTGCTCTCAGGACGTGAGTTGAGGGCAGATGTATCACAGTGGCATTTCTTCCAAAGATTTTGAACACACTGCTGAACACGATGCTGTGCAGAGACACACTGTCCACAGTCCCGATAAACACTAAACAGGAACATAAATATATTACATTCATTATTAATTACATTTATAACAGTATCTGTTTCCCAGTTCGCATGAAAGTGATATCTTACTTTCTTTGCAGAGATCTTCTTCATTCAGGTTGCTCATCGATACAAGTCTGGGTTCTGAAAAAGGAACATTATATACATCTTTTTAGATCCAGATAGTGACAAAAACACCAAGTTAAAATGTCAACTATCAAGCCTAACTCTTAAGGCAAGAAGTCAAAGTGGTGTCCAAGAAAAGCAAAACTGACCTTTAATCGACCTGCCATGACGTTGTCCTGGTTTGTGGACCGGGCTCAGTTTCCCTGCACAACATGACCACAGAGACGTGTTGTAGTAGAGGTGACCACAGCATCTGAATCCCGTCTTGGCAAGGTAGAGCACCTCCTTGTGTTCATTTGAGCAGCAAATGTCCTGGATATAAAGTACAATGGTTAGAATAATAGTCAGGTCAGTGTTAGGATTGTGCTTCTGTGGTATCTCTGCAGTCCCAGTGAATGTTTTTACAGTGAAAACAAGTGCAGCAATATGTAGAGTGTAGCCCTGGAGAAAATGAAAATAAGGAAACAAAGGAGCTCTACACAATCCGGGCCCCTGCCCCTTCCTCTCCTATATACTGTAGCCTAATTCTCATGTGAGTATTAGCTGAATTGCAAACAACACAAGCACCTGAAATGGGGCTAAACATATCATGTTGCATTACATGTAAGTAAACTCTTAAACTGCCATTAAAAGAACATTTTTAATCTCAGCAACCTAAACACCCCTACACTTCGACCATACTTGGCGCCTTCCACTTGGCACACCTCCTTGTAAGCCAATGGCAGGCATTATTTCTGTTTAACAGTTCCTGATTGTGGAAGTGGAGTGTATACAAGGCTGTGGAGCAACAAGTGAGTAACAATCACATATCTGAAAAAAGAATTCAATGTTTTTATGTAACAAAAATACAATCTTTAAAGTTCTTTGACATGCAGTTATACTTAAGGTTTGTCAGAGATCAGTCACACTGATTAGTTGTTGCTAGTCATGATAATCTAACATTAACACGAGCCTCTTAGCCGGCTTGATGTTTACTTCAAAGTGGCTGTGTAACATTAGTGCGTGCAAGTGTGTACCTTACTCTAGAGCAGGGGATCTTAACTGGTATAGCCCAAAGACCCACTACCAAATCTTTCATGAAAATCAGACCTGAATTTGGAATATATTTCAAATTCAGATTTATGTAATTAAAAATTATGCAGTTTGGACCTCAGACAGGTGACGGAACAAAGAAACTGAACAAATCAAAACATTTTGAAGAGCACTTCATAGACTTTTTGACACCTTTCTTTTTTTCCAGGCACACATTCCAAATCCGACTTTTGGGTCATGACCCACCAGTTTGGAACTACTGCCCTGGAGGGTACGGCGTTGCCCTGTGACACGCTGAATGCGTTTAGGTTACAAACATAATGATGACAGTAACTACGGATGTTATCAGAAAACCTACCAATGATTTCTGCAAGCTGGATCCGCAGCATTGTGCTTCATGTGCCGAAATTTTAGATGACAGGTGGTACAGTGTCCCTGCGCAGCACTTCTTCTGTTTGTTCTTAATGTCGTAGGCTTGAACCCCACAGCAGCGCTTGTTTTCTTCTTTGGAATGTCTGTGTGGATACAGGTTTAGCAGTGAGTGTCACGGGGGGTGAGATGAAGAAATTCTTATAATTGTATTGTGATCATTCAAAGATAGATGGTCTAAAAAGGGGGCTATGGATGTGAGATTGACATCACTTCTGCAGCACAGTGTCTAAAATGATATGTTCAGCCACTGTACTGTTGTATCACAGTAGTGATCATTACAAAAAGGGGGGGAAAGACTTGAAGCATAAAAATCTGAGTAAAATGCATGTTACGCTGCTAGTGTTAGAAGGTGTACTGATTAAAATAAAATATCTATTTAAATAGAAAATCATGTATCAGACAGAAATGACTAGAAACTCTGCTGAAAAGCACCAGTGAAACCTGTTTAAAGATTAAGTCAGTTTTGGCCACAAGGAGGCAAAAGAAGAAATCTAAACCAAACTGACTCAGAACAGCCTGGAAATATTAACAATCAAAACACATGTTAGCAAGTTAGTTTTTTCTCTCCAGGCAGATTTTGAAAAAAAAAAAAAACAACAAACTCAGTCAATACAGTGCTGACCGTAAATCTAAAACTGTGACCTAAAACTAAAAAGCTGAAAATCAACTGGGTGTATTAATAACTTCTGTGAATTAATCACGGCTATTGACTACTTTCACATTTTAAAGACATTTCATTGTTAGGAAAGAGTATTTATCTGAACTCCAAAAGCAAGAACAAAATGTATAATGACTTATAATATATGAGCCCCGTCCAAATATGGTTAACCTTTGTGTGAGGAGAAGCCATAACATACACATGTGAAAAACATACAGTCAGCCAGAAAAATACAAAAAAATTAAGAGAAAGCTACGGCTGACTCAGCCGTACAGACATTCCCTGACTCAGTAGCTGGGTGCATTTTAAGGGTTAAAAGGAAACAGTAGTCTGGAAAGATACTGGAATTCCTGCCTGTCTCAGACACTTTGTGATTTTTCCCCCAAGCCACTCCTTGTCTGAGATTCTCTATTCCCTCATGCTCCCTCATGCAGACTCTTTTCTTGGCATTTTAAACACATTGCAAACCACAGCGCATAGAGCCCGACAAATACACCAACAAAGCTGATTCAATGAGGGTTACAATTTCACTGAATTTCATCAGTATTTTTTATGGTTAGACATCAACAGAGACGCACGCATAATCACCTGTGTCCATTGCAGCAGATCTCTCTATGAGGATTGTAGAGTTCTGTCCCACAGCAGTGTTGTCCTGGTGAGTCATGAAACTTGTTACAACATATAGTCCCTTTAGATTGGAGGTAAGGAACATCGATGTCTGAACACTCCTCTCCATCCTTTCTATCTGTTTCCAGATCAAAACAGAGGACTTTGTGCTGTGCCAAGCTGTTCTGCGTCGCTCCGCAGCCCTGGAAGAGAGAGAGAATTTTTTTATTAAAAGGGTGCAGTAGAGCAGAAACAAGGGGGCACGGCCGGTCATAAACACACTCAAATGCAAAAAAAATGGAACATCGCAAATCCTAATAACTGCAAAGAAAGTTGTGCAGAGAAAATCTTACCAGGGTGATTTTATAGCATCCTTATCCAAATGCTGTTAACGTTCATGGCACGAACATTAGCAGAGCTTTTGTCCGATAGACACAAAACATCCTCACTTGCTCTATTAAAAAGGAGCTGGGAGGAGCTCTGAGCTCTTTGTCAACTTAACTGTACTGAGGCAGCAGTTGTTGTTTTTTCCTTCACAGTTGTAACATATAACGTCGTAATGATGACAGCGTGTATTTAAACTGTTAACATCATTCACTCATCTGAGCACATAAGATAGAAAAAGGGTCAGTGGTACATTACCTGATCCAAAGACTTCCGCTCAGATATACAGCCAGCACAGCAGACATGTGAACATGGGTTGTTCACAGTGGGGTCAATATTACCCTGACCTAGACAGAGGATTGTTGATACAAGATGGATCAATTCAAGCAGAACAGAAAAAAAACAGGGTAGTTTAAACATGTGCAGAGGGTGTGGGCATGAAGAAAATGATTCAGAGGGTTAGACCAAGACAAACCAATTTGATAAACAGGGCTGACATTTAATAAGTGCTGAAAAACTGGCTCCATATCAGTTTAAAATGCTCAAGACAATACCTCCTTTGATAAACACCCACATCCTATCTTCCCAGAATGCAAAGGGGGGATAACTGTGTGTGAACAGCTGCCCAGTGTTTCAACATCCACATCTGAACAAAACAAAGACATGAGCTGATCTGCAGTCCTGAGAAAAAGCAGCTTTACGAGGCGCCGGGTGTGAAGTACTGAGCCTGTCTGATGGGACAAGTCGCCTCAGGGAAGGGCTAAGGCTCCCTTGTTGTTGGATCTCACCATGATGTCATGCATTAACTATAACAGTAGTTTGGGGCTACCGCCACATGAGAAGAAGTTCCTTGTTTCCATGACCTGCAGGATGGAATCTTCATGCAATTTCAAATGGTTTGTGTCCAACTGAACAACTCCCTGAGATCTGGTAAATACAAATAACTAAAATATGAATTCATGACTCTACATGCTGTTTTTGAAATTCTTCTGGAGTCAGTCATTGGACAGGAAAGTCGTCAGACAGTGTTATATTTTTGTTTCCATTGATACTTCCAAAGTGAAAGTTCAGCCAAAATGTTAACACCCAAGAACAGAGGCACGTCTCCACTTTTGTTTTCTGATCCATGTTTTCAGAGGTCTCGGCTTTTCCTTCTGCAGTGTGCAAGTTAGCTGCTGCCCACTCTGATTGCTTTGAGAGAGTAAATAATTGTTGTGCCTGATGTCTTCACAACAAAACAACTGTATTGTTCATAGTTCATCAGCCTACACTTACATTAACCTGACCTCTAACAGCTGTGTGAAATACAACTCCAGCCGGGAGGAAAAGATGTTTAAGTAACGTGAAAATTCACAACATTAGTATTTTTTTTTCTTTTACCCGTGACCTCAATCCTTCCCTAACTGACACCATACTCACATTCAGTGGTGAGTATGGGTGCAGTATGTAGAGAAACAGTCCTGTAACAAATAAAGGTTTCTCTCTCTTTACTCACAGACTTAAAGTTGTTATGTTCTCCACATATGTTAAAGCAAATATTGTAGTCTCTCCTTGTAGTTAGTAAATGTTAGCGTGTTCATAAGTTGCATTGAATGTAAATGGTGGGACACACCAACTCTTCAACAACAGCTCTTTGCCAGTCATGTTGTTTGATCATCATTCTCTCTCAGTCTTGTTGTATCGGCCAATTTTTCTGTGGATCATTGTGCTGAAAGGTTTGTGGTGAGGTTGGACTAGGTAAGTTGGGGATCCCCTACATTTGCTACACATACTTAGTTGACTTTGTTAGAAACACTAGGTAAGTGTGGTATGTGCCACCTACAGTATGTCGTTTTATCTTTCAATATTTTTTAGTCAGGTTTGTGTTTGGATTACTTTTACGTGAGGTTAGAGACTAGTTAAGTCCGGTTTTGTTTTGTTGAGTTTATTTATTTGGCACAACCACTTTGTCCAATCCTCACCCCCGCCTTGTTCATTAAATTCAGTTTTTTTGTGTAAGATAAACATTTTCTTACTCTTTGGCTTTGTCAGTTTCTTTGGTTGTCTGTTACTTCTCAGCTGTTACCAGGGACGTAAAATGACATGCGCGAAAGGAGCCACAGGTCGGATTGGATCCCCGGTCGCCTGCTTGGAGGACTACAGCCTCCATACATGTGGCACGCTCACTAACCATTGCGCCACCAGCGCCCCAAATGGTGACTTTTTATTAGGGTACAGACTGATGGGGTGCCGGTGGCCTAGTGGTTAGTTTGAGTGCCCCTTGTATAGAGGCTACAGTCCTCAAGCAGGCAGCCCGGGTTCAAATACAACCTGTGGCTCCTTTACCATATTTAATTTTCCACTCTCTATTTCCCTGATTTCTAAAGCTATCCACTGTCCTGTCTCTTTCATAAAAGCATAAATACCCTCCTTCCCCCAACATTAAATGATAAAGGTTTGAAACTTCAGTTAGATATTACACAACAGTTCATATTGTTTGACTTCCCTTCAAGCAGAATGTCTTCTTAGAGGACCTGAACTGGCATGTTTATTCCTTTGTTTATCATTTCACCCTTTCATCCCTCAGGGATTCCTGGATGCAGCTATGTTGAGCTAATGTGTGCATCTGAAAATATGACGTACAAGGTGTACGACTTGCGTACAGTATTGTCTGGAGAACAAAAAAAGTTCACACTCAGCTCTGTCTGCTTGGTTCCTGTTGTCTTATCTGTGCTGCACTCAAACACAATCTAGTCAGTAGGCTCCTCTTTATGCCAGATAACAGATAACACAGCATAAGCAACACTCAAATTAACAAAACCACCTGTCATACCTGAAGGCTGCGTCTTGTCTCTCTCACAGCAGAGACACAACTGCTCTTAAATTATAAAACAGAAATAGGAAGCTTTACAGTCAATTATGATCTACGAGGACCTTTAATGATCCTGTTGATGTCATATGTCATAATTCAAAGTAACAATTTTTATAACCGGGCTGCACTGAGTAGATGAACTTAAAAATGTGTACATTGAAAAAAACACTACGATACTGAGAGGCAGTCAGAACTAAAACTAAATATTTCATAGATTTACAGGAAGCTGTGTAAAGCAGTTAAAGGGATTATTCATACGCACTCGACAATTCCTCAGAGCATGTGGAATTAATAGGTCGTATCTTTAAAGCGTTATCCACCAAACAGCAGCGCTGAGTCATTTTGTCGTACTGGCCCTTCTGTCCACAACACTCGTGGTTACTGGACATTCTCTTCAGGCGCTTCTTTTCATTAAGACCACAACACAACTGGTTGTCTTCATCATATGTCTCTGTGGAAAGAATCAGGATTATTCAGTATCACTTTAACCTCATCCAATATCACAACTGGCCTGATGTAGTCAGTGTGTGTTTAGTTTTACTTCTGTTAAATACTTCTTAGTTTTTTCCCCGTCTAATTCAAAGGATTGTCTTCTTTTCTTCTGCTCTACTCACCATTACCGCAGCATTTGGAAGCTGGTGTTGGTTTGGCGACTAGAGTTGATTCACAGCACAGTTCGTTGCGTTCGTCATACGTCTTCTGTCCACAGAGAGCTGACACTGTTTCATTTGGAAAGATGGCAAAGATGGTTGGTACACAGGTATACATATACTATTAAGTCAAGATACAGGCATTACACACTTCCCTGATGTTACAATACCATTTAAAATATGTTTAAGGGAATGGGAAATGTGTAAAGGTCCCTGTGCAGGGTGCTATCTTTTAGTTTCAGACGAAAATCAAATGAAAAATAAACGAAAAATAAACATTCATTTGTGATCACAATGCCATCTAAAGACCAACCAACCCAAATGAAGTCTGAAATGACAACGCAGGACCTTTAGCACCCATAGATGTACAATATGCATGACAATTCCACCCTGGTACGTGTAAAAAGCAGAGGCCAGCAAGCAGAGGTAAGGAGCTGCAACAAGACATTCAACCAATCAAAAGGGGAGCACCTGTCCACTGACACCTTAAGAAGCTTTGCCAGCTCGACAGTCTTAGCAAAGCTCCGTTTGTTTTCAGCTTGCCACTGTGCCTCTCGTTGTCTTTCCTATTTATTTGTAAAATCATGTATGTTCTGAGGCCCTCGTTCTATTGTGTGGACTGAGACAGCTGTGGAATCACCCTTCTATAGAGGCTACAGTCCTCAAGCAGGCAGCCCGGGTTCAAATACAACCTGTGGCTCCTTTACCATATTTAATTTTCCACTCTCTATTTCCTTGATTTCTAAAGCTATCAATTGTCCTGTCTCTTTCATAAAAGCATAAATACCCTCCTTCCCCCAACATTAAAGAGCCCATATTCTGCCCTTTTTAGGGTTCGTATATTTAATCTATGTACCTACTTTTGTACGTTCACAATAGCTAAAGTCCGAAAAAAAAAAAGTGTCTGTTTTCATGTACTGCTCCTCCTTGCTCCCTCTACGCTCTGAGTCCGTCAGCTGCACTCTGTTGAGCCCACACTGTTAGACCCCACGTGGGCCAAGTCTGCTCTGATTGGTCTGCTGATCCGCTCTGTCGTTATTGGTCAGTTGCTCAGCACGCGTCTCGGAAATTTCAACATGAGCTGCTGGGCTTGCCACAACGAGCCAATGGGCTTAGATCAGTGATCTCACACTGACAAAGACGTCACACTGACAAATTTTTATCGAGGGGGGCTAGAACCGAGCGTTACATGCGGCTAATGCTACAGCTAACAGGAGGAGGTAGAAGAAGCAGCGTTTCCGTGGACTTTGAGTTTTTGCACATAGATGTGCCTAAACATGCACAGGACACTTGGAAAACACACTGAAGAGCATATAAAACCAGAAAAAGCAGAATATGGGACCTTGAAATGATAAAGGTTTGAAACTTCAGTTAGATATTACACAACAGTTCATATTGTTTGACTTCCCTTCAAGCAGAATGTCTTCTTAGAGGACCTGAACTGGCATGTTTATTCCTTTGTTTATCATTTCACCCTTTCATCCCTCTGGGATTCCTGGATGCAGCTATGTTGAGCTAATGTGTGCATCTGAAAATATGACGTACAAGGTGTACGACTTGCGTACAGTATTCTCTGGAGAACAAAAAGAGTTCACACTCAGCTCTGTCTGCTTGGTTCCTGTTGTCTTATCTGTGCTGCACTCAAACACAATCTAGTCAGTAGGCTCCTCTTTATGCCAGATAACAGATAACACAGCATAAGCAACACTCAAATTAACGAAACCACCTGTCATACCTGAAGGCTGCGTCTTGTCTCTCTCACAGCAGAGACACAACTGCTCTTAAATTATAAAACAGAAATAGGAAGCTTTACAGTCAATTATGATCTACGAGGACCTTTAATGATCCTGTTGATGTCATATGTCATAATTCAAAGTAACAATTTTTATAACCGGGCTGCACTGAGTAGATGAACTTAAAAATGTGTACATTGAAAAAAACACTACGATACTGAGAGGCAGTCAGAACTAAAACTAAATATTTCATAGATTTACAGGAAGCTGTGTAAAGCAGTTAAAGGGATTATTCATACGCACTCGACAATTCCTCAGAGCATGTGGAATTAATAGGTCGTATCTTTAAAGCGTTATCCACCAAACAGCAGCGCTGAGTCATTTTGTCGTACTGGCCCTTCTGTCCACAACACTCGTGGTTACTGGACATTCTCTTCAGGCGCTTCTTTTCATTAAGACCACAACACAACTGGTTGTCTTCATCATATGTCTCTGTGGAAAGAATCAGGATTATTCAGTATCACTTTAACCTCATCCAATATCACAACTGGCCTGATGTAGTCAGTGTGTGTTTAGTTTTACTTCTGTTAAATACTTCTTAGTTTTTTCCCCGTCTAATTCAAAGGATTGTCTTCTTTTCTTCTGCTCTACTCACCATTACCGCAGCATTTGGAAGCTGGTGTTGGTTTGGCTACTAGAGTTGATTCACAGCACAGTTCGTTGCGTTCGTCATACGTCTTCTGTCCACAGAGAGCTGACACTGTTTCATTTGGAAAGATGGCAAAGATGGTTGGTACACAGGTATACATATACTATTAAGTCAAGATACAGGCATTACACACTTCCCTGATGTTACAATACCATTTAAAATATGTTTAAGGGAATGGGAAATGTGTAAAGGTCCCTGTGCAGGGTGCTATCTTTTAGTTTCAGACGAAAATCAAATGAAAAATAAACGAAAAATAAACATTCATTTGTGATCACAATGCCATCTAAAGACCAACCAACCCAAATGAAGTCTGAAATGACAACGCAGGACCTTTAGCACCCATAGATGTACAATATGCATGACAATTCCACCCTGGTACGTGTAAAAAGCAGAGGCCAGCAAGCAGAGGTAAGGAGCTGCAACAAGACATTCAACCAATCAAAAGGGGAGCACCTGTCCACTGACACCTTAAGAAGCTTTGCCAGCTCGACAGTCTTAGCAAAGCTCCGTTTGTTTTCAGCTTGCCACTGTGCCTCTCGTTGTCTTTCCTATTTATTTGTAAAATCATGTATGTTCTGAGGCCCTCGTTCTATTGTGTGGACTGAGACAGCTGTGGAATCACCCTTCTATAGAGGCTACAGTCCTCAAGCAGGCAGCCCGGGTTCAAATACAACCTGTGGCTCCTTTACCATATTTAATTTTCCACTCTCTATTTCCTTGATTTCTAAAGCTATCCATTGTCCTGTCTCTTTCATAAAAGCATAAATACCCTCCTTCCCCCAACATTAAAGAGCCCATATTATGCCCTTTTTAGGGTTCGTATATTTAATCTATGTACCTACTTTTGTACATTCACAATAGCTAAAGTCCGAAAAAAAAGTGTCTGTTTTCATGTACTGCTCCTCCTTGCTCCCTCTACGCTCTGAGTCCGTCAGCTGCACTCTGTTGAGCCCACACTGTTAGACCCCACGTGGGCCAAGTCTGCTCTGATTGGTCTGCCGATCCGCTCTGTCGTTATTGGTCAGTTGCTCAGCACGCGTCTCGGAAATTTCAACATGAGCTGCTGGGCTTGCCACAACGAGCCAATGGGCTTAGATCAGTGATCTCACACTGACAAAGACGTCACACTGACAAATTTTTATCGAGGGGGGCTAGAACCGAGCGTTACATGCGGCTAATGCTACAGCTAACAGGAGGAGGTAGAAGAAGCAGCGTTTCCGCGGACTTTGAATTTTTGCACATAGATGTGCCTAAACATGCACAGGACACTTGGAAAACACACTGAAGAGCATATAAAACCAGAAAAAGCAGAATATGGGACCTTGAAATGATAAAGGTTTGAAACTTCAGTTAGATATTACACAACAGTTCATATTGTTTGACTTCCCTTCAAGCAGAATGTCTTCTTAGAGGACCTGAACTGGCATGTTTATTCCTTTGTTTATCATTCCACCCTTTCATCCCTCTGGGATTCCTGGATGCAGCTATGTTGAGCTAATGTGTGCATCTGAAAATATGACGTACAAGGTGTACGACTTGCGTACAGTATTCTCTGGAGAACAAAAAGAGTTCACACTCAGCTCTGTCTGCTTGGTTCCTGTTGTCTTATCTGTGCTGCACTCAAACACAATCTAGTCAGTAGGCTCCTCTTTATGCCAGATAACAGATAACACAGCATAAGCAACACTCAAATTAACAAAACCACCTGTCATACCTGAAGGCTGCGTCTTGTCTCTCTCACAGCAGAGACACAACTGCTCTTAAATTATAAAACAGAAATAGGAAGCTTTACAGTCAATTATGATCTACGAGGACCTTTAATGATCCTGTTGATGTCATATGTCATAATTCAAAGTAACAATTTTTATAACCGGGCTGCACTGAGTAGATGAACTTAAAAATGTGTACATTGAAAAAAACACTACGATACTGAGAGGCAGTCAGAACTAAAACTAAATATTTCATAGATTTACAGGAAGCTGTGTAAAGCAGTTAAAGGGATTATTCATACGCACTCGACAATTCCTCAGAGCATGTGGAATTAATAGGTCGTATCTTTAAAGCGTCATCCACCAAACAGCAGCGCTGAGTCATTTTGTCGTACTGGCCCTTCTGTCCACAACACTCGTGGTTACTGGACATTCTCTTCAGGCGCTTCTTTTCATTAAGACCACAACACAACTGGTTGTCTTCATCATATGTCTCTGTGGAAAGAATCAGGATTATTCAGTATCACTTTAACCTCATCCAATATCACAACTGGCCTGATGTAGTCAGTGTGTGTTTAGTTTTACTTCTGTTAAATACTTCTTAGTTTTTTCCCCGTCTAATTCAAAGGATTGTCTTCTTTTCTTCTGCTCTACTCACCATTACCGCAGCATTTGGAAGCTGGTGTTGGTTTGGCTACTAGAGTTGATTCACAGCACAGTTCGTTGCGTTCGTCATACGTCTTCTGTCCACAGAGAGCTGACACTGTTTCATTTGGAAAGATGGCAAAGATGGTTGGTACACAGGTATACATATACTATTAAGTCAAGATACAGGCATTACACACCTCCCTGATGTTACAATACCATTTAAAATATGTTTAAGGGAATGGGAAATGTGTAAAGGTCCCTGTGCAGGATGCTATCTTTTAGTTTCAGACGAAAAATAAACGAAAAATAAACATTAATTCGTGATCACAATGCCATCTAAAGACCAACCAACCCAAATGAAGTCTGAAATGACAACGCAGGACCTTTAGCACCCATAGATGTACAATATGCATGAAAATTCCACCCTGGTACGTGTAAAAAGCAGAGGCCAGCTCTAGGCATCAGTGAAATAGTCAATCGAGTAAAGCCTCCTGCTCTAGGGGGCGCCGACGTGGGCCCCAAACACCTTTGAATGTAGCCCTATGTTACAGCTCCAGCCGCACCCCGTCTCCTGTGTTTGGCGTGCGTGTTGGCCTGATTTAATTCTCCTGTGCTGCTGCTGCTGGTGAACCCTGATAGGTAAGGAGCTGCAACAAGACATTCAACCAATCAAAAGGGGAGCACCTCTCCACTGACACCTTAAGAAGCTTTGCCAGCTCGACAGTCTTAGCAAAGCTCCGTTTGTTTTCAGCTTGCCACGGTGCCTCTCGTTGTCTTTCCTATTTATTTGTAAAATCATGTATGTTCTGAGGCCCTCGTTCTATTGTGTGGACTGAGACAGCTTTTAGTTTTGTTAAGTAAACACACACACACACACATTTTACAGTGTTATTGAATTGGGCAGCACTCTTTCGCCATTTCAATTAGCCTCACCTTTTTGTTGCTGTGTCACAGTTTTACTTCTTTTTTTAATAAATAATTTACCAAAGCCATCTCCTTTTTATGATGCTTCCCTTTTCCCCTACTAGCCAGGTCATAACCCCCTACACCCTACCGAAGAACACAGATATTTTATCCCACTTTTGCCCTAAAAAAGGAAAAACACCTGGGAATTCATTTAAAAAATATGAATTCAATGCATTGCATAGAACTGTCTTTAAAAATTGTAAGGTGAGACTCACCTGACTCCTCTCTACAATTGCTGGAGTTAATGGAATGTATCACTAAAGAGCCATCCTTCAGGCAGCAGTGCTGAGTCACACGGTCAAACTGGCCATGTCCGCAGCACTGGTGGCGATCGGAAATTCTCAACAGGATCTTCTGATTATCACCGAGACCACAACACAACTGTGTATCTTTATCAAAAGCATCTGTAGAGAAGATCGGAATGATTCTTTAGAATGTATCACTTTAACCTCAGACATACCTGCTGCCTACAAGTTATCCTTTACACCACCAGCTTTTGCACAGAACATGAACAGAACATGCTTCACTTTTACAGTGTAAAGTGGTAATAATCTTTTGAGTCTTGAAATCGTAAGAAAATCAAATCTGCATGTAGGGAACACCAGAACAGTTGTGAGTAATCATTTTCAGATGAAACAAACCAAGGTTTCAGGTTCTGTAGCTGAGCTTCACTGTTGCCTTCCTCTGGATGAAAAGTTGAATAGATCTAAACATGTCCGTCTTGGATGTCTAATTATACTGCTTGGTAAACTACTAATTTACATTTATCAGTCAATCACAATCGAGGATATTTAGTTGAGATGGTATAAATCACACAAGTTAATACTGAAATAGGATATATATATATTCCTGTTTTGTATGATGAAAAGTGTGTTTTAAAAAGGCTTTAACCCCAACAATCATGTCCACTTCTACTAACCTTCACCACAACACTGTGCGTTTGCTGTAGGCTTGTCTTTGACGGTTGACTGACAGCATATTTCATTGAGTGGGTTGTAGGCTTTCAGACCACAGCAACAGGAGACACTCTGGCTCAGACCCTCTGTGACATTAGCTGCAAACACAGACATGACGTCAAGATCCACAAAGCACAGCAACACAGTTACAGCTGGAAGTGCTTCTGTCAGCATGTGGAATTTCCCAATTGAATGAAAAGACAAACACTTTAGACGGCCTTATTTGTACCTCGCACATCATAAAAATGACAGATTTTAAGGCAGATGAGCTATAAAATGACAGGCTATATATTGAAGTATAAAACAGAGTTGGTGTTTTCTTTTCTGCTAGCCAGTATGTTCTTAACAGTCACTTGTTGATAATGTGATTTTTTTTATCAGAGTGTTATTTACAGATTTTTATTTCAATGGGAAAATGACTAAACCCCAAAATCAGTAAAACCATGGATGATAAATAAGACGAGAATAACTGTGACGATGATCTCAAACACAAGTCTGATTCAAGTTTCCTATCTTTAACTGCTGAATTCTTTACAGTTATTGTTGGACATCGCCTTCATAGCCACTATGATTGATTTAGATCCCTATATATAGCTTGCACTCTCCTGGGAAGGATATCGGGTGTTTACTGTTGGTTGGAACTTGTGGTCTTCCAGCTAATAGAGCACATGTGATGTTCTGGAGACGACTGGCTTGCCAGTATAATTGTTATATTTCCTAAATATGTGCAGCTGCCTTAGAGTCTGGAAAATGTGCATCTCCGCTGGGAAAGTGCCTTCCCCAAAACAATGGCAAAACTGTGGAATCACCCAATTGGCCAAGATTAGCTAAATGTCAACAAATGTGGATCTCAGCCAATACTTTGCACAATGAATAAGTGATGCAACAGCAGATCAACACTCAACTTCTTGTATTTATAATTGACTAGGGAACGACTTAGCAAGGAAGGAATCTTTCTTCCTGACATCCTATGACAGAACCATGCTGTTACCATTTTTCAACCATCTCTGAGCTCAAACAACCTATTTGAACTTCTCAGAATGTCCTTTGGTAAGTTGCGTCACATGCTAGCAACGGGGGTAGCTAAAACACTTGAGTTAAGTTATTCATAGGAGTTTTTATGACTTTTGAAACATAGTGTATATCAATTGTATTGGCTTTGTTTGTTTTGTTAGTCACGAGTCATAAGGGTTTAAGCTATCCTAACAGTGTAACAATATTGTAACTACTTAAATGTACATGCTCCGTGATTAGAAAGCTGCCTCCTCATTTTTTTCTGTGTCTAGCATCCTCACCTGGTTGTAACACAAATGTGCTGCAGTTACCTTTTACTTCTTGTCTGAGTTCAGCTTTACAACAGGTGGCCTCTGCTGAGTTGAAGGACTGATTTCCACAACATGAAAGTCCTGCTCCTGGATGGAGGTTATTCTCACAGCACACAGCCTCACGGGTGTCATACTTTATTCCCTTACAGGTTTTTCTGCAATCAAGGAAAAAATAAACCAAGAGATATTCTCTTACAATCAATAGACACCACTTTAAATATAAAGAAAATTATTTTTTCTTACACAATTGTTTTTGTTCCCTGTCATGTCAATGTACATTTTATCATATCCTTTACAATGCAGGAATTTAGGTAAAACAGTTTAAATAGTTGCACAGGTGTGCTCAGATATGATATATATCGGTCTTTATCGGCAAATAGCCCATCAGTGCTTCCTATATGCCTCTCTATCTGTCACCACAAACACTTTTGTACTGTTGCACAATGGCACCAAACACTTTTCCTCACACACCCACACTGGAAAGAAGGGGAATACCTACCTGTAACAGTCGCTTTTAAAGGCATGTGAACCCTTGACTGACTCTGTCAACAAAAACACAAGTTCAAAGTTGTAAGAGATGGGTAGGAAAATAAGGAGAAGTGGCAAAATATGTTCAAGCATTATGAAAACCACATTTAAATTAGGTGAAAGTGCAAAGGCAACCGGACTTGCTTTCTTACAAGTGAATAGGCTACTTGTATTGCAAAGTGGCAATCCAAGTATGGCAGATAGGCTAGTGCCAACACTCTAAACATAAGTTCTGCTGCTACGATATAACGGGTATTTCCTGGTTTCATGACAGGTGTAGACAATCGAATCCACGCCCCTAAACAACGCTGCGTTACTCGTCCTTTTACCTTTACTGTCATCATGACAGCAGGTCACAGTATTACGCAGACGCAATCTCAAGCTCCGTCTTTTTAGCAGAGGAGGTGGAGAAAATGAAAGATATCTTGCATGCCATCACATAGGGGGAATGCAAGAAGGAAATAAAAGAAATTAATTTAAGTTCCAAAACCCATCTCTCAGAGTCTTACCCTATTCTTTTAATATGATGACATAGCCTATAAGCGAGACATCAATGATGTGTGTAGTTCAGCTGCAAACACTGAGTCACGCACCAGCGCTCCCAATTTCTCACGGTCACCCTCTAACCCACACTCTGTTTCGTCACACACACACACACACACACACTCCCAAAGCTACGATAGCATCACAGCAAGGGCGAGTACAGTAATAAAAAAGTGCCTCCAGGTAGACTCTGTAACATCAGCTGCAGAAATCAACTCATCACATGACACTACACCATAAGCGGAGACAAACAGATGAATGAGCTCCACACTTACCGCACACAATTAAGCCAAAGGTCAGCCACACTGTGGAACCAAATAACAGGATAAAATTAATTAAAGATCTGTCAGTTTCAGAAATTAAAATAAATGAAGATGAATCCATATCCTACCCAAACCGAGAGCCACTGACAGAGAGAACATCTTTGAGCCTGCTTGAAGCATCAGATAGTTACAACTGCGGAGTTTGAGATGCGCAACTAAAGATACAGAGATAAGTATCCTACAGTTTCAATTAGCCCCTCCTCCAGCGTGGTACCACCTAAAATAGACATCCATCAACCTGGTTTGTCAAACGTGCTCGATGCATGCACCGCCCAAAATGTGTACCAACAAAAATCGTTCACAGTAACACATTCAATTAGGTTAATAAGTCAGTCCCACTTACCTTTAGTTTAGAAAAGTGTAGCCTACCTGTTTGTCATTAAGTAAACAACAAACTTCAGCAGCATTAACGTTAGATATCCTTCAGGCTACTCTCCCTTTAGTGTGAGAATGAGAGAATAAAAGAAAAAGAAAGGGATTGGTCTGGCGAAAGATGAGCAGTAAAACCAGCTGATTTGCTTTTGTCCTACGTTTCATAGCATTTTCTATTCTAACATGTCATCGATTAAACATGCTGTTTTTTTAAAGTGAATCAATAGCCTACAGTTGTCACTTTTCTCCATGGCGCACTCACACCAGCACTAACGTTTCTATCATGTTCACTCCACTTGGATCCTTTCCTGCTGACACATGTCATGGAGCTATAGAGATAAAGTCGTCCCTTCATTTTGCAATGAAGATGAAAGTCAGGGTGAAAGAAATCACATTTTTACATCTTTAAATAATAAAACCACATTTTAGTAAGCTAAAAGTCATGCAGTTTAAAACGTACTCCAGTTAAACTATAGCCATTTACCTCTGTTGAGTTATTAGCCTATGATGTTGACTAAAACTGTTAGATGCTTTCCTTAACTTTTCCTCAAACTGCTTTCGTTTCGATTTGTGATTTTAAGAAATAACCTAACCTAACCTAATAACCAAATTCCAAAAAAAAAAACCTTAGCCTCATTAGTTTGAGGGGCGTCGATATTAAAGTCGTATTGGGCTATATTAAGAATTTAGTGGTTAAAAAGACTAAAAACTTCTCAAGAAAAAAGTAAATGAAATACTTTCTCGTAGATGCGACTCCTTAATGTATCGGAGGAGTTATGTTAATGACCTGAAGATTCAACAATACGCACCTTATAAAAAGCAGCCGTGATGGTGAAGTGAGCAGACGACCGAGACCAGAGCTCAGTTAGAACATCAGAAGTGGTCAGTCAAGTATAGGCCTATAGCCTTGTAAAGCCTCATGTAGGGTTAGGGTTAGGATATCGGTGAGATCATTAATGTAGCAATTGTTTTAATCCAAAAATGAACAAAAAATAATCCAAAAATAAAGAACACAAAAACGAAGTAAACGGTGACTTGACCACATGGCATCATCATAAACCGGGACAGAGGCACCGGGAAGAACCGGGAAGTCTCTCAAACTGCGTCTTGGCCCACCCAATCAAAAGTTAGGAAAAAGCAGAGACAGTGGGCCTGTAAGGAAAATTAATTCTGATTGGGTAAGTAGACAATCTAAAGCCAGCCCCCAGAAAGCATTTGCATGTCCCATCTCTTTCCTTAATGGGCCCAAGGCAAAGCCGTGCGCTTTGACAGCCTGTAGTCTCTCATCTTCAGCGCTCTGACGTGTAACAACAAAAATAACCTCTACTCTCGCTTTAACACATCAGCGATCTGGGATTAAAAAATACAGAGAGAAATGTAAATCTAAATGTCAAATTTAAATCTAAATGTGGAATTACATGATTTGCATATTTTCTAAAACACATTTAGATATAGATATAACATTTAGATTTAGATTTAACATTTAGATATAATATTTACATTTATATTTTACATTTAGATATATTATTAAATATTTCTTCAACACTTAAACTTTACAATTATTTATGTGTAAAACGAGCTAAATGTGAAGAATATTAACTAAATATTGAAAATATATCTATAACAACGTTTTTACAATCGGCACCCCATAAAACTGGTCCTGAGGCAGAAGAGGGGAGGAGCAGTGTAGTAAGAAAGCAAACGGAAAAAGAAAGGGCAAGAATAAGTGTAACAGTAACCCCGCTTTTTGTAAAGTAGGCTATCATGAGTTCAATCAGGAGAGACAATTGAATAAAGACAATTATTTATTACAATGAAATATGGAAATGTTCCTTCACAGAAATAATTTTGGCGCTATAAAGTATAGTATAAAAGTATAAAATAGAGAGCCTAATTTTCAGTTTTCATAATCAAAAAAGCCATGCCAGCTTAATCAGAAAAAGGGAAAATATTGGAAAATGGGGTGGGTGATGAGTAGAATGACAATTCTTAGCAACGTCAGAATAGATCCCCCCCATGGAGTCCAGACACTGGTGGTGGTGAAGCTGATGACTTGATGAGACCAGATGGGATGAGATGGCGGTGTTGGGGAGGTGGAGGGGCGCACGAAACATCAGCATGAACCATGCCATTGGTTAGATGAGTACCGCTGACGAGACAGCTGATTAACCAATGACAGCCCCCAGAAGATGACAGCTCAAGAATGACAGCGGAAACGAGAGTAAGCGTGCAAAAAAGATGAATGAGAAAGACCCGATCGTGAAGGCAGTTATATAGTCTTCCTTACTGAACTTACGCTAGAGCTTCATATAACATTTGTTATGAATTGGCGCTATACAAATAAAGAATGATTGATTGATCTCTAAGATAATTTGATAATAATTAGGAACTTTTTTTTAATTTACCACAGATTTATATCCTTAACATTGATGTGAATCACTAGCCTCATTTCACAGGAGGTACTTCCTATTTTGTGATTCTCCAGCAAGAATGTATGACATCGTGTCAGTGAAGCCATGTGATTTGACGAACGTGATGCACCTGTTTGGATTCAACACCAATCATGTTCACTTGAATTTAGTAGAAAATAAAATAAATGCACGTAAGCTAAGGTGTCCCTCATTAGTCAGTGTCCCACATTACACCACTCCACCCAGGTTGTAGTTATAAAACACAATACTTTCTTTAGTCTCTCTATCTATAATACACTATTTTTGAAAAGGCAGTGCACATTCATCACATTGTTACTGTCACTATCATCTAAACACCTTTAAGGTTTGGGGAAGATGTTTGGAGAATGTGAAGATCTTGATCATGATTATACCTGAAGAAGTCTATGCTCTTCTCTGTTGCAGAATGCAGGTTTTGTTAAGATAATTCTGCAAGTGGAGCTTGTGAAGATGCTTTGATTGCCAGATAAAGGCAAACTTAAAAAATGTTTATTTACTCTTTATCTTTCCCTGACAGGATAAGCGTCTGTGTAGGGTCATACTGTCTGGGGCTGAAACATACTTTTTGTTTCATTTCATTTGTTATATCATGGATTTATGGATTGTGGCCATTATAACCCAACACTTGTCAGTACTCTGTTGATACATACATTAACCACCCTTTCAATGCACCTCTGGCGTGTCTGGAGATTGTAATCATTAATGAGGAAACGCTTTTGTTTGGGCGGCTGTGGCTCAGTTGGTAGAGTCGTCGCCTCTCAACCGGGAGGTCGAGGGTTCAATCCCCAGCTGGGCAACATGTCCGATGTGTCCTTGGGCAAGACACATAACCCCAAGTTGCTCCCGCTGCTTCGGTGGCGGTGTATGAATGGGATTAGTTACTTCTGATGGATGATACTACATAGCGATCACTACCATCAGTGTGTGAAAGGGTATGAATGGGTGGGTGTGACCTGCGGTGTAAAAGCGCTTTGAGTAGTCGGAAGACTGGAAAAGAGCTATATAAGCTCAAGTCCATTTACCATTTTGTGCCTCATGCTGAAATAATCAACGTGTCTGTTCGATCATTTCAGAGGTTGTGGGAATAATTCAGCGAAATATAACTGAAGTATCCTGAGTGTTCTGTATTCAGTGACACAAAGCAGAGAAGTTGAGCCGGACAGAGTTCAGGCTATCTCAGAATAACAACTGAAATCTGCCGTGTAAATACCAACACACTAGCCTGCTAGTGTATCTGACTCTTAAAGGGAATGAGAGCTGACACTCTGGTGTGTTTAATGTACACTCAAAACACACTATGTATAATAAAGACACTTAATCCAGTCGGACATGCCCCAAATCGCCGTGCGCCATGCGCTTTTGAACAACGCACTTTAAAAAGACAGAGAGGGAGGGGGATAACAGTTTCCTGTAACTTATGTTTGATAGGTGCTTGTGCGGGAAATGTCAGCCCATTGCTTCAGCTGTGGAGAGTCCGTGCTGCAGAGAGGCGGATGCCTTCTGGGTGTTGATGGAGAACCTTACACCCAGACAAGACCTAACATGCCTGGTACAGCACCTAGGTTTTGAGGCTTGCAGTCTGAATCCCTTCGTCCTGCAGAAAGCATGCATGACCTTCAGACAGGAGCATGGTCTCCTTCAGGCCAGTAAACATGAGAATGTGTAGGGCAGAAACAATCTGCAATTTTGCTGACTTTTATTATTTTATTATTGTAAATGAGCTTTCATTGCTCAAAGCATGTAGATACAAGTTGAAGACATTACTACAACTCAGACTGATTTTCTGATACTTTAATTAACCACAGTATTCCCATATATATTACCTTTGTTAATACATTTTCGATTGTGTAAATAATAGGACTATCAAGTTTAATTGTAAATATTTTGTCCTTATCCCCAGGCAATACCTTTACACAGGTTAAAGGCAGGTGATCCGCTGGGCCTTACGGCATCCTGGGAAGGCACATTACCTTCCTGTGTTGTGTCTACCATCAGGAGACAGTGTCCAGAAGAGGGAGGATTTATAAAGTCATCATTTGGAGGACAATTAGAAAAATAAATAAACACGATCACAAAGTGTCTTACCAGTTGAAATCTTTTTTTAAAGCTGTCGTGACCCGGCTCAGGAAGTCACAACAAAAATGGGAGACAACACCAAGTTAAAGTTTAAAGAATTCTTTATTAAACCAGACTAGACCAAATGAAATATTTACAATATGATGTGAGGAAGTCTCAAACAAAACGATGTATACCTGTGGAGAACGTCAGAGAAGAGAGAGCAGAGAAAGAGAGAGAGAGTGTGTGTGAGACTGCAGGAGCTGCAAAGTGGATGGCCCCACTCAGTTGTAGGTTATATGCAGGCATGTTTCGGTGCAGCATTGGCTGGTTCTCCCAAAACCACTCCTACCCACAGAACACACACACCTTGGAGATAAACATGAAAAGCAGAAAAAACACAACTTTAAACAAAGCTTTAGTTCACACAGTGAGTTGATTAAAAGAAATGAAATGATCCTAATTCTATCAAAAACATAGAAATTGGCATGATGTTGTTCAAAAGAGATCAGGCATATTTGGAGGCGTATTTATGAGACAGCATAAAATCCAATGTGCTCCAATGAAACAGCTTTGCCAAAAAAGTCTACATTTACAGGGCTCAGTATTATACGTTTTTGACGTTTAGTCTGAGATGTGTAAAATCAAATATATCTGTGTGTTTGTAATAAATTACGGTGTGTTACAAACCTCACACTGAAAGTTCAGACGTGGCTTTTGATCAGTTTATAGATTTTTAATCAACAGAGCAGGGAGGGTGACGCACAGACAGAAGGATAAGCACTCTGTGCGTCAGTGTGTTAACAGAGACTGCAGTCTGCCATGCCATGTAGTAAACATACTTTACTGGTAAACCAGCAAACCGTAGAGAAGATTATCAATTTAACCTTTAGGTTTTTGTCCGTGCGCAATATGGGGCAATATGAGCTCTGACACGTTCCCCGACGAGCTCGGACATCTCTCTCTCTCTCTCTCTCTCTCTCTCTCTCTCTCTCGCCTATTATAAACAAGGTCCAGACTGTTTTAGTTACGGACAAAAACAATAATCACACATACCGGTGTAGGCTACTACATCCACACATCACATGTAACGGGATTAAATGAAGCTCTAGCGTAAGTTCAGTAAGGAAGACTATATAACTGCCTTCACGATCGGGTCTTTCTCATTCATCTTTTTTGCACGCTTACTCTCGTTTCCGCTGTCATTCTTGAGCTGTCATCTTCTGGGGGCTGTCATTGGTTAATCAGCTGTCTCGTCAGCGGTACTCATCTAACCAATGGCATGGTTCATGCTGATGTTTCGTGCGCCCCTCCACCTCCCCAACACCGCCATCTCATCCCATCTGGTCTCATCAAGTCATCAGCTTCACCACCACCAGTGTCTGGACTCCAATGTTTTACGGGCGGAAATATGTCTTGGGCAGGTATTTTGATGCTTTACTGAGGAGGAATTCAGTGTCACACTTCTACAGTAAGGGAGTAAAAAGACTCCTTGTCACACAATATCACTTCAACTTAAATCACACTATGTATCAGCATGCAATATCACTGCAACTTCAACTATATTCACATTATTGGCATGCAACAAACTTGTGGCGTTTACACCCTCAAATCGGATCCTCCGTCAGCTCGCAACCAAAATGACCTTGGCCCTCCCCGATGGTCCGCCCTGACGCTGCGCTGGGGAAGTGGTGACAATTAAAACAAACAAAACAAACAATACGAAAAACAAAAAAAATAAACTAGTCTGCCTACTAGAAACAAAATACCGAAACAAAAATCAACACCAAGACACCAACAACAAGAAAACAAACAAAACCCACACGGCAAGAGCAGCAGAGGAAATCTGCCAGGCTCCCTAAAACAAAGAAAATAGAAGCATTAGTTGGTCACCTTAATACATTTCCCTAATCCCAAAATAAACATAATACAAAACCATATCCTCAACATCAATTACACACTGGCCATAGCTTTATTAGACAAAAATACATATCGCTGTGCGTACCTGGTGTGCTGGTGTAACAGGCTTATTGTAGATAATTGAAGTTCTTCAAAATGTATTGCTGTGTTCACTCAGTGCTCCTTTAATTTTCTGTAAAGTTATCTTGTGATCTTATTCCTTTGAGATATAGATTTAATAGAGTTGTATCTTTCATCTCTATCTATGCAAGGCTCCTTTTATTTATTAGAGAACAGCGCCCTCGTGTGGCGGTGGCGGTCATTACAGAGGTCTGGATTGTCAGTTGGTCCCCTTGGCTGGCTGACGATCTCAATTACGGTACATAATGAAAACAGCTAATGTTGTAAATACTGAGCCATAAAATGAACTTTAATCAAATCAAAGTGCATATAAAGTGACATAAGTAGTCTTGCTGTAGATCAGGGGTGGGCAACTGGCGGCCCCCATCAACCCTCAACGTGGCCCTCAGGTCAATTTTGACATATCAATTAATTGGAAACATGAAGAAAAGATGACAAAATCTGCCATGAAATAGTGAAAACCAGAAATATGTCCATAATAATATTTGATCACTGTTGAGTTAAATTTGAGACATAATTGACTGTAATCGTTTTTGTATTCTACAATTTGGCCCTCTGGCAGTGAGAATTAAATGAATGTGGCCCTTGCTGTGACCAAAGTTGCCCATCCCTGCTGTAGGGTCTCGTGCACTTCTGTTTACATATCGTCATCTTCGGTGTGTTAATTGTTTTCATATTTCAATGTATAGGAGCTGGAGCTGTGCTGTATGTTTACCATCATCACCAATCATATGTTTGTTTACCTGACAGGTATGTGTTGTTTCTTCTGTATGGGAAAATGTTGTGGTCTGTTCATTTTATCTGTGCTGTAAAGCCTTTGCATAGAAGTGTAAACCTTTTTCATATAAAATACTTAAAAAATAGATTCATGGCAGTTTATGTTACAAAACCAGATTATACATGCAGAAGCAGAGTAAACATTTGTATTAGTGAACTTTTTACATGTAATACAAATGTATTTTTTATTTTTCTAACTAAGCTATACGATCACATTGTAAAAGTATTGTGTTGGTCCCCTTGGCTGGCTGACGATCTCAATTACGGGGCTGGAGCTGTGCTGTATGTTTACCATCATCACCAATCATGTGTTTGTTTGCCTGACAGCTGTGTGCTGATGAATAAATGCCATGAACCTGAGAGAAGTTGTCGCATGATCTCTACAGTAAATGGAGGACAAGGCATAAGTACATGACTTTATAACCATTTAAGTAAAACTAAATTAAAACCACATTCAAAACTTTTCTCACCGATCGCAAGCTCCGCTACACACCAGAGACACTCACTTGGCGATCAGCCCCTGAAGTCACAGCTGATGTGTCCGAACGTTGCGACCAAATGACAACTGGAAACACAATATTACTGGCGTTTTTTGTGACAGATCACAGATTCAGAAATAAAGTCCCGTCTCTTCAACTGCACAAAGCGAATCCAGGCACGAAAGCTAACTCCATGTTTCTTCCTATTAGGGAAACATTATTTAAACAATATTTACGACTGGTCAAATTAAATGTAATACAATGGAAGAAACACAATAGTTGAAAAAAAGAGTGTTCTAAACAGCTATACTGAAAACGGCCACTTTCTCCTCTAATTTTTGCCCTTTAGTGTTGTATAACACATCAAATCAAACATTGACTTATTCCACAGCCTTTATCAGTCAATTTTAAGTGTTAATTTACCAAAAAAAATGTAACCTGCAATATGCTCTTTAAGGTTTGTTTAGCCAGATGGTCAGTCATTTCATTCCCCTCTATCCCCCTGTGAGCTGGTATCCACATGAACCTAACAACTGTTTGCGATTTCTGTGAACCTAAAGAGTGACTCATAACTTAGGTCTTATCTGCTTTCTGATGAAATAGACTGTAATGATACCAGTGACGATAATGAATTTTATTTCAATTTCATTTCTGGTGTTCTTTCCTTATAACTTATATTTAATTCTGGAAGGACAAAGGCAAATCCAGTTTTTCTGTATAGATAAGGATACAAGTTTAGTTTGTATATTTCAATCTCTTGTCCAATAAATCTGCCCAGTTTCCTTCACCTTTTTTTCTCTGCCTTTTGTTTTGAATATAAACATCTAAGGTCACAGGAGGAAATAATCAGACTGGTGTCACTGGCTAAGGTACTGTAGAACTGTATGTTTTCCCATTCCTATTTGTGTTGCCATTTTAGTTGCTTACATAACATTCTGCTTTTGCTTTTCCACTTTCCCAGCACGGTTGGAGGGCTTTCACTGTTTGATGGTATCCTTCTTTATGACCTTGGATATTTGCCCACAATGTCCAGTAGTTTTATCATTAGTTGTTTATATCACAAGTTATGTGAGACCTCTCCCATCTCAATTTGGACTGCTGTAACTGGAGAAGTCCTTCGAGCCCTGCAACAATCTTAATGCCTGATTTTGTATAACCTGTATCTTCTTAAGTTGTGTTTTTGCTGCTCCACTAAACTTCCATAACCTAACAGTTCTTTTCAAAGCAACATAAATGCTCTTCAAAGCACTTCTACTTGATCCCCAGTCCGACCCAGTCAGACATCTCATAACATTTCAGTCAGGAATACTCTCATCATACAGGGTGTCCGCGCATCCTTAAAAAGTCTTAAAAAGTCTTAAATTCATGTATCTAAAATGAAGGCCTTAAAATGTCTTAAATTCATAAAAAATGTTATATGCTGGTCTTAAATACATTACTCAAAGGTCTTAAATTTGTCGGGGCAGGACTATTTAATGTTATATATACTTTTTTTCTTTTTCTCGTGGAACTTTTCGAGAAGGAGATGTAGAGAGGTTACTTTCTTACTAGCTGCTGATATAAATGGTTATCTGCATGCTTGCTAGCTAGTCTGTGACTATGGGTAAGTGCAAATTTAGAGAGTTGGCTGGACGACGTCCATTTTCGAAGTTGGCTCACGTCTGTTGCTAACCCAGACGAGGCCAGATGCATTCTGTGCAAAACGACCTTCAAGCTCGGCACCATGGGGGTTAAGGCTGTCGAGAGCCAGTGCAAAAAGCACAAAAAGCACAAAACCGCTGCCAGGAGCCAACAGACCCCAGCCGTATCACAGTTTTGCGTCTCTACCCCGGGGCCAGTGCCACAGACAACGGTCCCTGCTGCTACTAGCACTGACCTGAGAGCAGCATTTGGTGCGACACCAACACTGAAATCGGAGGTTTTGTGGATTTTAAACACAGTGGTCAAGCACCAGTCTTACAACTCCAATGAGGGGATAGGAGATCTCTTCCATTTGATGTACCCTGACTCACAAATCGCGAGCACGTTTACTTCTGGAAAGGACAAGACGGCCTATATAACTCGTTTTGGACTAGCTCCTTTGATCAGAAGCAACAAGTCTTTTTTTGTTTTAATGTTCGACGAGACTTTGAATCACGCCACTCGCCACAATTGGCAGTATTGGTTCTGCTCTCAGCTCTCAGCAGTATCAGTGCAGCATGCCACAGATTTTGCTGAGAGTGAAAACCTTTAATTCCTCCCATGGGGACATGCAGAACAGAACCGGATTGTGCATGTATTGATACTGACATCTTGCAGACATAACAAGCAAACAATTCATCCTTGAATATAAAATGTGCTGACTGAAGCTGGTGGAGGTTGGGGTGGTGGAAGGAGAATTTCACAGCAGTGTCTAGCAGCACAGTGGATGTGATGCAAGAGGAGTGAGTGAGAGGCAGAATTGTTTAAATAGGTCGCCTTGTTGTCAGTGTGATAATGATTGGTTGGTATTGGCGCAGTTCTCAGATAAGCTGATGGCCACTTGTGGGCGGGACTACTGTATTCCGCCTGAACTACCACAAGGCTCCATTAACAACCATCTTGCATTTCTTCTCTATCTTCTTTATATGATCACTCGATGTCAGTTTTGAATCAAATAAAACCCCTAGAAACCAAAAAGTGTTGACTTGTTCTAGTTTTTTCCCATACATTTCAGTATGTATTTCAGTTTTACTTAAACTGTATTTCGTTTTTTACATTTTATCCATATTTCAACACAATATGCACAGAAATATACTTATAACTTATACTTGTCTTATAGGCCTATTACATACAAAAGTTCTCAAAACTACAAAATAAACATTTCTGTGTGTTATTATTCTCTTCACAAATACAAAATAATTCGGTTCTGCAACTTAAGAGCTTCTTATTAATGCAATACAGTTGCATACAGGTTCATACAGGAGGAGATCATTCCTCGCTTAGCATTGTGCTAACAAATAACATGGGAAATCCCATAGAGAAACAGCGAAGCTAGCGCTAAACTTTTTACATGAAAATAAGTACAAAATATGAAAACGAACAGTCTTCATGAACTCACAGTTACTTTAAGAGATATGCAGGAGCAAAATTAGCAAAATAACATGGGAGCTAGGGACAAGCCATGACCGACATACAGTGGCGCCCATATATGAACGTGGCGATGAGCTAAGCTAGCGCTCATGAGCATCATAGCTAAAGTACCTTAAAACCTTCAAAACACATTTAAAACACATCCTGACACAAACTTAAGGATGGCATTAGCTTCTAAATGTTATAGAAGAATATATAGACCACATCTAGGCTATGTGCTTTATGACATTTACTCACCTGTAAATAACGGAAATAATGAGAAAAAAAAAGAAAAGGAATTCATGCTAGGCTTTTAATTGTTGATTTTTCATCTTGCTTTTAATGCAATCCAACCACACATTTTAACTAAGAGGCTCTTAGAACAGTTTAATTTAAGTAATAATCTTGTGGGCTGGATTCTGAGCTTTTTAATTAAAAGGACACAAAGAGTGAGAGTGAATGGAACCCTGGCTGACCAGGTTTGCTCCTCCACCGGATCCCCACAGCCTGCTTTCGCTTCTCCTGTTCATCTACACGAATATGTGTCACAGCAGCGGAGAGGACGGAACCATTTTAAAATACGCTGACGATTCTGTCAGTCTGCTGCAAGACGATGAGACTAATCACGGTCCAGTCATTCAGGACTTTGTTGAGTGAGGAATCCTTCCTCCTGATGAACATTTCCAAAACCAAAGACATGGAATTGAGTTCCGAAGTAATGGGAAACAACAAGAGAGAAATAAAAACACAAACAAACTAAGAGATACAAAAACAGCTTTGTCCTTGCAGCCATCAGTGAGATGATCAAGACATAATGCAGAAGCAACCTTCTTTTGGAGCATTTTTACTATATTTATTGATCTCTGCACTTTTTATCTTGTCTTTCCTTTATCGGGTTTTTACTGATGGCTCATGTCGACCTTGCTTTTATTCACCATGTTTTATTGATCAGTGGTAAAATCCTATTCTTATCTTGCTTTTACTTTACTTGATTGAGGGTATAATCTTATTTGTATCTTGTTTGTATTTGTATTATTCTTACGATGGGTTACTTTAGCTTTGTTTTTTACTAAGGGCTTTTCTCTTTAGTACTGACCACTGTTGTCACTTTATGTTTTGTCCTGTGCCGTCGTTTGTATGCAAAAAGGGGCCGACTCACGCTGCAAACCAAATCTACCTACAGGTACAAATAAAGTTACCATACCTATGTCAGTCCGTTAATGTTTAGATGATTTGTTGCCGCTTTTACTATTATTTATATTCTTTCAGTTTTTGATTCTGTTTCCATTGTAGCATTTATGACCCCTGCTATGAATGTAACCAGTTTCTTCAAATCCACGCAAACTTTCCCCTCTTCCGTTTGTTCTAGCTGTTTGCTCTTCTGGCCTTCCTTCTGCCTATGTGATTTTATTGTGCACTCTGACTTGTTGCACCTGCACCTCCCTTTTCATCGCCTCACATCCCCCATATGCCACACTGTGATTTCCTCCACAATTACAACACTTAGATGGCATACCTTTTTTACTGTGCTCATACTCATGATCCTCCCCACACGTTGCGCAACTTCTCCTTCCTTTACATGTCTGAACAGTGTGTCCAAATCTTTGACACGCATCTCATTGGTCTTGGTATACTCCCTTACATTGTAGGTCATATATCCCAATATAACTTTCTGTGGGAAAGCCCTGTAGTCTCTGTGCATTCCTCAGTTTCCCTTCTGTTAGATTAGCTTTTAGTTCATCCAAAAAGAACCGCAGCTGGTTTTCCCCAGATCACTCCTTTATTCAACACATCAGCCGATTCTTTATCTAATCTTACTTTTAAACTCTTAACCATGAGTTTGTTAAGGTGCTGTACGCCAGTCAGTTACATGACTCTGTCTGCTTCCTCCTTGGTGGAACTTCCCAGGTGGGCTCAGCCAAATTCCATCCCAATCAGAGGCTGTAACTGTGATCAGCTGATATGTAAGAACCAATGAGAAGCCAATGCGATCAGAAATAGATGTCACAGCCTGTTGTTAGCGCAGAAATACAAAAGAGAGTGATTTGAATGGATTCATCCCATTCAGCTTATTCCAATTTCGGTTGATCTGTGCTCCTTTTATAAAAGACGTCTTAAAAATACAAAAGATAGAACTGTTTTGAATCGTTTCATCCCATTCCGCTTATTCTATAGTATCAGTAGTGCTCTTGTGCTCTGTGCTCTTTTTACAAAGAGCTCTAAATGTGTTGACTGTCCTATGCATTTAATAAATACTTTTGACCTTCCAGAGGAAATTCCGATGGGTACAGACACTCATCTCTTGCAATAATGGAATAACATTTTAGACATAAAGCGTCTGGGGATTTTCTTAAATAGATGGCCAGGGTTTTTGATCTTTGATATCTACACTGTTTATTTCACTTTCCCCTGATCACCAAGACATAGGAGTTCTCATTAAGGAGGCAAAATGTTGCACATATAGAAATTCTGATTCCCCGGGTTGTCCTGAAAAACAAAAGATGTATTTCACATGGTTGTTCATTACTCTGGTGATATTATACATGCCAGATGTTAAAAAAAATTGGGAAATATGCTTAAAGTCAAATGTTGACTTTCCGGTGAGTGAAAAATAAAGATGTTTAGTCAAGCATTCTTATCAAGGTGTGACAATTCCACAGTCCACTGAGTACAGACAAAAGCAAGCCTTAAGAATTAGTCACGCTAAATTCTGCCACTGTGACATGCAACTGCAGTTCACCAGTTCACAGTTGGACCCCAGACATACACAGAAAGCATTGACATTGACTATATATAGGCTACATAATAGGCTACATAAACAAATAAATAAATAAACAAACAAGACTAATATATTTTTTTATTCAACAAATGTTTTTATATTATTATTTTTTAGTATTTGTAAGAAGTTTTTATCTGGTTATTTAACATACTGTTTAAAAGTGTTTGCTTCTAAGTGACATACAAAAGCAAACAAGACCATCGGGATTCATTTTCTAATCCTGTCACTGCTGCTTCTTTGTATGGAACGATCATTATTATTATTACGAGATAAGATCTCTTTTTTTTTATTCGGTGAATGCAATGCGCTTCCATACTTCCGTACAATAGGCCTATCAAAAGGATTTTTGAAATGGGGAAGTGTCATGGGCGGTTCTAGGCAGGGGCCAACAGGGGCCAGTGCCCCTGTGACACTGAGCTTGGTCTCCCCTGTGGCCACCCCTCCAAAAGGAAGAGCCCCCCTAATAACACATACACAGTATTTGACTCAACAACCGGACTCACAATCTAGTATTAAATACTGTTAATTAAACAAATATAAATCATGGTATTTAATGATGTGCGCTTTTATTTGGCATAATATTTAGATATTTTTTCTAATATTTGTCTATTTTTGACCTGGGTTTAATGTTCCCCTCTGACAAAACATCTGGCCCCCGTTTGGCCCCCTCAGTAAAAGTGGACTAGAACCGCCACTGGGAAGTGTTGAGGAGATAAGTGCTGTAATTGCTTTCTTAAGAGGCTCTGGTAAAACAGGAAAATGAATGAAAATTTAAACTTTACTGTGGCATTAATGAATGCATGGGCTACCGTAAATTTCCATAGAAGAAGAAGAAGCGTTATTTTCTTTTAAGCTTTGCTTGACTAACATGAAAAAGAACACCTGATTGCAAAAGCAATGATTCATTTCCAACATGCCACAGGATTACGTTGAAGAATTGAAGTTATGTAACGTAGCATGATTTAGTATCTGAAACAGGGGACAGATGTGATGTTCATGTGGGGTTCCAGCACATTCAGGTATAGCAGGAAATGAAAAGGTGGACAGGTTGGCAAAGGAAGCTGTAAAGAAAGAGAGGATTGATATTAACATCAAATTATCTAAGTCAGAGGGGAAACGAGTCACATGGAGTAAAATTAAACAGGAATGGCAACAATATTGGAACAATCAGACAAAGGGAAGACATTTATACTCAATTCAGAGGGAAATAGATAAATACAGAGGGAGCAACAGAAGAGAGGAGGTCGTAATGACCAGGTTAAGAATTGGTCACAGTAATTTAAATAGCACTCTACATATCATTGGAAAACATTCATCCGGTCTTTGTGAGATATGCAATCTAGCAGAAACAGTTGAACATGTAGTTATTAAATGTAGAAAGTATGAAGCACATAGACATAACATGATGTCAGAAATGGAGAGAGAGGGACTCGTAAGAAGAGATTT
The DNA here is from genome assembly GCF_963584025.1 of Labrus mixtus. NCBI lineage: Eukaryota > Metazoa > Chordata > Actinopteri > Labriformes > Labridae > Labrus > Labrus mixtus. Next base: position 21,597,547 of record NC_083620.1, read on the forward strand.
CAAAAAGTATTTTGGAGTGTGGGGAAAGGCCGAAGATGCTTGTTTAAATATCTCTTGACAACAGGTTTATTGAGGAGGATTTAGGCATATGAGTAATAATTAAATCCAGAAATTGAAATTAAATTAAATTAAATTGAAATTAAAAACAGAAATTGAGGAGGATTTAGGAATGTGCGTAATAATTAAATCCAGCAGATGGCAGTAATGCAACTTTTTGGATGCCAGCTGCCAATAAAATCCAAAGAAGAAGAAGAAGAAGACGATTTAGTATCTGTCTACCTATGGAGGGCAGTAATACGCTTGTACGCGTCTAAACTGCCGGGACTATCTAAACGAAGAAGAAGACGAAGCGCTACCGGCGGAGTGATACTCTAATTTTTGCACAGCACGTCGAAGCCGGGCAATTCTGCATCACCACAATACGTTCTCCACATTTTTTTTTTTACCGAATTAAATATTATAACAGATTTGGATATACGTTTAAGTCAATTTGTAAAGTAGATATCTCCTTTGTAAAGAAGAAGAAACCGTACCCTGGGTGTTTTATCATCTTTAAGGAGCTTGAAAAGTCTACAGGATGGTGAGTACAGAATGCTAACGTGAACGTGACTACCGTTAGCATTGTTAGCTCATGATTGCACTGTTTTTCATGAAATAATAACAACCACACATGATCGTTGTTGCATTAAAGTTTATATTCTGAAACGTAATTACGTCAACTTCTTCCTCCAAAACGAGCAAGGACAGCCTTCTTGCGGATTTATTATCTTAATAAGTAACAAATACTGACATTAATTAACACGTAACGTTGCAGATAAAACAGTTTATCTCGTATTTTGTCCGGTGGTTTGCTGCACCGAGGACACCAAGCAGGAGTAATGTATTTAATATGTTAAACTGCGCAGCATGCACGACGTGATACAAGCGGGAACAGGCCGCTCGTTTCCTGATTTAATGTAATATTAAGAGTGTTTGTAAATACGTGTTTGATACCTCTGATGAAGGTTAATTATTTACAGCGTTTTATCGGTTCTTTGAGTCAATAGTGGGCGTGGTGGCGAAGTGGGTGCTGTGTTAAAAATAGACCCCCCCCCCCCCCCCCACAAGATTTTCAATCCCTCTCGTTAATCTTCAGAGATTGACATCAAAACTGACAACTGCACTACCATTTTGACATCCAACTAGTTGTTGCAGCTCTCCCAGGCAACCCCAGCAGGATGTTTTGACATGCGCAACAAGCGAATAATGGTTGCCCTCGCCGTCAATTGCGATTACATAAGAGCAATGCCCGGCGTTTAGCAACAATTGTATCGCTGTGGAGATTGTTGCATCGTCTTCGACTGTTTGTTCTTGCAGCACCACAATGACAGCATCTCTTCCGTTACGTATTGCGCCATAACGTTGCACCGCATTCTGCTCCTGCTGAATTCTCCTCTTTGCAACCCCTCCCTTCCCCCTGCATTAAACCAAACCGTGCTTGGTGCAATAGGCTGTCAAGACCTGCAGTGCACCCTCCAAAATGGTAACTTAAGTATTTGGGGTGGGGGTGGGGGGGGCACACACTGCCTCTGTCTCTGTGTGTCATCTCTCATCATCTCAGTAGTGTCAAAGAACAGACACATGGTCTGTGATAGAAAAAAAAATCCTCTTTAGTAAGAAAAGTTGGCTCCTGCGTGCTACAATATCGTTTTCAGTGACAAGCTGGTTGAATAGAATTCTGTATCTTCACTATATTATCAAGCCCCTGTAGTTTTCTGTGCTCACTAAAGAATATTTGGTATGATCTCTTTTTTTTTTTTTTACTGCTGAATCTGAAAGTCAAGGAGACTGTGTGGCTTACAAATCCTCTAACACTCATCTGTGCTCTGATCCACACACTGCTTGCTTCAGCACCACTGAATTGGTTGGCAGTACAGAGAATAGATACTCCGCAGTCTGTCCTGCTCTCTTCTATTTTTTCCCCCACCCCCCTAACCCCCCCCTCGCCCCCACCCCCACCCAACCAGCACCACCAGCAGCAGCAACCAGCATGGTGACTCATTGAAATTGACTCGAAGAACACATGGCATTGCTACCACCTCGAGCTACTGATGTGTTAGCTTTAATCTCTTTGGTTTTTGAAAACGCAAAGGTGTGTTTGAAAAGATATTGTTAATTCGTGAAGTAAGATATCTGCTGCTACATGAGATTAACTGCCTTAGTTGTTTATATACAGCCTTTTCTCCAATAAAAATAATCATTTGCTTCAGCAGTAGTGTAATCAGTTTATCCGCGCCACTTAAATAACATCAGAACCAATCTTTCAGTGAATTTGTTTTATGCAAGCTCACGTTTCAGCTGATTGCCAGTTGTGTGTCAGAGACATCTTAGAATCACTTGCGGACATAATGAGGGAGCACACTGTCATAAAGCAGCAATCAACAGTTTCCACAGAGGTTTGTCTATGATGATAAACTGAGTTTCACATCTGTTCATGAAAAAAGGCACAACGAGGTGCTTGCTCGTGGTGCTACTCAGTGTGCTACATTGGCGACCCTGTTCGAGTCTCACTAATTATAGCAGGCGTGCGTATTTTAGGCCGTAGAGTATTTTTACCCGTCCCTCATAACGCTTTCTCAGTCTGAAGTGGGCATGTTCACTGACTTAGACAGGCCCGGTGAGGCCTCATGTGGACGGCAGCATTATGTCTCGGCTGAAGTTTGAAATGAATGGAGTGTGTGAGAATCAAGTAATGGTAAAAGCAGTCTTCAGAGGAGAGCACATGAGAGCGTCTGTTTTATGAGCTTCCTGCTGTGCTGCAACAAGTCTTACATTTGAGGTTAAACAGAAAACAAGACAAGAGTTTGTCAAAATGTGGATACTTTCTTGTACTTTTTGATACCAGGTTTTATAACAATAGAATGACTGTTTTAATAATTGATTATAAAAATATATTCATTCTTATTTTTAACCCAAAGCTGCCATGAGAGAAAGAAAGAGAGAGCGATGTCTTGAATGCACAAATACTTTGGCGAGAGTTTCAAGAAGTTACCCAATACTGAGTGCCTAGGGCTTTTTTTTTTTTTTTTTTATGTTGCCATGGTATCAAAGAAAGCAGATATCAATATTGTTTAAATTTAACTAGCATTGTATCGAAATTCTAGAACAGTGATTACCCTATTTGAAAATATCCGCTTTATAAAGAAAGAATGTCTGTGTCTAGCTGTTTCATAGTTTCCAAGAGATTTTTTTAGATAGTTGTGATCTACTTTTGTGTAGATAACAGAATATAACAACAAGCATGATCAAATCTATGTCCAGTTGTGGTTTAAATGTCACATGTTATACTTTATTTCAACAAGTTTAAATTAGTCTCAGAGCTCCCCAAAACATGTCTGTGAAGTTTGTTGCCAAAAATCCACTCTGATCATGTATTTTATCATGCCAATAAACCCGTCTATTTCAGCCCTGCTCAGAACAGGCTGTTTCTGCGTCTGTAGCTTTAAATGCAGCTGTTTGACCGCGCCCCTCTCTAGAAGAGGATGTGGCTCAAGCTTTCTTGCGCCATGCCCTGTTGTTGACGGTAAGAAGGCAGACTCGGAGGGCAGAACAGACACATAGCTGTGGGTGTGTCTCCCACCTGGGGGAGGGGTTACTGTCTCTGATGTCACAAAGGAAAAATCTATGTTTAAATGGTGACAGATTGAGCTGTTTATGTAGTATTTAGTTTATAATCATGACGTTCGCAATGCTGAAAACACAATATAAAGAGACAGAATCAACCTGCATGTCTAGAATCAGTGTGAAACTTGATTATTGCTTCTGAACAAATGTAGAATGACATTTTTCTTATATCACTAGAGCGTGATATTTGATGATTTTCTTCTTGTAAATGTTGACCCATCCATGTGTACTTGTACCACCTTTACTCTATTTTTACATCAACCACCATAAGGGCAGTAGCTCAGTCTGCAGGGACTTATGTTGAGAACTGGAGGGTCAGTGGTTCAAGTCCCATTGTAGAAATTGGGCTGGTACCTGGAGAGGTGCTCTTTCCAGTGCCCATTTCACTACCTGAGCACTGCAGAGGTGCCCTTGAGCAAGGTACTAAACCCCCAACTGGGGGGGCTCGGGCAGTCTTTCATGTACAGACTGCAGCCATGTTTGAGCCACTAGTATTTTCTGGTCCTTTAAAGCCCCCCCCCCCCCCCCCAGGTAACTTGGGATCACTCCTGTTGCTCCAGTTTGCACACTATTTCTGACCTGTTGAGTCTGCGTCTGCAGACATTTTTCCCCTCGATGTATCCAGTATGGTCCAGTATCCTCTTGTATACACGGTACACAACAGGGCAACAGCTGATCAGTGCGCTGCAGGCAGAAGAACATGTATGCGTCGTAATTAGATTAATAAATCAAGACATGAGAAATAAAGAGGAAAAAGTGAGAAAATAAATATTTACATGAACAAAGATTCCCTTAATCTGAGTCTTATCGTTGACTACCTGTGTTTTATTAACGTCTTATTCTTTTAACAGGCTGATCAGCTGACAGAAGAGCAAATTGCTGGTGAGTGAACCTTGTTTGTTTGTTAAAATTCAGCATCTTTTAATCACAACACCTCCAGGTTAGAGGAACCAGAGGGGGCTGTGAGGTGTTGGTTCAGGTCTGGTCCTGTTCCTGATACTGACCACGTTCCCATTCTGAAATCCGCCTGGAGTTCCACGTTGTGTCCTTTGTAGATTTAAAGTAGTTATTCACACTGTCAATAATGAAATGTTCATTTATTCTTTGAAATACGTTAAGTAGGGTGTCTGTATCAAGAACAATCTGCATGGGATACTAACAGTGTTATTTGTTGTATACAGAGTTCAAGGAGGCTTTCTCGCTGTTCGATAAGGACGGTGATGGTACGATCACCACCAAGGAGCTTGGAACTGTGATGCGTTCTCTGGGACAGAACCCCACTGAGGCGGAGCTGCAGGATATGATCAATGAGGTGGATGCTGATGGTGAGGATGGCGTTAAACTTATTACAACATTGTTTTTTCCCCACTCATCTGTATTTTTTTAATATTCCTCCTTCAGTATGGTGTTATAAAGGAAGTACAGATTGTGGGTTTTTCTTTTATACTTTTTGTTTAAAAAATCAAACTCAAGTCTCACTCCAGAGTGAAGTCTTGTTTCCTTGGTTTATCTTCCTTCTTAAAGAGAGGAGAATACATTTTTTTCTTTTTTACTACATTGTTACCATAGTCGTGTTTTTTCTGTCATCAAACAGCTTTGAAGTTTGGTTTGAAGACTGAGCCCTAGAAGTGCTTCTTGCAGTACCGTCCTTTCTAATGAACTTTGACCTGACCCCTCAGGTCACTACAGCGAGCCTTCACAAGCTCTGGAGTTATTTATGACACAGAGTTTCTACCGTAGTCTGATAATATTGTTTAGTTTTACCAGCTGAATGTGTACCTGGTGAAGAATGTATGCTATTTCTCAAAAAACAATTAGCAATCAGTATATGTACTCCACATTGTCGGGGAATGACTATGAAATCTCATAAAAATTACAATAACACAGCAGATGGATTTTAGGTCCTCTTGGATTGATTCTCTTTTTTTTTCAGTAAGATTATGTAATGACTTAAGTAACACAACAGTTCTAACCTCTTTGTATTTGTTGGCTGTGTAGGTAATGGTACGATTGACTTCCCTGAGTTTCTGACCATGATGGCCAGGAAGATGAAAGATACAGACAGTGAGGAGGAGATCCGAGAAGCCTTCAGAGTCTTTGACAAGGTACCTCAGGGTTAAGTGTTACAATTCCCTTTGCAGACGCTTTTTATCCAAAAGTGGTCTGAGAATGTAGGAAATGACAACAAAGACTTTCTTTTCAACTCTTTTTTTTTTCTATTCTATCAAATGTCACAGCCATTTCATCTCTGCCATGGCTAGCTTTTTTTTTCTTACTACAAAACACGTTCAGACTCGTTCATGTAATATAGGCTTCTATATGTAGAGGGAGATTTATACATAATACTCTGCTAGTCCATTTGGTTTTCCTTTGCCCCACTTTAAGGTATATTTATGGTCACTGCTGTCACTGCTAGCAGGATTATAATCTATTGCATGCTCAGAGGCATATGTGTCAGCATTTAGCTGTAAATCCAGGTGAAGCGGAAGAAGTACAGTTTAAATGCTTCTACATTACTGCATCTTTGTTTTTTCTTCCCTTGCCAATAACATACCTGATCTATGCCATCAAATTTACAGGCATAAACACAGAAAACCAGTAAACTCTTATTTTTGGCACTGTACAAACTTTGAGATCACAAACTTTGACTTAACTGTCCCAGGACATGAAAGGGAATCTGAAATGAATGATAAGTGATGCTCAGCTATAACTACAGTGTAAACAGGGGAAAAAAACAAGCACAGTAACAACAGCTCTTCTATGTCCATCTGCAGGATGGTAACGGCTACATCAGTGCAGCAGAGCTACGACACGTCATGACCAACTTAGGAGAGAAGCTCACTGATGAGGAGGTGGACGAAATGATCCGTGAGGCTGACATAGACGGTGACGGCCAGGTCAACTATGAGGGTGAGATGTCTTTTTTTCTTCTGTTGCTTCAAAGAAAAATGTGTTACTTCAGTTTAAATTTGAGCAAATTGAAAATGATGCACTACTACCACCGTGAAATAGGGCTGATCCTCGTCTAGTCATCGCATTGTTGAAACAATTAATCGACTTATCGGATTATGTTTTGCAATTACTCAATGACTCTTATTTCTCTATTAGCAGTCACACTCAAAATATGACATTAAAAAGCCTAATTCAGCCGTCTTTTAAACGTAACTAGTTTAATGAGGGGGAGTGAAAAAGAGAAAACATTCTAATTGAAAGGTTTTAAGGGGCGGGGCTGAAGATGTAATTAATAGAAAAATCACAGCGTGGCTTAATCTTTGGACTGTGAATATCAGAGATGATTTTTAAAAGATAGACGTCCAGGGTGCTTTCTCTTCAAATGCCCGCACATTACCAACATGCTGCCATGACAAGCAAGGTCTGCTTTATAGATCCTGCTGGGATCTTTTTCCTCTACTGGGGGTAAATCATGTAGGTGTATATATGTATTTATATTCAAGTCACTGAAGGAGTCGAAACAAACATGTTTTTTTTTTTTACCTTCAGATTTGTCTGGATGTTAACCTTGCAAAATTGTATGAGAAAAAATACCAATGTATGCACTAGTGGAGGTGAAAGGGTTCATCTTTGTCTTCTGTTCTTTTCACAGAGTTTGTCCAGATGATGACTGCCAAGTGAAGAGAACAGTGAGATTTCTCTCAGCGTTGCTTGTCCTCCTAAGATACATGTCTTTAAGAACCAAAAAAGGAACAATTATCAAAATAGAAACACCCAAATCGCCCTTGAAAAAAAAAAAAAAACACTTCTCTGTCAAATTTTCCAATTTGTGCTTCAGTGCAGCCAACTACGTCTAAGGTATCTGTTTAGCAAACACCAACAGAATAACCCCTAGAGAAGCTAATGGACCGAGCTTTTAGAGGGCTGAAGCCCCCGTACTTCAGACCCAAGATTCTGCTGAGTCACCCTGCTCCTGATTAATTTAGAGGAAAGAGCAACACTGAAAAGGCAGCGGGATAGAAACCCCAAGCCACAGTTAGTACAAAGAAGTTGGCTGTTTTCAATCTTTCACATATTCAACGTAACAAACGGACTCTCTTGCACCAGTGGTGACTCTTTAAATACTGAAATGAGTACTCTTCTTGCATGCACCCTTTCTGTGGCGGTCTCTTGTCACAACAAGGAGGCTCTGATGCGGTCAGAGGTAGTGGTCAGATCGTGTACACACTGGAGGTATATACATTACTATATAGCTATATATCTGTAACATTTGTGTCACTATGATTATTGCAAGAGCAAATAGCTGCAACGTAGGGCGTTCATTGGTGCTCGGTCAGAGATGAGCACCGAAGAGTTTGGACAAGGAAGAAAGACTGGAAATTGCTGATGGTTTTTTTCCCCCCTCGGGGATGTGATACTGTCTTGTTTATGGAGGGGGGGGGTGGGCTGTATGTTGCCCACAGCACTGATTGGAGACAGCAGTATGTTGTCATGCTTCAGGGGGATGGTTGTGAAAACACACTCGAGGACTGCAGTTGAAACCTTTTATTCTTCAAACAGATATCCTGATACTATATTGATGTAATGCTTTATATCTGTGTTCTCAAATATTAATGTATTGATGACAAACTTTGGTCACAAAATATATATATATCGATCTATATTAGTGTGTCGTAAAGTTTGCATTGCCTATTGTTGTAGTAAATGACCTGTGACATGTTTTCTCTTGGTTTTGAAATGTGCCATAATACTCTTGAACGCCTCAACCTTCTTGCAAGACTTGTAGTTCATTAGAATATAATACATCTACTTAATATAATAACATGTAAAAAAACATGCAGTTGAACATATTTGCACTTTGGTATAAACCACGTGGATATATATAAAAAAAAAAAAGGTTTGTTCTAGAAGAATAAAAGAAACCAAATGTCACTGCTGCTGTTGCCATGACAAACTCGTGTTCTACTCATTTGTCGTCCTTGTTGGTGTCTGATCTTCAATTTGTAGTCCGGTGATTCAAACTTCAACCTGCTTGCTGTTTATTGAACAGATTAAAAATACTGTATATTAACGAACACAAACTTGTAGTGGAGGTGATTTCATTTGGGCTGTAAGACCGGGGATTTCAGAGACGGAGGGGGTGTTGCAAAGAATTCAGCTTTTAGGGGAGAGATTGGTTTCAGTGTTTGGAAGAGGTTGGGTCAAAATTTAAGAAGCGGGTTATCTGAGGTATCACATGATTCCCTCTAAAACATCATAATTAGATATTGTTGGAGGCGCTTTAATTGGTCATCTTAGATTCAGATGAATGGAAGTAAAAGGTAACTGGACTGTTAACTTCTGAAGGTGTCTCAAAAATGTAAAGATGTGATATATTTTCCATAAACCAATAAACTGACTGAGCTTTAGTTGATCTGCGTTTCATTGTCATGTTTATGGACTCTTAAACATCCTGTTAATATTGTCTTAAGACGATGCCATTTACAAAATCCACTCTTCGATATAACAGTTGTGGCACTGTCTCCCATCCTTGCCTGTGTCCCAGTGCCGGAGAGAGGAGCTCTAATCCCAGACAGTCTCAGACTGGGTCGGTGCAGGTCACCCTGGCCCTTCACTGGAGAAACTAACCCAGGCACAGGCTATATTTAGCGGCTCATTACACTGCTCCAGGAGCCTGAGGTAATCCAGGTCAACCAGGGTCAAGACCCCTAACCCTCGTACTCTAAATGCAAACAAGGAGTACTTGCTTTTTTACTGACAGGCAGGTTCCAGAGCAAATGGGATGAGGTTTTATCTGGGCCAGGTAGATGTGATAGGCTACACGCTAATCGTGTGGTTAAGTAGATAAGGTAAATAAATAAGGAAAAGGATGAAGCACACTCAGCAGAACGATGATAACTGCAGGATCACAGGCATGGGGAGGTGTGATAATCTCTCTGTGTGGTTGTGTAACTGCAGAAGTTCACTGGTTTTATCTCCCACTGTGTTGTGCAATAATTCTCACGGGGAGCAGTGAGGATTACAGACTTTTTTTTTTCCTTCTCTTTACTCCTTTATTTTAATCTTTTATAGCTAAGTTTATCTGGTAACCGTACGATCTGAATGTTATGACAATACAGCATGTTGCATAATAACCTACCCAAGAATAAATAAAGCTATTCAAATGATTGAGTATACTGCTTAGAGCTCCTGTGAGGAGGTTTTAGATAGTTATGAATCAGAGTTAAATTGACATTGATGCCTCTTTATCACCTGCAAAAGCCTTTTATGACATTAACCATGAAGTACCACTGTGTCCACCGGGGGGCGCCAAAGGAGCTTTAAATGATATTGCATCAATAATGACGACACTAACTGTTAATAGGTAAGTAATGTAATAATAATACAGCGCAGTTCACATCTTCACCCAAACTTTTACTTTGATACACAAAATCGTGTTCCGAGTACGACTGGGAAACACAACTGTCAGAAATGTAGTAAAAACATGGAATTTCCATTTGAACAATAGTCAAGTAAAAGAAGCAGCACAACACTTTTGCTGAACCGACACTCTACAGTGACCACAGAAGTGTATGACATGTCGCATACTCACAGAACTTGTACTAACAGGATATGTTTTTCTTCACTGTAATGGAAAACATGTTATCTTTGGCATATTAACTGCACTAAGGTCAACAGGGAAGTCCCACAGCATGATATTGTAGAAATGATCGACTCCAACACTAGGTGGTGCTGTTTCATCATCCACAAAACCAAAGTAACGCTCTCTAAAGAAGGACAGGTGCAGCACATACAGTGTGGACAGGACAGGAAGAGATCTCCCTTCCTGCATCTTATCCCATCTGCTTCTTGTAAAGTGTCTCGAGATAACACTTGTTATGAGTTGACGCTATACAAATAAAAATTTATTGATTGATTGATTGATTGATCAGGCAAAATGACTGAACAGCTCATTAAAATGTAGGGAGGGTTTTTTTTAATGAAAGGTGATTAAATGCAGCTTGTTTTGGGCCGCACACTTTTCTTAAAATGCAGACACGAGGTGTGTTTTTGAATGTGTGAACATGGGTGTGTGGTAGGTTATTAATGTGCTTGCTTGGTGTGCACCACACCCTGTGCCCATAGTTGTGTCCAGGTTGCAATGTAACCTAATAGTCCTTTTGCAAACACTGAGTATTCCTTTTTTTTTGTCTCATGCTTTGAAGAGGAGGCTGTGTAGTATTACAGTATGTAAACTTTACCAAACAATGCAACTGTTCATAGGAGTAACAGATACGTGCAGTGCATTTAATATAGTTATAGATCTTTGCATAATTCCTCCTTTCTGAGAAAATGTTTATATAAAATTGTTGTTTGGAGGTTTTTGCTTTATTTGCAAATGACCCTTACTTTGCACATGACCACAGCAACATTGTGAACACGTTCACAAGATTTATTTTTGGGCTTTTTGTGCCTTTATTGCAGGGATAGGATAGTGGATAGAGTCGGAAATCAGGGAAAGAAGTCATTTAAGGATACCTTTCTGATAGAAAAGGACAGCTGTCATTAAAAGTAACCCATGAACACCAAGATTCCTCCCCCCCCCCCCCGAAAACCTAGGGGAAACACTGGGTGTCCATGTTGTGTCTGTTACTGAGCAGAATGCAAAAACAGAATAAACAAAGACTAATAGAATTAGTACCTGTTTGTTAAGTTAGCCACAGCAGTATCGGGAAAGGATCCACAGCATTGCTTCTGCTCATCATCTAAGTCTTGATGAATCCGTTTTCTAGCTTTCACAGAAAACAACATGGCTCAAAGTAATTTGAAGGTGTGGGTGTGTTGATTCAGCCCTTACATGTGTACATCCTGTACACTCACAGTGTGTGTGGTCATGCCCATCATGATGCATGACCACATTGAATAAAACTGTACTGTTACCTTTAAGGATACCTTCCTGCATAGTGGCCTAAATATGCAGATTTCCTATATTCTCTTTTGTTTGGACTTATTTTTCTATCTTTCTATAGTCACAGAAAGGTTGATAAGAGGCTGTTTTTTTTTTTTACATGTAATACACAGGTTCCTGCCTGAAGCAAACCGGGGAATTCTGCGGTTATGTGGTATCCTACTAGGAATATTCTCCAGAATGACACACAACGCTGCTGTCATTTACAGTATTCACCACTGAACTGGAAACAGATGTTCATAATAAAACATTTCTCAGAGACTTTATTTTTTGACTGAGTGCGTATTGAGTTATTTGCATTTATTTTTATTCTCTAAAACCTGTGTTCAAAAGATTGAGCAGTAAAATAAAAAATGAAAAACAGTGTTTTTTAGGTTTTCATTAAACTGTAAATATTCTTTAATAATGATTAAAATGTCAAACTAAAAATGTGAAAGCAGTTCACCTTTGGAAGTTTAGATAGTTTTTTAGGGCATTGCATTTAAGAATTCAACAGTACTGTTTAGATAGAAGTTCTTTATGTGCTTAAATCGTGTTATTGAGGGGAAAAAACTCCTTGAAAAGTATTACAGTAAACTAGACTGAGACATTGTAGCCTATATGTGTAATATGGTATCATATGTCATGATGTCACGATGGCCATTTGAACATGCTTCTATGACTTTCTCTTGCAACATTTCAGTTATGAGTTATTCAGTCATGTGCTGCAGTACTTTCCTATGACTATATACTGTATATCACTACCACAAAGAACTTTTATTGGACAACCTAAAAAAATCTGCTGAACAAAATCATCTCATACATTTAAAATCAGAAATTAGTCTGGGTTGTAACAACAATTGAGCCACTGTCTACAAGACGATGATAATATTTTAAATAGGATAAAGGACGAGTCACTCCTCGAAAACTTTAGAAACAAAGATTTAATGTGGGACACTCGAAGAAAAAACTTTCACTTTTCCAGAAAAATGTTTCCCCTGGCCTTTCAAGGCTGGTTGGTTCATACAATGTTTTTATTCTATCAATGCAAAAAGGGAAGCGAGGCTTTAATTGGGAAACTCCCTCATGACACTTATTTCACTGAAAATGATGTAAAAGACTTTCTGTTTTTTTCTTGGCTTAACTTGATTTTTCTCCTAAATCAGCGCCACAATAATGTACAGTAGGGAATCATGACCGAGCAAGCTGGACAGATCCATTCGCTCAGTTCCTGATCCTCACTAACTGTCAGTCTATCAATTACTGGTAAGATTAAGCAAAAGGGAAGTGAAAACGTATTTCTTTCAACACATCTACGAAGGGAAACTACAATAAATATAAATGTTTCTCTCTATCCTAAAGAGAAAAAAAGTGTCAAAATGGTATTTCACTTTGGTCGTGTTTCATTTTCCCCTTTAGTGGGATATGACGAACAGCTACCCAAGAGTTCAGCAGAAATCCTCCGAGTGTTGAATTTGTTATTTCTTACTTAGTGAATAATAACCACACCAACATTCCCCTGGCGTTTTTTCTTTTCCTGTCTGGTCTTCCAGTTAAAAGGGTGTGCTGAAACAGTACAACCTTTCATGCAATCACTTCATTAAAGCGTTCAAAATGAGCATCTGTTTTATACACGCATACCAAGCGACATGAGATGTGATGAATGAAAAAGAAAAGGTCAACCCCTGCCTGTTTGCACACTGCAACACACCTATAGTTTTTACACTTCATGAAGTGGCTTCTTAATATTTCAAAATCAATCCGACAGATCGCCCTGTTTCATTCTAAGGTGATTTTAAATCCTTTAGATGAATTGACAACATCTTTAAAGGCCCTGTGATGAGTTTTAAGCTGGCTATGAAACATACTTGAATGAATGTTGATGGAAGTTTATCACCTTCAAAAGCAAATGGGACCACAAGAATAACAAACGACTATTTCTATCTGGTTCTTTTAAACGCCAAGGCACTGCCGCGGGGTAGGTGTCTGACAAAGATATTTACTGCCAAATCAAATTTTCTTCTACATTTTCCACAGTAAGAATCTGAATAAGGGACACATTTGTCTGTTAGCTGAGATTTTTTGTCAAAAAAAAAAAACCCACAACGTGCACATGTACTATACAAGATCAGCAAATACATTGGAGATACAGTTGTGTCCACCACAGGGGGCGCCAAAACCGCCACAAATGAAAGTTCCTCATAAGAGCTTTAAAGAACACTGAGGCCTTGCACTTGCAAAAAACACATCTTGAAAGTTTAGCTCTAAGAACCAAGAATCACCTAGGTCTAAGTGTTCTGTATTTACAGTTCTATGTTCCATTTCATTCTTGTGCTCCCAAGAGAAACTGAGTCTGATGGTGATGGAATTCAGCATCCTAAATGTCAGTCTGTTGGCAGAAAGCAGAGTCTGAGATGACGCCATGCCAGCCGAGGCCTGTTTGGACACAGGCCGCAGCAAGAAAAGCTTCTGTCATCAGAGAAACATCTACAGATTCCATTATGGTTGATCTGCATCAAACAAGGTAAGCTAAAGCAGAGCTGGCCCATTACTTTTGCATTATAGGTGTCTGTGTATCGTCGAGATGGTTAGGAAAAACCTGATCTGTGTCAGTTTCCACAGCACTGTGAAATCTTTAAATGACTCTACAGAATATTATTTTTAGGTAAACAGTTCAGACTTTGGCACACTACTCCTTTATAAAGTATCGAATTAAAAAGGAAAGTAATGGATGGGCTGAGGAGTTAAACATTGTTTTTATCTCATTTAATGAGTCTTGGATAATTTTTCTTTTTCAATTCAGTTCACAGAACTTACAGCTTCACTACTGTAGGTCAACAACATTTGAGGAAGTATCTTTTGGAATACGTGGGAATAGTGGGGTAAAAAAGCCTAATGGGGTTTTAGCTCATCACCCACTACCTCATTTCACTTTATATTTAGCACAACCAATGCACACATTTATTGTGCAAGTTCATTCCACTGTTGCAGACCTGAGACCACTTTTTACCATCCTCTCTTTTATTTATTTGTTTTGGCTTGATCAGTCTTTTGACATTATCTTTTTTTTTTTTTTTTTTTTTATCTTTTAAGATGATCATTTCAACAGATGCTGATTTAACAGGGCAACAAGCTATTGTTTTAACTGCTAAAAATTGTTTATTTTCAACAAGAAAAAGTCTTGTATCTTTAATTTAAGCTTTCCAGTTGTGTTGGAGCTCTTACTTGGTTTTTGATTAACACCAGTTGTTCTGAAGACGTCAAGCAGTTGAGCCTTATCTTAAAGATCAAACTGCAGGACTGCACAAGTAAGCACTGTTTATGGAAAGACTAAATACCATTGGTAATAACTCCCAGACTTCAATACAGACGGTGACGCTTTTCATCACTACTCTCCAGGTCAAAATAAAGCATGAGGTAATATTTAGAATCATGCATGACCTAACCATCATTTGAAGGTCAAATCCAACCTAAATGATTTAATCAGTATGTATGAGTTTGTCCCTGTCCACCCATACTTTTTATATCTGCGCTGAAAACTAGTTTTTGTCTTTGCTGGTTTTCTGAAAGTAATTACAAACAAAAATAACTTGGAAGTCCCTGAAGGTGAAAAACCTCTCAGACATCTCTATGTGCACATCTGAATGGCTATTTGAATGATTTGGTGATGACATTTCCAGGACTGATACTTATCATCAAAGAGGTTCTTCTTTTACTGACATCACAGCCAGTTTCACTCTGTTTTTAAAAAGGAATGAATATAAAAAAGCAGCCAAAACCGAGTCTCCCTGGGCTCCATATGTTTTGAAATTGTGGTCAAGAGAATACAATGCGTTATAATCCCAGTGTCTTGAGTTCTGATAAATGTAAAAGTTATTTTGGAGAGTCATCCATCTACATCAGTTACTTTTATTCTGCTGCTATGTCAAGTGACTTTCAACAGTCATCTCCAGACCAGCAAGTAAACTCTGATGCTTTCCAGAAGATAAGCTAAATAAACAAACCAAACAATCAGATTGAGATGTGACACCTTCTTATGTTTACAATAAGAGAATAAAAGCCTGGAGCTGGGAATCCCCTGAAGGACTAAATAGAACAAGACTGAACATATCCATATGATATCCAACAAGTTCAACAAGTTCTGACGAAACACACACACACACACACACACACGCGCACACACACACGCGCACACACACACACACACACACACACACACACAAACTTGTTGTTTCTTGCAATACTTTTGCAACTTGTCTATTCTCACGAAAAACAGCTGAATTCATCTGGAGTTTGGATTTTCTAATCATCATTTTTCATTCTAATAGAGCATGCACTGTCACCACGTATGTGTTTTTGATTGTTTTTTGATTTGTTCGACGTTTGATAAAAGCATTCTATTGGTGTACCATCACTTGTTTTTGCATTTCTCAGTTTTTTTTTCTTCTCAATTTGGGGAGCTGCTTCTTTCTTTTATCTCCATCCATATTTCTTTTTCTTTGTTCAACCACTGATGCGCCAACCCTTTTTCAATCACTACCATCCACTATTACTGTTATGACTCGGCACGAGAGTACGGACCCAAAAGCAAAACTCCGGACACAGAGGCACAATCCAAACAGTCTTTAATGTGCGACAACATAAAACACAATGCCAAAAGAGCATAGGTAGCGAGAAAAACAAAATCCATAAAGGTAGAGGCTTCCACGAGTAGGCGGGCAGGCACGAGCACAAACACCAGGCACTGAGGCAGAGAGACACAGAGGTTAGCAACACACTAGTAGTTCACACAGAACAATACTCAGAGATGTTTGGCCAAAACGAGGAAAATAGCACAGAGAGATATTGTATACTCAGGCGACGAGTGGTGAAAGGACCGGAGTAGATAAACTGGAGGAGGTGAGGATGATTGATTGCACCTGGGCTGCCTGGGGAGAAAACCACGCCCACCAGCACTCACACACACCTGACACACAGGGGAGGAGAAACGGAGGGTAGAGACAAACAGAGGAAAACTAACAACAAGGAAAACCTGCAAGGATGAACCATAACAAATACATTCCTCCATTTACCCATCCATCCATTTTTCTATCCATCATTTATCATCACTTCTTAAATCTGCCATCCACTTATCTTCCATTGGTCAATCATTATGTTCATTTATCAATTGTTTTGTCAAGCAATCAACTCATCATCCATGGCACCATTTTATTACCCATCCATCCATCCATCCGTCCATCTAATGGTTGATCCATCTGCACACCTGTCAATCCATCAATTTATTACCCATCCATCCTGATCCAATGGTCAAGCCATTCACAATTCTATCAATTTATTCTATTCTATCCCCAATCTGTTCTTACATCCATTATCAATCTATTCATTGATCATCCCTCATCATCCATCTATCAAACTGATTGGGCCATCCATTGAACCATCCATCGTCCATCCATTATTCTGTTCAGCCTTCCATCAACTTTTTCATCTGTCCCTACTTTCACTCATCCTTCCATCCATGCATTACATATCCATACCAACCGCTTAGGTATCATAAAAGTGTTTTAAAACCATGTGTTGTGAAGTTTGTGTCTACAGTAAGGTGGTATGTTCACAAACTTTGGGAACTGTACAAATACATCTGCGTCTGTGCGCGATGTTTATTTAAAGTTGCCAGCCTGCTTTGTTTTATGAGCAGGGCTTCTGTAAACACCCCACATGCCATCTTTGCCACAAGGTGCCTTGTTGTTCAAAGCAGAATACATCTTTGTTTTCCAGGGAAGGACTAAGGGCTGGAGAGAATAAACGAAACTGAATCGGAGATTTGAAAAAACCCCCAAAGTATTTTCATGTCTTTGTTTAATATAACAGCAGTTAGTGCCAGCAAACTACCATCCGCTCTCAGCCATGTGACTGTGAATCATCACTTCAATTTACAGTGAAACAAGGAGAAACCTGGTCTGCAATACTCTGTTGGACATAATTATATTCTGTCAATTACAGCAACAGCAACAGGAAGCAAGCATGTGGAATAACTGAGAGTGGGTACTGAGCAAACAAATGTAATTACTACGTAAAAGTATTGTCTGGAGACTTTTACTGGTGCTAAGTCTCATTTTAACTGTCATGAAATAAAACCATTAAGGACTCAGGAACTTCATTATTACATTCTGTGACTGCGGAAATGGTAACGTTTTCATAATGTGTCAGATGGGTTAACTTCAAACAAACCTTGTTTCCCACTGTTGCTTTCATCCTCAAATCAATTTAAACAAGCTTTAAAGAAATCAGTCAGTGGTGTCTTAGTCATCACAGGTCACACGCGGGTGAACACATGAATAAAGTCAATCTCCCGTGGTACTAAAAATTTAATTAGGGAATTGCAAAACAGCAGAACACCAGCCCTCTCAGTGTAATTATTCTACTAATATTACCCTACAACATTTTAGAGGTAAACACAATTTATATTTTAATAATACTTAATAATACCTTTCATCTGATGATCAATAATGATGAATGTGATGCACAGGTAAGATTTCCAAACAATAAATGCTCTACCTCCATCAGATGCAACATTAAATACTGTCATGTCCAGCTCTGTGTCTTAGGTTATGTTTTAATTTCTACTTGTATTATTTTCTGTTTTGGGTCACTAACCTCTCCTCTCATTTCAGATCCTTCACTTCCTGCCCTCATGTGTTTCCCACCTGTGTGATTGTCTGCCCCGCCCTGATTGTTCCCAGCTGCATCTCGTTGTCTTGTCTTCCCCCTCACCTTAGTATTTAGTCTGTGGCTTCCCTTCCTTCTGTGCCAGTTTGGCTTTGACCCCTGTGAGAAGCGTACAAGCCTTTTGTTTCCTCTTGGATCACTTTTATTGGATTCCGTCTGCTTGTAAGAAGTAAAGACTGTTTTTTTGAGTCGTGCTTTTGAGTTCAGTGACCTGTGGTTTTGTTACAAATACAAGTTCATGTTATACATATTAATTCAAATGCTATTTATATAATCATACAAAATGGACCAATTTATGTTGTGATTTGTTTACTCTTAAGTCTATTATAATAGCTACACTGTCCTTCTACTTTGGCCACTTTTTGAATGCAAGAGATTTACTTGTGAATTTTTACATCAGAACTTTTTCATTTCAGCATTTGTATGTTTTCCCCCCAAGTGCGCCTAAGTGCTGTCACGTGGGCAGTACTTGTATTTTCTGAACAGCTCTTTCTCTGGTGCACAGTCGTTGGCCTCTTCTCAAGAGGGTCAGACAATACTCTTGAACCCAAAGTGACACAGGAAGCGTGCAGTCTCCTCCAGGGTTGTTGCTCCACATTGTTGAGAGGTCTTTCAGCAATCAGGGTTTTCACTCTGAGGATGCACAAAAAGTTAAGATTTCAGAAACATCGAATAAACCTATTGGTCAATGAAAAAAAAAAAAAAAACAGGGAAAACTTTCTTTAAATGTGCTCACCCCTTAAACTACCAAATACATAGGCCAAAATTAAATTTAAACTAATAGAAGTTAATGCTATTCAAAACCTTAAACCAAGGAGACTAGACGCTGCAAAAAAACAAACATTACATTTTAACATTGTTTTTATTACCTCACAATAAGCCAGTTCTAAGCACACTAGAGGCACGTTTGGGCTATTTATAATGAAAATATTAAGACATTTTTTCTTAACTTCTTATTGGATCGGTTGTTTACGTCAAATGCCTTTCTTCTTCACTTGCTCTTGTACACACAAAGGTCTTGTGGTAGACTGCGGTTACTCTAAGTGAAACCATTTATAAGGATGATTTTCGTGATTTACATTTACTTCCCATTTTCCTAACGTAAGATTGAAACAAAAGTTGAGCGTCAGTAAAGTGGGCGGGGCTTCAGACAGAGACTGGGAGGTGCAGTGACAAAGAAGGAGAAAGTCAGCGGAGGAGACCCGGAGCTCGTGCAGTCACTCTCTGTCTCGCGGTGGATGAGCGTGCATCAGCTACTCGTTACCGGCACGCGGCACTTTTAAACTTCACATCCGGGTTTCGGCTCAGGATAAACTTGATTTTTTTTTTCGTACGGAGAGTCTGAATCGTTCGAGAAAGAGGGGGAGAAGAAACAGAAGAAGAAACAGAAGTGTACACTCGTGTTGCTGCCGCTCTACAGCCTTACATGTGAGTGGTTGTTGGTCATCATGAGAAAGGAGTTGAGTGATTGACTTTTAGCAGAATAGCTTCATCAGAAATGTTTTAACTCTTTGTTTAATGAGAGTTTTATGATTCTTAGTTTTTTTAAAGGGTCTAGTTAAGCACTAAGATAATATTTTCTTATTTGTTTTTCTTTGTTCCACAGGAAGAATTCAAAACTCTGTTTTGTAAAAGAGACCCAGACAGTCTGATAATCATGTTTTAAGTCAACGCAGCATGATGGGTCTCACCAATCCCTGCCTTCTCTGTGGTCACATGAAGGTATCGAAAGGTCAGACTTCAGCTTTGTTGTCTGGGGATTCCTCGTTTCTTCCACACTGAGCAGCCATACTTCATCTTCGTGAGTTTAACATGGAATTATGCCATAGCTGCAATGCCACTATGGAGGTCATCGAGGAGGGCAAGCCGGCTATAAGCATCATCATGTTCTTGGCTGGCGTGGTTGGAAACCTCCTGGCTCTGTTCATCCTCGGCGTGCACCAGAAGGAACATCGCTCCAGGTCCTCAGTCTTCTGCATCCTAGTGACCGGCCTGGCCCTCACTGACCTGCTGGGCACCTGCCTCCTCAGCCCACCTGTGTTCATCTGCTACGCCCGCAACGTATCCCTGATCGGCCTGGGTGATGAAACACTGTGCAAACTTTTTGGCTTCGCTATGAGTTTCTTTGGCCTAGCACCCACGCTCATCCTGTGCGCCATGGCTGTGGAACGCTGTCTGGCCATCAGCCACCCTTACTTTTACTCTGTGCACATCCGCCGCAGCTTTGCCAAATTCACTCTTTTCTTTATTTACCTCTTCTCTTTGCTCTTCTGCCTCCTGCCGTACGCTGGCTATGGCAAATTCAGACAGTACTGCCCCGGGACGTGGTGCTTCATCGACATGGATGCGACAGGCGACGAGTGGGCCAGCTTGGTGATGGCGTTCTCTGTGTCCTACTCCTCCCTCATGGCTCTGCTGATCCTGGCTGTGTTCGTGTGCAACGGCTCAGTCATAGTCAGCCTATGCAAGATGCACCGGAACCAGATGATGCGGCGGGGCTCGGCGGGTTCGAATGTGAGGAAGCGGAGGCTGAGCCTAGCCTGGTTCGGACAGGGGGAAGAGGAGATGGACCACCTGGTGCTGCTGGCACTCATCACAGTCATCTTTGTGGTCTGCTCCCTGCCGCTCACGGTGAGATCACTTTTGACATTCCCACAGTGTGTGATGATTTCCCTCTTTTGAATTTCCGCTCCATCTGTTACACTCTTCAGATTTGAAATCTGAATCACAATATGTCAGCATCTTATGAACTAAATAAACTGGAAAAGGAGGTATTTGCTGACACCCGGATGTGTCATAGTCAATTTTCGAAATACGAACCAAACCTCCTCACCAAATCAAAAACAGACAGTTTGCATTTAAAGGGGAACAGAGGACAGAGTTTTTAACCATTGTTTTTGTTGTGTGCTCATTAACATAAGTCTCAGACTGTATGTATGTCTGCATACTGACAATGATGGCTTTTGACTTTTTTCCTTCTAATACGGATACTGATACTTGAATTTGGGACTAGGCCAAGGCTAGCACCGGTCCCATACCAATACTTGACATCATCGTCACACTGGAATGCAAATTTAAAGACAAGTTGAAACAACGAACGAGCAAAGACATAAAACTGTAAACATAAACTGTAGCTTCAAAGCTAGCATGCTGTGTGAGCCATGGCACATGATAAACACAGATTTTTAACATTTATTCAGAGTAGCACCGTGAGAAATGATACATTTAAAATTGAAATTAAATCAGTTTAAAAAAGTTGATTAAAGATTATTTAGGGGGCCTATAAATAGTGCCCAGACTTGTGGATACCAGGTCCCGTAAACATTTCTTAAACCGCTCTATCCTGATCACTTTAGAAAAGAATAGGTTTGTATAAGCCTTGAAGATATTCCCAACCTCTTAAGCTCATAAAAATAATTCCTTCCTTCTTCCAGTAATCATTATGTAAACAGAGAGCTCAGCTGGCATGGTGATGGTTGTTGTTTTTGTCTGTGTGCCTTGTTGGTGTCTTTGTTCTTAATGGTTTGTGTTTGGCTCTACTGACTCGAGCAATAAAAGGTGTGACTGAGAGTGCAGCCTTCACCACGCATGGCACGCTGTCACTGTGTGTGAGTGTGTCTGTGTAGTGCATTTATCTTCTTAGCGCCATTCATTTGCCTATTTGAGAAGAGTGTGCGAAACCTGGGGGATTGGTCCGGCCCTGCCTTCCCCAGTTGGCTCTTTCAGGAGGCTTAGGTATACCCTTCTCCAGCGTTTGCCCCCTCTCCACGTTACACACCAGCTGGAGGATGTGATTAATGCTAGTTATTTCATGAAGGCATCCCTGCTTTATGTTATTCACGCCAGACTTTTTTTTTTTTTTTTTTTTTTACAACATTCCTCTGATGATGAGTGTTTACAGGAAGCAATAAGAAGTGTTTGTTCATGCTCTCGCTCTTCACCTACGACTCATTGTCTGCATCTGGTTACTTTGTAGTAAGTCTCTGCCTGCAGGTCTGACTTAGCCACAGTGCATGCAGCGGTTGTGACTGAGAGGGCCCCGGGGGAATGAACAGTGATGAGGCGATACACTTGTCAAAACTGTCTGAGTAAGAGTAAAGGAAACTGAAACCCCAACTTCATCATTTACAAATGGTATTTGCAATCTAGCTGTGCAGATATATGGGTCGCATGTGTGCTAGTTTAATAAGGAACAAGGTATTTAATAGGGAAAGTAAGTGGTGAAGACATAGTAAAGGGTCCCTTTTTTATTTAGCAACTTCCATTTTGCTCCTTTAAGACTTGGTTCCTTTTTCTTATACATTTATTTAACCTTCACAACCTCAATGTTAGACATTCTCATTTTCTCTACCAACCTGATCAGCAGTATATCACTGTGAGTAATTCAGTACCCTATGATTAAGTAATTAGTGATTCATTTCTCATCTCAGCAGGCGTGTGTGCGTGCGTGTGTGCGCGTGTGTGTGTGTGTGTGTGTGTGTGTGTGCGTGCGTGTGTGCGTGCGACCTCTGGAACTGAAAGAAGTGAGACTATGGTGATGAAGTGTTTAAGTGCATGTCAGCAGACCTACCTTGTTTCCAGACAGATTGGGTCTTATGATTAACATGGGTTGGTTTGCCTGAGGCACAACAGATGTTCATGACCAAAAAAAAACTGATTCTGTTGAAGTGCAATGAAAATGTTTTTATTTGGCATATTTCATGACAGATGTTTTGACTTCTGACACCTTTTTGATACAAATGACATCGAGTCATTATGTACTGTAAGAATGCGCCAACACATATGTTGCAGCACCTGCATGGAAAAAAAAAAAAGATGAAAAATTGTGGACTCACAAATCTCTCACATCTCATAGGAAAGAATAACATTGCACATCTGTATTCACCGATCAGGCAGCCAAATGTCATCTTTGCTATGTGGCTTTTTCCCCCGAATGAAAACATATGAGGATGTATTCACTCTTTTGTTAAGAGTAACTCTTGTTAAGCAAGATTTTCCATCTTTATGGAGACATAAGTTTACATGTGGTTGTGCTATCAGGGAAGTGGTGGAAGACAATAATCAGATGTGTGGGAGTTTCTCAGAAAAGTAAATGTTTTTTTTAAGGTTGTATCTGGTGGCTTGACCTGGTTTCAAGAGCTAAATTCTTTGTCTGTAAATGTTTCACTGGCACGAGTCACACCAGCTTACCCTGGCTTGTCACGCTGCAGCGTATGGCCTTGGATGTTATATGTATCGCCTCCCACACATTTAAACCTGCAGCATTGTGGGTACAGTAGAAAGCTGGAAAAAGATAAGGTGCCATTAACCAGTTAAAGTTGGTGTGATTAATTATATCCCTGCTGATGTCCCATGGGGGAACGTTTGATTTGTGTGATGTGGCGTGAAACATGCAACTCCTTTTGGTTTGTTCTGGCAACGACTGGAAGTTGATGCCATATGGAATAATTGGTTTGGCATGTTAAACACATGAATATACAGCCACAAAAATCCATCTGGAGCCGTGGGATTGGACTCAAAACACCCTCTTACAACACTGTTAGAGCTCCATTATGGGAGGTTACACCACTGAGTTAACAAAAACAACAATCATGAATTAAGAACGAAAACAGTTTGGCTTGCTTGAAATGAGCGCAGAAACATCAAGTTGATTCAATGACAGTTAACTGCTAACTGCTTATTGCTAATCTTTTGCTTGTTGAAGCTTGAAATGTGAAATTTGACATTGATCAATGAATCAATGTTTAAGAACATCATCCTCATTTGAAGCTTCATGTGCAATTACAGTGCGGTCCGTGAATGTGTTCTTTCTATTTCTAAGTATTTCTTGTCAGTATATTTCATGCGTCTTGATGGACGTTTTCCCTTTTTGAAAGGAAAATCAACATCAGTCCATTATGTCTTTTCTTTGCTTCTCTTTGTCCTGTCCTCTTCACTTTCTAAATGATCAAAACTATTCTCCCTTTGGGGAGGACAGGTATGGTCTGATATTGTATTTTGTCAGTGACTAATCCCCCCCAGGCCTCCCAGGTGTTCCCATGGGAACCACAGGAGGTGCTTTGGGAACCATATGATGCGGGTCAATACCTGGATCAATAAAGCACTGCACTCCTATCACAAGCTATTATTAAATTGGAAGTGATTGTATCACTGATTTTCTCCTGTTGTTACATTGATCAGGATAGTTTAGTTTATTAGCTGCAGCATTGGTGTTCTTTGCTCTTCCTCCTGGGGTCCACAACAACCATTACAGTGTGACTGTCATCTTACAACTTCAAACCAAATAACACTCATTAACATAAACAACATTAGATACAGCTTTCATCCTAACACATTACCTTACAGTACTAACAGACGTGACAAAACATGAACACAATGACAGGGTGAGGACAGCTTCCAGCAAATAATATTCAAATAATAAATACGATTGTTCAATTCATGGCAGTGGCATTTGAACCTGTTCATTTCCTATGTACACAATCTACTGATGAATTAAAGAATACATGTAAATATGTATACATGTACCTACAAAATACATCGGCCTAAATATACAGACACATCAATAAATAAATACGCAAATACAACAAATAAAATAATAAGTCCAATAAAATGTATAGCTTGTTGAATGGCTTTCTTCTTCAAAGGGTCTTTGTAACATAGCAATAAGTAAGGTACTCTTTTGTAATGTTAAAAGACAAAGAGTAAGGTATTTTATCTGCTTTTTGTAAAGTGTCTCGAGATAACACTTATGAGTTGACGCTATACAAATAAAAATTGATTGATTGAATGGCAATAGATGAGATTACTCTGTCAAACGATACTGCTTAAATACAAATTTGAATCTAATTTTATTGTTTTCACTGATCCCCTTGTCTCATTGAGTCTGCTGTAAAAAAAAAATGTGCACATCTTTTAATAATAGAATCCCATCTTGGCAACTGTATGGTCTATCTATTTCTTGCATGATAATTTACTAGATGATGCCCAGGAGCTTGTTTTCCTTCACTTGGTTAATATGTACATCATGTATGCAAAGATTCAACACAGGTTGTGACTTGAGCCCAGAACCATACCTTTTCTCTTAGTGATATTCAGAATAGTTTATTATTTTCTATCCATTTAACCACTGATTTCAGTTCTGTGTGTGATTCTAGGTTTAACTCGCTTGATGTGAACACAGCTACCTTAGCCCTATTTAAAACATGTTGGCAAGTAATTTGTAAAATAAAAAAAAAAGAGTACACCCATTGACCCAGACAGCTCCAGTAGCTAGATAAGTAAGAATGTGTTATGGGAAGCCCTATAAAACCTCCCAGCAGCACTCTTTGTTATTTGGCAACTATTATTAGGAGCAGCACTGTGTGACAGATACTCTGATAATGGTTTCTAGAGTAGCACACTTATATTGACCTGTGTTTGTGTGTGTGTAAGGTAAGTTGGCAAAGAGTGTAACACCTATGGGCTGTTAAAAAATATTGTAAGTAGCCGCTGTTAGGAGAGGATTTATTGATTTAAGTGTTCATAAAAAACTCAATCCTTTGATCAACAAAGTGAAGAGTCTACATACAAATAGTGGATTGGTGGTCTGGATGCTGGAAAGGAAATGAAGAATTAAAGAAACCCTGTGGAGTTTGTATTACAAAGTTTTGTTTACATCCAGTGTTCTTCACTAATACACTAGAGTGTCTCCTTCAAAGCACTTTTGCATGCATGTACTTCCTCTGAAAATAGTTTCAAAGCCAAGTTTTGGAATCATGTGAAACTTTCATTGTTTATTTCTATATTTGGTCCCCAGCTGTCTTCTACACGTCCGTGCCGCAAAAATATCAAAGCACGATTTAAAAAAAAAAAAAAAAAAACACACAATACTTGTGCACTAATGAAAAGGAGAAGCGCAAACACATCAACGCGGTCAAAGACGTATCTTTGTGAAATCGTTACAGTTTCGTCGAAGCACCGAAACAACTTGTTTGGCTTCAGGAGACTCGTTCATGGAGCATTGCGTTAAGACAATAGTCTTGGAAAATCCGTAAATGAGCTCTTCAGTAACGTTGTGTAGCCTACAGATGAAGCCACCAAAAACGTCCCCTATTTCCGTGGTGGGACGTTGACTGTACCGTGCCGGGTCCGTGCTAGGACCTGGCAGAGTTTGTGACTGTAAGGCGATCCCCCGCGGTGACGTAGTCGATGGCCTAGTCAACACGGGCGGACCGTAGACTGTAAATATTACGGACTTGTAGCGCCCTTAAGCGCCACTTGTGGAAACTAGTTCCACCCTATCTATCCACCAGGAGGAGCAGTGATAATGGAAGCTAAAGTGATTACTGCGTCTGAAAACAGCTGCGTGTAATCCTTTTTGCGTGCCTTCATCGGTTTGTGATGTTGTGAATGTGATGTTTTGCTTTTAAGGAGAAACTTCTGGTTTTGGATTGAACCCAGAGCTCTTCTACGTAACCCTTTTTGTTGTTATGACTAAAACGTCAACACGGACTGCCAATCCTTTCTCTTTTCTTTTTTTTACATGAGGTAACCTGACTTATGACGCCATGATTACTGAGGCCAACAGAGGTCAGACATAGCGAGTTGCTGGATCTATGAGGGTGTTTTTTTGTGTGCGTGTGGAAAATGTTGGCTTATTTGTACACTTGTATGAGGCGGTAATAAAATGCCTCTCCCGCTTCACTGTGGCTTCCTAATAAAAACTGAAATGCGAATCCCAGGGTTTCACAAGAGCACGACACACTTTGGGATTGGGGGGAAAAGATCAAACGGAAGCAGCAAACCGTTTCCAAATGCCAAAATGGCAGAACAAACTTGGGGAGGGAGAAGTTTGTCATCAAGAAGATGAACACACTTAGAGTCAAAGGGCATCATGCCTTCAGCAGGACTGTGCAGCACTTGATAAATCTGGGGTTGAGTACGTGACAGGCTAGGCAGAAGGAAACCATTCTGACATAATCGCACATGGAATTAAGTTTTAAAAACAACGTAGAGCGGTACGAAGCACAACACTTTTTTTTCTTCTGAAATACAAAAACGTAATAATTCATCTGTTATGAACTCTGGAAAGAAGAATGAAACACTTATGTGTAGCTGTATTAACGTTAACAACTGACACATTAAGAAATTAGTGGCAGTTATATATACTCAAAGGACTCTAACCCTAAGCGCATAACTAATCCTCATTACAATAGTTACATAACAGCCTGGAGCTCTTGAGTCCATCTACTTGCCCTGACTTGAATGCGACGAAAAATATGCAGAATGACAGGATGACATAGACACTCCCCGGTGTCCACATCCAAGACCTAGTAAAGTAAGTGTGGAAAATGGGGAAAGTCCCAAAATCCAGACGCATCCAAGATGACTCAAAGCTGAAATCCCTGTAATACCTCCGAGAAGTTGGATCATCTGATTGTCTGCCTCTGCAACAACTGGAAATGTTGAAATCATTTCTGAAGTTGGTCTTTGTGTAGTCAACGGTGACCTTTGCATATGTTTCAGCTGACAGATGAGTCCGCACAGCACGGGAGTGTTTCATTTTGACATGTAAAGACACACAGGCACGATAAGAGGCAGCTATTGTTTCTCTGCTGTCTGTTATCGTGCCTCAGGTGCTGCAGGAGGATAAATGTCACTGCGAGCTTTCCAGGTTTCCAGAAGGAAAGATGATGCTCTGCAATCAGCAGCTGGCTTTGTGTGCTGAACAATAAGGACTCCTTTTGAATGCTTTATCCTTTATTTAACATGTACACCACACACGCAAACTAGGATGATCATATATACATGCACACATTGTACTCCTCTTACAGCAAACAAGGCTCCAGCTTTTCTGGTATGTGGGATTTTATGTAGTTTTGAAAGTGGACAACACAGGAAAGCAATAAACATTAAGTTAAAAAGGAGCAGATATGGAAGCCCTTTAATGTGTCATTTTGGTGAGCTGAAGAACATGCAGGGCTGCAGGGCTCAATCAGAGGGGAGCAGGTGCTGCAGAGGCTTGTAATGGCTGAGGCTGTGAGGATGATGAAAAAGAGGATGAAGACAGATGTGTAGAGCACAGCGGAGATGAGGACAGCAGAGGTTATTGTTCCAGGTTGTGTTTTGGGTTATCCAAATGAATGGCTACATACATGAGTCAATGGGTATGTGCTGACCTGATCAAAGCAGAATAGTTTGCCTCTGTTTTGTTGCTCAGAACAGACTACATCCTCTGTTGTCTGAGGGCAAATTAACCTTACTACCTTCACTGTGGATTTTGACCTAAATCTGTGTTAACTGAAATTGCTAGCAACACGGTGCAAGCAAACTGAAGCTGTAAATACTGAACATCGTTTATATTGCAAACTCTGTGAGCAGACGGTTCCTATTTACTCTCCAAGGAGACACAGAGAAAAATTAACAATCCCTTCGAGGCTTATTTATGGCCACTTCTTTAATGCTGGTGCAATATTCACCCTCTTTTTGCTCCATATTTGGTCACCACCAGCTATTTATTGTGGCACAGAAGGTGTACAGGGAATGTTTGGAGCTTTTGTGCTGAAAGAAGAGTTGCCTGGATACTTCAATGTTGCTGGAAAAGTTTCAGGCTGAAAAAAAAGAATGAGCTAGAAGACAGTAAAAACACACATTTCATCACAAATGTTTTCTCAAGGCACTTTACAACATAGAAAGTAAAAGGGGAAGCTGAGTGTGAAAATAATCCCTGGTTTCTTGACTAAGCTTGACCCTTTCATAATTCTTATAAAATATTCATTATAAGCATATGAATGGAATCTGGCGTGCTCACTGTGTGTTGGGTAATGTTATTAACTTACCTTCTTACAGGAAGCTGGTTCGCTGTTGTTCTTTCAGTCATCCATTATAAGGATTTTGTTTTAATCATTCTCCCCAAAAACATCTTCAAATTCTTCAGTCGCTATATTTTTTCTATCTCACTCGTGTGTAGTGAAATTCTTTCTTGGACCTTGTGTCAAATCTTTTGTTCAGAAACCAAAACTATTTTAAATGGCGCACTGCCATTGCAACATCCTGTTTAGGTTTTTCACTAGGCGGTTCTTTTTTTCTGTCCATTAAATGATTTCTGTTCATTCAATGGATGGCTTACCACATTTTTCTCTCTGAACACTCACATTGAAACCATTACTGGGGCTGTAAAATGCCCCAGTACTGAACCTATCAATAACCCTTCACACTACAGATCCTTAAGTGCTGAATCTCATTAAAGCCAAACACATGGCGTCATTTATCATGCTTGGTGTCTAATATTACTTAACAGATTATCAGCCATGGGTTTCTGGTTTAGTTTTGTATTTCTTCATTTCAGAGTTCAGCGTTCCTTTGTACTTTTAGTTTGTCTTATTCTTCCCTGGTGTTGCTTGTTTCCCTTGTGCATTTCCTAATTTAGTGTTTCCTGTTTTATTTTGTCATTTCTTATCCTTGTGTTTCTCTTCGTCCTATTGTGTATTGTCACGTTAACATTCTTGAGTTCTCTGTGTCTTTAGTGTTTCCTGTTTTATTTTTTAGTTCTTGTCCCCAGTGTTTCATGAGTGCCCAACCTGTGCGTCATTATGTGATGACAAAGTCATCAAAGTATTTGATGACCAATTAGAAGGTGCTGGTACAAAATCGACTCATCCAGGGCCGTCATCAAACAGGTTATTAAATTGACCAAATGATAAATGTTTTGATCTTGGTAAATGTTATTACTTTTGGGCCTAGCTTGCGTCTTCAATAGAAACAACAATGTCAGTTCATCATAAATCTGTCTTCTCTAATCGATAGCTGCCTCAGGCTTGACTGCCCCCTCGCCGTAACTAAACATGTGCTCACATGAGAGACATTTGGTGGTTTTCTTTGAAATGATGTATAGATTACAGCCTACGTCAGGCTCGCTGATGTGATGCAAACAGTAGGCTGTGTTCTTGTAGCTGCACAGCTTATTTCTGTGGCATTACAAACGAACATTATGATCGATTATAAAAGTGTCCGTGAACACATTCCTTCAGATGAAGATAGCAGAGAACATTTCCAGCTTATAATTCATAAAAATACAACAGTTTACGGCTGATTTTACTCTGAACTCTGATGAACATACCTGGTGTCCACCAGGCTTACAGTAAGTAACCATGGTGATTCAGCCAGGTTAAAAGAGAGTCAGCTGTGGAAACCTCTGACTTTAGGCTTAACAGACCTGGCAACAAAATAAATGTGTTGTTTGTGTCTTTGTATCATTGCGCATGTAGATTTCTCTCTTTTGGTTTTCTTGCGATGCATGTCCCCAGTCAGACTTTTCCATCTATCAACCCCGGCTTATGTTCACAATCTATTGTGGGAAAACGTGCTCCACACCCAAGCGTAGAGTTTCACAATCTCATGGGGTCAAGTTTTTGGGTTAGGGTTAGGGTTGTTATTTTATACTAGAAAAATCAAACTGATATCGGCTTGGGCTACGTTTTTCAATCATCTATTTTGAGCTCCTTAGGGTGAGCAAATGTGATAAAAGTGTTCTATATGTACTAGCTTTAACAACAATTTGAGAAATATTGGTCAAAAATGGATCAGGATCAAAGCGTTAACGGCCACCAAAGCCCTTCCCTGTGATAGCTTAGTAGTTAAATCTTCTGGGATTTAACTGACGGAGAAAACAATAAGATTCTTGTTTCATACCCCGCCTTGTCTGCTGTCTCTGCATATTTATGACCTAATAAAACTAGGCTGGGACACCGCAGTGAAATACAACACCCTCACATCAAACAAACTGCAAGTGGAGCAGAACATCGGGGTCACCTGTGGACCTGCAGCCCGACGTGTGAAAAAGGGAAACAGCTGACATATAGTTCAATAAAAGTCTGATAACACAAAACACGCAATACGACTAGGAATCAGTCGAGGAAGAGAAGTTTTTATAAAGTGTTATCTTTTGTAGATTGTTTAAAGGGAGCATTGGTGTTATTGGGTCCAGCCCTGAATCTTTCCCTTTTGTTCCATGAAGTTGTTTTTGATTCATGAAATTTGCACCGAAAAACACGAGCTGATCAATCGTGTGGTTTTAGAGCCTCGATGAGTATTCCAGTTTTTCGCAGCTAAACTAATCAAACTAACAAACAAACAAAGTAATCCTTCTGATTGAGTGAAACAGCGCGCAATGAATCACTCTTTCTTTTTTTTTCAACAGTTAATCATTCCTGCATGCAGGTTCAAACAACAGGACACACTCAGTTTTTTTGTGGTTTGATTTAGACAAAGCATTTTTTATTCATCGTTTGACATGCTTCACGTTTTTTTTCTTTCTTTTTTTATATTCTGGGAACAGTCCATATGATATCTCCTGAGTGATTTGTCCAAAATATGTTGTGATCCAAAGGAATGGAGATTGGCTTTCAGCTAGAAGAATGCGGTCTCTATAAGAAAAAAAAAAAGAGAGAGAGATAATTGTTACCAGACAGTCAGAGCAGATTCTGATTCAGATTCTCATGTTTACAAGTGCGAAGAACCTGAAAATATGTGATAGGAATAAGCCCCCCCCCCCCCCCCCCCCAATAAGTAGGGCTGGGCGATATGAACAAACATGTTATCACAGTAATGTTCATACCAGTCGATATCTCTAGTTATCACGATAAATCAAATCGTTATTTCTTTCAGAGTTAAAGGCTGATTTTTGCTCCTGTGTCAAAGTTGAAGAACCCAGGTGGTTAATTGTGCTTTAATCATTCTTTATTGTCTGAACATGGCAAACTCTACTTGAACAGAGGAACGGTTCACAACCATAAGCACGGTGCACAGTGCTGGAAAACGCTGAGAAAACTCACGTTGCGATAAGTATTTTTGTCTTGACTGAGCTGGCAACTTAAATTCGAGACATTCAAAGAAATATTTTGAAAAAGTTGCAGATAGTAAGATGAGAATGTAAATATCACTGTTAACTCTGTCGGCTGCTCATTCTGAAGCTTTACAGCCAGCTACTGTTAGCTTAGCACAAAGACTGAAAACACGCTCGCTTAGCTCTGCCCAAAGACATCCAGGTCATCGCTTAGCTCACTTCAGAATATGTGGCATCTCATTTGTGTTGTGGAATTGTGGAATCTTCGACTATTGACCAAAATAATTTAACATATATGCTTCTATATGATTCTGGCAGGTATTGTATATATTTTTTAGGGACGTCTTGTGTGATATCAGGTGTGGGCTTAATGTTTGTCAGGACATTTACTTACCCATAATAACATACTAACACTTTTATGTATGTAGTTTAAGTAACATATGGCCTTAGATGGCTGTACAATCTATTTTAGATTAAATCGGTCTGTGAAGGAAGTCGCTGCCTTACGTGTCCATCCTTCTTAATATTCAAGAGTTCACCTCAGACCCTTGCTGATCTCCAGCTGGCGTCCACCCAGTACACAGCCTGGCTCAAACATTTATAGTCCCAGCAGCACAAAAAGAAACCCTCACAGTTGGATGTTGACAGATAGGAAGGCTGGACAAAACAAATCTCCTGACAGATCATTTTGAAAAAAAAAACAAGGGAACTAGTCAACTTTCCCAGGACAATAAAAAGACGATAAAAAACATTCACTTCTAGCTGCTTGTGAAATTTTTTCAGCGTTTACTTATGAACTTTAGGATTCTCATGGAGTACTTTGTTGTGTGTCTTGTTTCACTTTGGCAGCATAAAGAGGAAACAAAGTCTGACTTTTGCATGATCTGCACACTGCCTGCGAAAAGTAAACTTTGTGTATATGAAACATGAATGTAGTGCATTTTGCAGAAGGTTGTGTAACTGATGCAAACTGTGATGTCAGCCAGGTGGTTTAACCTGCATTTATCCTATTGATTTATCCCATTTTAGTTTGATCAAGAGTATCATGTCGTGTTTGTTTTTGTAGGTCGAAGACAACCGAAACTCTGAAATGGCATTTGTTTCTATCTTGTTGTTTCAGCAATTAAAACCACAGACCCGCAGCGTACCTACAGTGCTTCTGTTCTTTTGTGACGTGTGCACAAACGCCTGCTTTTTAATTAGCCTCTTAAATTTGAAAGTGTTGTTCAAACTCACTTTACTTGCATTGTTGTAAGCATACCCATCCACAAACTAGACAGAGCTGTAACACATAATACGAACATGTTAACAGCAAGTAGAGCCACAGTACACGTGCCAGTTTCAACATCTAACAATAATCCACCATCGGATGACAGAACACTGCCATGTTTTTACCCAAAAGGCTGCACATTGTAGCTTTAACTGGCTACACATCCAGGATATCAGTCCATATGGGGTAAGGAGTAAAACCAGTCAAACATAAAAAGATAATCCCTGTTCAGCCACGTGCACCATTTCTTTTGGAGTCGCTCTGTGTGTATTTCATTTTAAAAAGCTACTTTTTTGTTCAAGTTTGAAATTTGCCACTTAAAATCAAGTGTTTTGAAAGTTTACAAAAGGAATTCCTTAAGTGCCAGTCTGGTAGTCTTTGCCATTTTATTGTCCTATAATGAAGGTGTAACCAATCAGGACGCTGGCTTTAACTACAATGACAGGACCCAGATTTGAAGTCAGAATTATTGCAAGCTCAAGTTGTTCACTGCCGAAAGAGACATAGTTCACGTTGGTCAGTTGAGCTGAAATGTATGGCCCGACTGATAACGATATTAGGGAGAGGAAAAATCAGATACAGATATATTGGCCGATATCTTTTTCAGATCTATCTTCACTCTTTAGAGATAAATAGAGTACTGTTGCATTTTAGAGATCAAATTAGTTGATGCTGATAGTCACTTGATATGTTAATATTATCGGCTGGCCGATTAATCTGTCGAGCTCTATAAATAAGAAGAGTAAGTGTACACATTGTACCACTGGAATCAGAAAATAGGATGTGGCTGCGACAGGATGTGTAAACAACGACAGAAACCAATCTAAATTTGAATCAGTAGTGGAAGTAAAAACAAGATTAGCTGAGCAATAATTACACAAATTCAAATGATGACCTACATAACGGATAACATCACAGTCTCCTTGTTTTTCAATAGATAATCTGCCACTATGTCACAGGGCCAACATAGAGTCAAAACCAGACACCAGCAACGCCACACAGTTACAGTGTTGACATTGGGTTCTTGTCGCTTAATCTCTGTTGAAGGGCAGCCGCCGTCAACGCCTGTTGGTGTCTCAGTTACAAAAGAAAAAAGTTTTTGCGAAATCATCATTGACAACATATTCATCAGCGATCTTTATATTTCACTATCTGTAAGTGGAATTTTCAACCTTACACCGCTGCTTCCACTTCCTGTTATTGTGCTGTCTCTGTTTCCAGTTGTCAAGAAAACAGACACTTGTGTGTGTGAGATTGTGATGTGTGTGACTCTGCTAACGATGACAGTCAGTCAGACCCTAAGTCTTCATTTTACAGTACTAATGAGATGAAAAAGATGATACTTCTAGATTCTGTGCACATACAGGCTGTTTAATAAAGGTATAGATTATGCTATTTTTGCGCAAATAAAATACAAGCATGATTTGTAGCGGGGAAAATGTACAAGTGCATCTTAAAAAATCCGTCATCCTGCTCTTTGGTCATTTGTCTCCCAACATAGTTGACTGGATTCAATCTCAGCAGTCCTTTTCTGCACAATGCTAATGGCTGCAGGTAACTCACTGCAGCCTCAGGCATTTCTTAAAGAGGAAACTCACTAATGGACATCCAGACAGAAGTATTCCCCTGATGAAACTCCCTCTGCTGCCACTTATGAATATTTGATGTTTTCTTTCTCCTGACATATAGCACATTTACTTCATTATCTTTACCAACAGCTTAATACCTAAACGAAGCCTAAGGAGAAACTTCACTAATGAACACATTGATTTCATGCACCAGATGCACGTAAGCGCCTACCCACTCATTCTTCCTCCCTGCTCGTTTTTATGTTCCTCAGATTGCACAAATCACCTCCTCACTAACTTCCTGCTGCCTGTAGCGCAAAGAAATTTCCATTCAATGTAGAAACCCTCCTGACCTTTGCATTAAAGTCTGCACCGTATGAGTCAAAGATGACGCATCCTCAGGTCCTGTAGGAAATAAATGTGCATGGACAGACAGCTTAGGGGTTCTATTTGATTCTCTGACTCTGTGTGGAGCTCAGGGCTCAAAGGCTTTGTCAAGAAATCACTTATTATTGACAAGTCGTTGGCTGGAAGCAAAGATAATGGGAAAATTCGACTTGTTTGTGAGGATGCTGGCTCTTTTTTGTACACATGATAAATTCTAGAGAGGAGTTGCGTTGCGTGAAAAGACCTTTGAATTTGTAATGAACTTGTTTTGCACTCTTACAAGAAATAAGAGGTGGTTAAGTAGATTCGAAAGATAGTGCAGCAGTACACTGGAAAAACTGAGTAAACATTTTTAGGTGTGAAGATAATTGAGGTGTGAGCACAGGGGAAGGAAAGCACTCAATGTTAAACTGTTGATCATTTCAAAGAAAAATTCTAATATTCTTTAAAATATTATCTTTATTTTTTTCACTGAGTGAGAAAAGAAAATTACAAAAAATATTTTAAGCAATTGGGAAAAATAGCTTACCAGCAACACAAGTGATAACCAAATAGAATCAGTTGAGTCACATTTATGGTTTGTGCTATTGGACAATCAAAATGGAATTGACCGTTTTCAGAGGTGTCAATGTCTGCAGGTTTCTCAGAGACTCAGATGAAACACCTGCCGGCCAGAATTAGAAACGGCTTGTTGTGTATTTTGTCTGTGATGTGAAACACAGGGCAAAAAATAATTGGAAACAATAGAACATTGTGTTTATAGCGTCAAACAGGATAGAGATGTAATAACAGATATCCACCCGTTTGTCCAAATACGATCACCGTTGGTCCAAACCAACTGTTGTCATTTCATGGGGTTGACTCAATGTCAGTCGGCTAGATTCACACACATTTTATAGGTGTAATTGATCCTGATTGTTTCATTTCAATTAAAAAAAACCCCTGACTGTGAATTTCCTCTCTCCTAAAGCATATTGTTTTGTTTTTTCCGACTTGTTTCAATTTAAAGAAAACGTTTTCTAACACCACGTTTCCATCAGCAGAAGGCAGAGCTTAACAAAGTAAGCCACTTAGTCAGTATATATATATAATATACTGTCACAATAGTCAGTATGAATACGTGTTTCTACAAATTCACAACTCTAAATAAATGCTTCATGTGTGTGAATAGGCGACTGCTTGAATAACGTTTGCCATTTCAGCAGATGATAATATTTCAATGCTGAGTTCTGCAACTTTATTCAACTGCCCCCAAGTAAACAAGAAAAATATCTTATTGCTGATTTCATAAATAAGACTGAAATTAATATTCTTATTTTACTCTCTAGTATATTTAACGTACTGTTTTGATTATTTCTGTAGCGCTGCAGCAAGTCTTTCTCTCTCTGTGCACACTGCTGTGCATAAACAGTCGTCTCTGAAAGGCGTGCTGTAATCCCCTCCCTTCTTTGCTCTTAACCTCGTATAACGATCCTGAAGTGAAACAGGAGCAGGGAAAATAAAGGTTTGGGAAGACTCCTCCAGGACCAACAAGATGGAAAATAATTAGCCGTCGAGTGTAGACATCCATTACGTGGGTTGTTTCCTGAAAGACACACCAGCCATCCGCCCTAAATAGGATCTCATGTGTCTCTGCCAGGATGTACCCGTTTACGAGAGCTGGGTCCAGGTACATGAAGAGTCATCAAAATATCTGGAAGGTCTCGACATAAAGAGGTTAAGACCTTATAAGATTAGAGTTTATGAGGCCATCATTTTACAGACAGAAAAACAATGTGTGTATTTTGATAATGTAATATTCATGTGAGTCTAAACTGATATAGTTTCAGCACAGCAAGTAAAATAACTCTCTGCTTTTCTTCACCTAAGATAGCGAAACCAAATACTGTCGACAACGCGAGCTATTTCATGATATCACTTTTGTGATTTAGGTTTTTTTAATGTAATTTCACATAAAAACCAATGAATCTTAAATGAAAAAAACTAAAATGAAAATGAAGATTTGCAGAGCAGTAACTGGTGATCAGCATGCTGCTGTTTATAGACGCACAGCCTGCTATGTGTGATGGACCGTTTATAGCTGTTTGTACAGAACATGAGGCTTTGCTGGATTTATGTCTCTATAAGCAGACTGACAGCATCTTCTTTATATCTGTCTGCATTGACATGATTCTTTGTTCTTCTAAATGATCACCATGATCATTGGCTGCTGCGTTCTGTCTCTGGATGTCTCTTTGAACACTAGACTTCTCCATGCTCCTGTTTAAGGAGACCCAGACACCTCATCAGTATTTTTTTGGCCGTGCAGCCGGGCGTGCTTGGAGAAGACAGTTTGTCATGTGTCCTGTGTGCTGAGAGGACCATAAGAGGCAGGGTGGCATGCAGGAACAGAAGCTACGCTGAGGGTGGTAGTGTGTAGGCGAGGATGGTGGCACAGTGTGATTCATGTTTGTTTGAAACGTTTCTTGCAACACTGCATGATGGATAAAGTGTATGTTAAGCACAAGACACGTTTGTCATTGTGTTTGTTAGTGTGTTTTATGCCAGTAACCGAAGCATTAGTCTTACTTAAAGTTGCATTTCCAGCAGAAGCATTTTCTGAGTCGTAGGACTAAGCCAAGAAAGTGAATAGTTTCGGGATGATGGGCCAGAAAAAGTAATCCTTTGTATTGTTTCAAGAGCCTTTAACAGGATAATGTCTTCTGCTGATTGTTTATAAACGCCCCATGGATATGGAGCCCCTGTAGTTAAATACACCATTTAAATAAGATATACAAACTATTACTTGTGCAAAGGTATTTTGCCTTTTTATATTTACCTTGCCAGGTGTTGTTTGGTGGGTTTACTGTAACCCACTGAGCAAGCTAAGGTTAGCTGCTTATATCTTAAACTTTAAAACTAAGAAGTCATACAGAGGTCATAAATGATGTTGTAGGCCTACGATAATATTACTTAGATTTGTATGATACCTGTTAGGTGGGGGTTATTTCTGTAGTAGATGGAGACACAGACTGTGGATCATCTTAGATTTATTCAGCCATGGTCAGACAACACAGAAACACAACACACATATGGCTGACAAAGTGCAGACCATCGCTGACCCATGCTGATCTCACAATCATTGACAATCATTGGCAAAGTGTTCATCTTCACAGTGTTGCTTATATTCTGCCAGAAGGTACAGGACACAAATTCCTGGCTGCCTCGGTTCATCTCTAAAAGGCTAGAAAGAAGGCATCACCTCGACTCTTAAATATCAGACATGTGCATTTCTTCAGTCTCAGAGTCACATTTCCTTCTCTGCTCACGACAGACACTGGGCTCCAATCCAAATATAACTCTGCTGCTATGAGGTCTCTAACACATGTATTACAGCTTCACAAACCTAAAAGAAGAATTACTCTTAGATGGTTGACACAATTTAAAGATATAGCCACAAAATTATCAAGATGAATGAATTCATGAAAATATGTACTAACAAGACCTTTCACAAAACCATTATATCAAAAACCATAGGGCAATGACTTTTGACCTTACAACTTAAGCTAGCTTCAGTTAGCGTTGCACAATGCTTGCTACTGAATCTCAACTTCTGATTCCAAAAGAACTTCCTGTTTTTTAATCAAGATGATTTGTGTTATCAGACAGTGCCAAAATCGTGTTGTACACATTGATGAAGAAATTGCAACAAGTAGGGGGAACATTTACATACTTAATCACAGACTTGAAATTAGCACATAAAAAACATGCAAAGTAGTGTTAAGTGAATAATAATGATAATAATAGTCTATAGTAGTTAATGCGTGTGCCCCATGTACGGAGGCTGTATAGTCCTCCAAGTGGGTGGTCCGGGTTTGAATCTGACCTGTGGCTTCTTTACCGCACGTCATTCTCCACTCTCTCTCTTCCTGATGTCTGACTCTGTTCACTGTCCTATCTCTAAAATAAAGGTCCAAAAAGCCCCAAATGATCTAAAAAGTAGTAATGATAATAAAGGGGAAAACCCGTCCTCAAACTTAAAACACACAACTCGATTATTTGACCTTTTGGTTAAATTCCAATCATTATAAATGTAGGTGGAGTTAACAGGGAAAACTGACTGACTGTTTTTCTCAACAACAAAAAAAAAAAAAAGTTGCTTAAGGTCAAATTAAGAAATATTTCGTGTAGTTTTGTGATTATGTCGCAATCACCATTTAAAAAAAAAAAAAAGTGAACAGGTGCATTGGAAGTAAGCTGTAGCCCCACCTTCTCAAAATGTACAGATCCGGACTCGGACTGTGTGTGCGTGTGTCTGTTTATGTGTGTTTGTGTGTGATTATAATCCATAAGCACTAGATGCATAAAAACCGGTGAAATCAGTGGAAGGTCAACATGGTTTGACAACATCGTTGTTGTGAAATTCAAGAAGTTTCACACACCCTCGAATAACATGACTACTTCTTTAATAGTCACGAACATCTGGTTGCGTTTTGTTGCACTCTGGACTGCAACCACTTCTGACACATCCGAGATGACAATGCTGTTCCAGGGTTCTGACGATTTCATGCAACTGAGCTCAACATCTTTTGAGAACATGATGATTGCTGTTGTTTTGAGTTTTGCATATACTCAGCCTCTTACTTTCCCTTTCTCCGTCTTTCTGTTGGGTGTATCAGTGCATCATTAGTCTATCAGAGCGACCACATCCTTGTTAGCTAAGCCAGTAAATGAGCAAAGAGTAAGATGACTCTTGTCTGGTTTGGCCTGGCTCTGGACCGGTTCTCTCTGTCAGCAGTCACTTTGTCTCCAGCTTATTAGTTTTCAGTCCAGGCCCTAGCAACAGGGAAACATTTACAGCAGTTCACATACTGTGGTACTCAATTAGCACAAGCCGTTGATGAGGTCACAGTTTGTTGGTCATTTCATGGAGGAAATGGAGAACTGTTGACGGAGATGAAGAACAAGGTGACAAAAAAAAGCTCCTGCGTTCCAGCTGATGCTTCTCTCTGTGCGTGATGAAAAGCATCCGTTGCCGTGTGGACCAAATGTCTGCAGCCTGTCATACCTTTATGCACCAAAAAAAAGCTGTGGTTTCACCATGTAGAATTTATACATCTGTTTTCAAGACACTTTGTACTTCTGAAAAATAAATGCATGCTCACAGAGACTGTTTTTTTCTTTTTTTGCTGTTTGTTTAAAGAGCCTGATGATGACATTTTGTAAAGCATGGCATAACAAGACGGACCACAGTCTCAACCGACTCTGAAACTAAACACTCTGTCACGTGTTCTCAGTTTGTTAAAACACCAAAGGGCTGAAAAGTCCATCGTCTTCTGATCTTAGAGCCCTGAATCAGGTTTCATTTGGCTCCAACCAGCAGACGAAATGTTTCATCTTGTGTAATGACACTTTTACCAAAACACTGTCTAGTACACAAGCTTCCTTTTGATTGGTTTAAATACCGGTAAATAATATTTTCTTTTAATTGTAATTTAATATTTCGGTCCGAAAAATGAAAAATGATGTTCCCCATTTACCATAGCTCTATGCAGGGTCTTCAGCTGGCTCACAAACAAGAGTTCAAAAGTCAGAATTTTTGTAGATTTAGGGTTTAAAAATAGTAACTCGTTATGAAACAGTCACTGATTAACTCTATTTCAGTAGAGTTTGTTGAGCTGAACTTGTTAATCCACATAACTTTAGTCAGCTACATTAGTCCTAATTTGCATATAACTAGCTAGCACAAAGCACACATGACCAAAAGACAAAAACACCCCGCTTGTAAAGGGACAACTCCTATTTTTAATAATAACCTCTCCAAGCCATTGTGTATCTAATAACCAAATAAATACCATTATACTAAGTAACTCACATAGGCAAACTAATACAAGTCCTGATCAGAGAAAGAAATCCTTCAACTGACAGGTGTGAGATTGCAAAAATGCACAAACCAGTGCAATTCCTTGAGAGGATTCCTTTGAACACATAGAAATGTACTATAGAAATACACCATCAACATCTAAGCTTAGAAACGACAAAAAAACAAGAAGAAAGAGGGTTTAGTAATGCTCTACAGCGAGTTGTAAAAGACCTGATTTAAGGAAGTAGGAGAGACATGTAGATGAGTTGAAAGACAGATGACGATGAAGAGGGAGCATGAATGTTGACACAAAGCTACAGAGGTGTAACAAACAAAACAATAATACAATTATATTTCAGGGTGTGTGTCTAAACTACGCCATTCACCCAACCTGCTCTGGATATGTAAAGGTTAAAACCCTTCAGCACCAGAATGCAACATACCTGACTGACAGTACTGTGTGTACAAAAGCACCATTTTCTTGCTCTACAGTTTTAATAGTTCACTCTGTCTAATGTCTGTTCTCTTTTTTTTTTTTAGATTGCAGGCTTCATCAACGCCATTGAACCATTTTGTGGTGACACACAGAACCTGACTGCCTTCCGTTTCTACGCCCTCAACCCCATCGTGGATCCCTGGGTTTTCATCATCTGCCGCAAGTCTGTGTTTCGCCACCTTTACTCTCTGCTCAGCTGCCGCTTCAGCAGAGGAGCTGTGAAGACGACATCACACTGCGCCCTGTCTTTACCCCTGGACCATCACATACAGCATAATCCCCCTGATATGAAACTTCCACAGTCCAACATATATCCCAATTTACCTCTGTGACCCAACAGGAACCCTCTGCTCCGCAGGGTTCAGTGGAGGCCATGAGGCTTTCATGTCTGATAAAACAGTGGAACAAAGATGTGAAATGAAACATTTGACTCCTCCACTCGACTCTCCTAGGCAAAAGACTATGACAAAGAAAATATGGAAATCATCTATTTGGGGCAGGTAGAGTTTCACTATGAACTTCTTTTGAAAAAGTGAACACTCACACTGACCAATCACACTGTATCATGTCTTTGAATAATATATTGTAACTTCAGAATATATGCACTTGGATATAGCTTTATTGTTAAATAATTTGCATGAATGTATACAGACTCCTTTTTTCTCTCTAGCCCTTCTTTAAA
Source organism: Labrus mixtus (assembly GCF_963584025.1). NCBI lineage: Eukaryota > Metazoa > Chordata > Actinopteri > Labriformes > Labridae > Labrus > Labrus mixtus. The sequence goes on from NC_083620.1 coordinate 21,639,882, forward strand.
GCACCTGTGGTTAAGTGGTACGTCTCTCTTTGCTGATTGTGTAAGTCAAAATATTATCCTGCTTTATTTCACCCGTCAAATGTATCACTAATTGTCTGCAAAAAAAGAGGCAATTTCTGCAGCATTTCACTCGTTTGACACAGGTTTGGCAGGTAAGGGTTAGGACAATATAGAAATAATAAATCTTGTTGCTGGTGGCCTCATTTGCTCTTGTAGGTCATGGCGAGCTATCCATTTATAGTTCAGACTGTTTCACAACTAGCTTCAAACTCCTCACAGAAGCTGTAAGACACAGAACAGTAGGTCTTTGTAATTGGATCGTCCACGTCTGAGTAGGCTATGTAACAATGTCTACATATAAATTACCAGCTCGTCAATTTCCCTGTCATTGCTGGATCAGTGACTAAAGAATTACAAGTGTAGTTGTGACAGGTGAATGTGGTCTTTAAGAGAGACGTTTATCCAAGTTAAGACGAGCAAATAAACAAAATGAAAACTAACGAGAAGCGACTTTCCCCTCCACGATGTTCAGTATTTTAACATGGAGACTCCCTGTCTTGACTGTCTGTTTCTTTTTCATAAAACGTTTGTTTCCAACCCAACTTTGTATTCTCACTGATATCTAAGCTATCTGATAACCTGTGAATCTTTTTTTAATGCTGCAAAATGCACTGTGAGAAATTGTCTTTTGTCATGAGATTAATGCTGTAGCTGCATTGAAATGTAGTGTATTTATGCCTTTTACACTGTGCTATGATGTTGTATATCCTAACAATTGTGTTGGTTTGGTTCATGCAGTGGAGTGCAGAGATAGAAATGGATAACAGATGTGGTGATTCAAGTTTTTTTTTTTTCTGTGTGGCACATTCACTTTTTTAAAAAAGTCTTTAAAGTCTTAGTCATGCATGTCTCGAGGTAAGTCAGACTCATTATGACTCGCACATATGGTCTTTGAGGGTCTAAATATTTGAATTGATATAAAATTATTCATTTTTTTAAGGGAAAAAAAATGTATTCACTGTACGGTACACAGTTTGTTCATGCAGAATAAAATACCGGTATGAGAAAAATATCTGTTGTTCATCTTATGGCTATGCATGTTCCCAAAGAGAAACTGAGATTTAATAAATGTCCACAGCGATTTTGTGATGTTTAACAGTCCTACCTATCCAAACACAGCGTTCAGTATGACCGCCATGAGACCCAAGCATGTTTGCTGGACGTGTTCAGATTATAAAAAAGAAGCAATGAAAAGATAAAGTGAATATGTTTAAGTTTAGATTTGTCATTTGTTCTGGACTTGTTACAATCCTAACATGTGCTTTGAATACAGGAGGAAATGTATACACAACTGTAGTCACCAGGTAGTGTCAACTGTAACATTCATAAATGGAAAATGACATGCCAAAAGATGATTTTTCAGAAAAGAGGAAGTGTCAAAGTATACATTTATTCACATTATTGCTTGGTGAGCTTCTTCAAAATTTAGCAGCATCTACCTTCCTGCTAGATTGTTTTCTTATCCTTACGTTCACCAACATGGATGAAATTCAGTTAGACATATGGAGGGCGTTGCATTGAAGAAATTGTATTTCTCTCAGGGAAATTATTTTTATTCTAATAAATTCATGTAGAGCAGAGGCACATTGTATTCACTACAGAAAGATACAGAATTGGATCCCTTATCGTCTAATTACGAGTTAATGATGTCATTCTTATGAGATCTTTTTTCGTAATTACAAGATCAGGAAATATCTGGTTATGAGATCCTTATCTCATAAGAATGACATCAGGGGTCCAAGTTTTTTTTCCATGGGTGGATACAAATGAACCCTTTCTGTTATTTTTGATGTTTTGGCAGCTAAAGTTGTAACTTGCAACAATACAAGAGCTTTAGAATCAGCTTGAGGAAATGGTCTTTCACTGTATGTGTGATCAGTTTGTCATTAGAAACAATTGATTTTTATACATACCCAAAAGGCTCAATTTTATTTTGAAAGCCCAGGAGAGTAATGATGGTACTGTAGCACCACTATGTGGTCAATAATGTGCACTTCAACACCTGAATGTGCAACTCAAAGTCACAAGTTCCCCAAAGGTCACCTCCCTTCAGTGACGGCACAGCGGCAGAAAGGATTGAATTAATATGCAGTAAATCAATACAACTGCAAACCTTTATTTACTATCCAGACGGCTGTTGCTCAACAAAAGATTGCCCATGGGGCTCGATGACTAAGAACACACATCCAGGAATAATTGTAGCTCACATTGTGGTTGGTTTCCTTGGCAGATCAGATAAGGGATTGATTTATTGGCTCAACCACTGCAGATGTTCCTCTTTGTCCATTAACCAGGCCACATGTTGCAAAGTAATACTTCCCAAGAAGTAACTGTGATATTTGTGGTGATTAGAAATATAATCACTCATGCAAAGTTTTTAGTTCTGCTCCAAAATGAACTTTTTTTTTTTAAGGAAATAAAAATGACGCATATATGCCTGGCAATGTTGAAAACATGACCGTCGCCAACCATTTTGTTCAGGGTGTTTCCACATGATTTAGTTATTATGAGTAATAATTGCTCAATGTGCTCACTGACACAGACAGACTCCATTCAGTTTAAGAGTTCACTTCTTTTACTGACATGATGCCACACAAACCATTGTTTTATTTCAGTGATCTCTGAGCACATGCTTTCAGGACCATAAAAGAAAAAGTCAGACATTTGTTATTCTATGAGAGTCTCTCAGGCCTCCACACGGCTGACCACAGAGAGGCTCTACGAGTAGCTTCCAGACTCAAACAGCTTGATGACGATGGCTTCATGAGGTTGCAGTTCCAGCGACTCCAGAGCGGTCGTCCCCAAACGGTCCATTTCTGTGCTGGTCATGAACACTCCGGCTTTGGGCAGCCTCGGGGCCCAGGCTGGATCCAGGGCATGAGGCTCAGACCCGACGTTAAGCAGGACAAGGAAGTGGACACAACCCCATGAGCGCAGGAAGGCCAGGATAGGAGGAGGTGAAGGAGAAGTAGAGTTTGAGGAGGAGGCGTTGGTGGTGGAATTGAAGGGGAGGAAAGTGAAGCTGCCGTACAGGAGGGCTTCTTCTCTGGCTCTGGAGTGACTGAGGGAGCTGAAGAGAGCTACAGCTAAACGCTTCTTCTTCTCTTTGTCCTGAGGGGAGGACGGTAGGAAGAAAGACATTTCAATTTGACACGCGACTTGATTGGAATGAAAAACAGATAACTTTTGTATTTTAAACTCACTGTATCGCTTTCTGATGGCATGTTTTCTCCAGGTGGAGAGACGACGCTCACCGACACATTCTGTTGAAGACAAACTTTCATTGGGCAAAGTTGGATTTTTATTGAGAATGATTGGATTCAAAGTCTGGAGCTGAAAGTCACCTGTCTTTGGTCAAGGTCTTCATCATACTGAACCGCAGGTGACCCGGGCAGTGTCATCATCAGCACCAAGAGTAATTTCTTCAAGTCAGGAGATGCTTTACCTCCAATCTGCAGAGAGACATGATGAGTTTTATGATAGCACCCTTCCACAACCCGAGTGCTATAAAACTGCACAGCAAACGACTTATGCCATGCCGTTAAAGCTGAAACATTTGGTTAAGAAACGTGTTATGCTAGTTGGTGAATAGTTTATATTTACTTTAAATCAAAAACACCAACGTCTTTTGTTTCCTTAAAGGTTATAACACAGTTTACTTTCGCTTTATTTGACACATTATAGGTTAGCCAATTGATCCTCTTTGGATCGTTATGGGGCACAACAAGATATCGGAAAGGATCCCTTTGGGCACTAGGACACAGTGATGGGCATGTCTCACTTTTCTTTATGTGAGATTTGAGGTTGATTGTAAATGAATCTCAAGAATGTAGTGGGGAAAGACTTAGTTTCATGCACTGATCTGATATTAAAGAAGTCTGGAAACTATAAGGTATGCTTTGCATATTTTAAAATCTCAGTGTATGCCATTAAATATGATATAAATAAGGATAGTAAAATGCATTTTTAATAGAAAATGTGTCTTGAAAAGGATTTTCCACACCAAACAAAAGGCACATGAACAAAACCTCATGTGTGTATTCTGTTTACTGTATTCGCCTCATGCACGTGTCTTACTGTCCAACTGGGCCATGTGTCTTCTTCTTTTCTTTGCAGGTCTTTCTCTATAGCATCAGCAACGTCTTTTGTAGACACGAGGCCATTTGAATGAGGCAGAATTGACCTCATGACCACATCCACCAGTGTAGCGTTGTTTAGAGGAGGCAGAAAGTCTCTGGTCTGTTTTACCACAACAATCCTGAAGAGACACAAGAGAGAGAACAGGCACACTTTAACAAGCTTTGAAACTAGTTTTAAATATACAAAAACCATCCACATCTGCACGTATACAGATACCTTTCCTCCTCCTGTGTGTTGAATTCTGTGAAGACTGCCCTCCACTCAAGCAGGGTCTGAAATGGTAATATTTCATGATGTTGTGAAAACTCTGCTTGCTTAAGAAATATGAAATTCTTCAGTATTGAGTTACCTTCTCTGAATACGCTGCATCTGTATCACAGATGGCGAAGCCTGCCACGCCCTGCTGTAACCAGAACCGGAGTCCCTGCTGTAGAAAAAGTCAAGTTTTTAGGAAATCCAACATCTGTGAGAAAAATTCATTATCTTGAAAAGAGTCCAGGTTCTTACATGTACTGTGGCTGACATATTTGAAGGCCTGTCTGCATTCCCTTCTACATCCTGAGGAGCCACGAGATCCACTTCACAAAAGTCTAACACCACTTTGAGACCTGCAGGACCAAGAAAATCCTCATTAAACAAGTCTGCCTGCGTTGGCTGTTTGACTCAAATAATTCCTTTAGTCACCTGCTTTGTTGCTCTCGGTGATCAGATGCTCGATCTGAGGCAAGGTCCCCAATCTTACACCAGACACTGTGACGTTTAGCGGAGACGCCCCCTTATCAAACAGTCCGTCCAGAATAAGAGCCCCTATACCCAGCGACTTGAGGTAGGGAATCTGCTCACAAAGCGCTGGAGAGAAACAAACAGAGTCTGTATAGTTTCTCATTCATGTCATTATGTTTACGTGCTTCATCTCTACACTGTATTTTCCCCAGTAAGGTTATCATCTATGTTTTAAGCTGTTTTTCTTTTGTGTACATGCCTTTTTTTTTTTTTTATGTAAGAGATGCTCATACTCGTACAAGGGAATAGCAAAGGGAACTCACAATACAACACGTTATACATGGCCCAGGATAACGATGACAATCACAATTGCACCTATTCTGAAATAACTGAGATATTCCAAGACAATTCTAAAATGATTCAGAATGTAAAAGTATAAATAAAAGGCTAAATGTATTTATTCACTGAAATTTGGAGTCAGTTTCATTTGCTTCATCTCAGAATTTCTTTTTAGTCCAAAATGATCTTGCTGTCAACTTCATTCATCTTTGGCCAATTAATTTCCATTCACGTCACCCTCATTCGTGTCACAAGTGTGAGATGTCATGAAGTAGTGATGTGGTGATTCAATAATTGAATAGGAGGTCAGGAATATGGTGTATGGTTGTATGGATATTTTGTCCTAGCCCTACTAAGAATACATGTCGTTTTATGGTTTAAAAAAAAGATATCCACTATTTCAGGGCAAACTCAAAACCATTGCTCTCTTTAGAGCCTTACTAAATCTGTTGCAGTCATGTTTTAAATCTTTCAAATACAAGTAGACACAGTGGTATAAGATCAAGTTATATTGCTTGATGAAAGATCTGTTGTGGTCGTCAGACTGATTGTTCTCATACAGTGTGGATACATAAATCTGTCATTACTGACAGCCAGCTGGTTCTCACAGGAAAAACCACCACTAATTAAAAAAAAAAAAAAAAAAAAAAAAAAAACTCTTCAGGTGCTTGCTGAAATAAAGGTGTGTATCCCAGTCTCTGGTTCTCACTCAGGCCTTTTTTAAAGTGAAATAAAAGACAAACATTTGAGCCATAGAGCTGCATGTCCAATAACTAAAATAATATGTTTACAGGGTCTCAAAGTTGTCAACAAGCCGCTTGCAGCTTCTGATCACAAAAGGCTGAAATAAATTGATACTCAACCTTTCACCACCAACTGAAAACATGTTGCTTTCCCCCCATGAATAGACACCGTCCTACGTTTGTCAAATTGTAAGTGTGTTTTTTTAATTTTAAATACGTCAGGAAATTGCAAAAAATAAATAAATAAAACAGTATGAACTGTTGTGAGCCTATGTTTTGTTTTACATGAGCCTGAAGCCCTGTTGTTAGGAGGGTCCCTGTATCAAATTTACTTTAAAAGCTAATCTGGGACTACATGGCCATCTAGTGAAAATACGTTTTTACAAAGTAGTGTGGGATCCCATGAGTACACACCATGGCTTATAAATGTCAGCATTTTCTTTTTACATGTTACTAGTAGGTTTTTGGAAGCATGTTTTGCAGAATCTAAAAACAAACCTAGCCTTTACAGGTTTTTCAAAGATGATGTGGGTCAATCTGACCACCAGGGGGCAGATAACCAACTTGAAATTACAGAATTCTTGTTGCATATTTTGATATTTGCATATTATAATTATTAGTTGTTGAGCTAAAGACAAACACCCATTAAAATATAATGCGTTTTGTTGTGATATGGATATATTTCCTCACCATTGATGCCCTCTGACCCCTCGGCCTGCTTATCCGTCGACACATCTGGCTGCAGCTTATAAAACAGCGACTTTTGCCACCACCTCAACTGCGTCGGGACCGGCCGTGGGCTCATCACTATGATGGCTATGGAGGTGGCGAGCATGGCCACCCAGGCCAGCCAGAACAACACAACCAGGTAACAGCGCACCTTCCTCCACCCAGGGCCCCCAGCGGCCGCCTCCAGCTCCTCCTTGGACATGGGCTTCCACAGCTGGACCGGCTCCGGTTCTTCTTCAGGGATGAGCAGCGGGGCTGACTCCGTGTCCCCGACAGTGCCCACCAGCCCGGGGCCTGGCACGCTGCCGTACCCGGTGTCTCCTGCGTTCAGCGGCATCCTGCCCGGCTACAGGTGGGTGAGATTAGTTACGAGAGTTAGTTTGAAGTGGGTTAAAGTTTAATCTGGACAATGTTTGTTCGGTCTGTCAGCACACCTTGCTAACTGTCTCCTCGGCCTCGGAACGTGTTTGTTCCATGTGAAACAAAAAGGACTACAAATAATAACACCAGAGGACTTCACGTTTCTACGCAAAAATGCGAAGACATTCAGCGTTCAGCACCGCCATGACGGGAACCCAACTTTACCTGGTTTACTCAGGTGTTTCAGCTTATTCATTAGCTGCGTTGGCATGCTGGTGACGTCGCACCATCACTGGTATGTGATTGACAAATTGACAAAGGAATTTCACAACAAAACAGATTCACATATATTGAACAGATTTCTATAAACATTGACTTGACTGTATTGTATTCATTTTGTTTTTGGAGGGGATTTTGGCTAATTAGAGGTCACTTATTTTGTCCATGGCAATGAAAGAAAATCCTACACATGGACTGTTTTTGGCCTGTTCAGCCAAAAAACAGTCACTGAATCATTAGGCCAAAAGATAGTATTTAAATACTGTGAATAAACCCATAAGTTTACCTCTTGTGACTATAGACAAAAATGGGCTTTAATTGTATTACTCTTTAGATAAATGCAGTGGTAAAACCTTGAAACAGTAAACTCCCAAATTCCCTTTCTTACAAAATATGTAATGCATTGAAGCCAAATGCTTGTGTGCATATTGACTGCTGTTACAATATTAATCTGATTTTGATGTCATTGATCACACCCCTCCTGTTTATGATTCATCTCTTTCTTCATATTTGATGTGTTGTTGTTTGTCTATTCATTCTAAATCCTGCAGAAAAGGCCTGTGTTAGACGCATATAAAGTCTGTAGTGAGTCTATTTTAAATCATTAGACTCATAAAACTCCTCCAGAGAATGCTCAGATTTTTCTATGAGCTCCTTTAAAAAGTTAGCGTTATGCACAAACTAGCTTTACTTGACAGCAGCTTCTCAAATTACACTGTAAACGAGAGCATAGTGCACTACTATGTCATGGGTCTGTGTGAGAAATCAGAGCACCTTGCAGAAACTCAAAATTCCACCCCAAAAGGCTCATTACTCACATTTTCTGTCTGATGTTTCCGGGCTTTCTCTCAGATCCTTTTCTTCTTTTTCCAACTTGTCTTTCCTCGTTTTCTTTGTCCACAAGTGATCCAAGCTGAGCCGTGCTATCCTAAGCTGACTTGGATTTCTGAGTCTTGGCTTGTCAGGAGTGTGACGAGAAAGGCTCTCTGTCCAAAAAAAAAGAAGCTCTACACAGTCAATTAATACTGAGGTGACGAGCCTCGCCACACCCTCGCAGCACATTCTGAAAAACCCATGACCGCTGAGGGGAGCCATCTAAAGACCCTCATGATGGAGTCACTTGAATTGAACTACCTGGAAAAGGCTAAGCAGGCTGTGAATAGGCTAAGTGGAGAATTGTCTCATGTGCTAACAGAATTTGTCTTTAACTCGTGTTTAGTTTTCAGTCCGTGACCTGAATATCAAGAAAATCAATGCAGGATTATAAATTCAAAACCCGAAGGTTAAAAGGCCAAGAAGAAAAGATTTTAATAAGGAATAGCTGAAATTAGTGATTGGAAATGATTAACTATTTAGTTCATTTGTTATCAATGTTAGAAACTTTTTGAGCAAAAAAGTCAAAGTACTCTTGGTTACATCTTTAAAAACGGAGCTGTCACAATTTGGGAGTGTGATTTTGTATTTTCTTTTTATTCTGAAATGTTGTAGACCAAACTAAAGTAGCCCTATAGGTCAAAACATGTCAACGTTTTCAGAAAACCAACAATATTTTACAAAATGCATCAAAATCTCAAAAAGCACATCATTTCACAAAACACACAAAAGCATTATTTCCGAAAACATTACAAAATGAAATAAAATGTTGTCCTCAATGTTGTTGTGTAAAATGTTTGTATTTGTGAAATACTGTGTTTTTTAAAAAATGTTTTTGTGAATTGTGTTTGTGTTGTATTGAAATGTCAGCGTATCAAATGGAGTAACAGTGAGAGGTCTTTGTGTTTTGTGAAATGCTGGTTCAGATAAAAAGGCTTCCATAAAGTTGGGGCCTTAAACTGTTTATGCCATCAAAGTACAAGATAAGAAGTGAAATGGAAAATGTTTAGAAATCAGAAATAACTATTCCATAATTGAAATATATTATCATAGAACTATTTTTACTATCAGTGAGCTAAATCCGTCCACACTAATCTGCTTCCTGAAAAAAGATGGCTTTTAAATAACCCAGTGACATCACACATGACACGTCCACTCTAAAGTCCCACAAAGGTTCAAATTTAATGAGCTATGTGTGTGCTAAATCCTGGGAACATCTCATCCTCCTTCCAAGTACAGACCTCCTCCACCCCTCCCCTCCTTCTTCAGCTCTCCCTCTCCTGCTTTCTTTATCCTGTCTCTCCCTCTAGCTTCCCCCTCCTATGCCATATGTTTATGTTTATGTTTTTACTCTAATAAGTCATTGCTATCCATGTCAACTTTAGTACCTGACAGCATTGTGCAAATTACTTACTTAGGGGTTCTGCATACTGCAGTCGTTTACGAGAGGCTCTAACATGCATGAAGCCCACGTGTGCCTGTAAACATGTTGTTTGAAAGAGTGGAATTATTTTCTGAATGTGTGATCAGCTTCTTAAGAATTAGCAGTGGTATCTTTTTTTCTGTATGTACAGTTTGAATACCAAATATAAACACTCATAAACTGAGCTGCTTTATATAACCCTGTATGTGCAGACAAACAGTGCCCCAAGGCACTGTATAGATAATTATTCCTAACAAATGATTAAATGTAGTGCCAATATTACAGAAATACATTCTAGATATTTAATTAGACTTTACTTTATTTGACCACAAAGCAAATCTTCAAGAGAGCATGTTACACGCAGAATCACCCTCATTTCATAGCTCATCTAAAAAAAATCAAGCTTCTTGTTGACGGTGGTTTCCACGGAGACCGCGATGATCATGCAGGTGAGGATTTTGTTGTCATGGCAATAGCTTTAGTTTGAATCCTCCGACGATCCTTCAATGTCCTGAAATGCCACAAAACACAACCATGCTGATTTTTGGTCTCGCTGATTAAAATAATTTCTTAGTTTTTTTGCCTAGTATTGGATAAAGCAAGACATTCAAATTTTATTGGCGTGAAGTGAAAAAGGATTAACAGTGGTAATGAAACGAATCGTTTATTGCGGTATTTTGTGTCTTACCATGGGCTCCTGAGATCTGAGAGCCATGACATGTTTCTGATACGCAGAGATGATGCAGTCTCGCCTACAAAGAGAAAAAGTGGTATTATGTCAAAAGGATTTAAGTTTTACATTCCGTCATAAGAATAGAGTTTCATTTAGGAGGATACAATACTCAGACTCACTTGCTAGTGATGCCGCCTCCTGGTGGCAGCCCTGGCATCTCTTCTGCAGCCAAGGATTTGATTACATACAAAAGGTCAGGGTCCTCCTCTCTAGACCTCATGGTCTGGATTATTTCTGTGGAGAAATGAGGAAGACAGTCAAAACCTTGAGATTAAATTAAAGAGGTTAAGGGTAGTTTAAAATGTAGAGTGTGTTGTTTGGCTTTGAGGTAACAGCAGGAAATCACCCTCCACTTTGATATCGATCATTAGCTCCAAATTTGCCTCCTGCTGCAGTGCCTCTTGTGACACCTGGGGGGAGCCAGGGAAGCAGATTATGATGATGCTGATGTTATCCAAGCTGCCCTGCAGGGGGAGACAGAGTGCAGAATGTTTTCTCTTAATTTGTTTGACACTAGTTCTCACTAATCCTGCAGGATACAAAAATGTTACATACATGACACATTATGCCTCTCTTTCCTGACACACATTTTATAAAACAAAAATACAATCCTCCTCAAGCAGGTATTAAATAAAACTGATATGTATGAGATGGATGTCATGGACACTTCTGTGTGCATAATAACAGCTTTTGCTTTAGATGCCTAAAATAAATCTTGGTCTTTTTTTTACACTATAAATGGTAGTTTTACATCAGTGAAGCATCTTTTTCCCCTCTTACAGAAAAAGTGTATTCTAACAGACCTTTTGATAAAGAAAATTGAAGGGGACTGACAGATATGTAATTTTTTTTGTTAAATAAAGTTGTGACTTTCTCAAACATGCCTGGCTTACAAAATGCAGACAACTTTGTCAAACATCCGATTCATATTACGAAAGTTAATCTTTTCTTCGTATAACAACTACCATTCTTTGATATTGTAGTAGTATAGTGAATTTTTGATCCTTAGTTGGATATCAGTATTGGCCTCATAAATCAAGTGTTGCTCAGCTTTAAGTTTCAGCAGGTTTCTACCATCAGCCTGTTGGTTATGACATCAGAGATGCTAGCTGTGAGGCTCAGTGTGTACTGGTACATAGCAGTCTTTCAACTGCAAGCCTTTTTAGGTGAAATAAATAGCTGCACATCTTGGCCAGGATAATGCCTCTGAGCTGGTATGTATGGATTGGTAATACTGGACTGCCGTCAACAGACTCACATTCAGAGTTAATCCGAGCCATGTGTAGCATTTCTCCCCTGCTATCCCATATCCCTTCATGCCTTAATACATCTATTTATAGGGCGTGCTCGTCACTGTTCAAACAGGCAGTTACTAACAAGCATTAAGACGACCTGCAGGACAAATCGACTTACATAACAACAGCGTTGTAATTCCCCCAAGCAAAGACCCTGCCCACAGTTTACACCTGCCCACAACACTCGGCTTAATCTAAAGCTTCCCATTCAGAAATCCACCTGCTCTAACACGGTTTGCCCTGGAATAACCCTGTGCACTGAGTGTGGACAAATGGATGCTGGGTGATAAACAACATGTACACAGGTTTTGGGTAATTAGGTAAATTAATCTAAATATTTACGTGATATTCCGGAGTAACTGCCTTCTGTTAGTTGGTCAGTAAAGCAAACGTATAAGACAGTTAACAGATGAGGCCAGAATTAAGAATTAACTCTGTATTTAGACCATCTGATATAAAAAAGTGCTTGTGGAGACTAAACTTAATGTGTATCTATCAAAATTTCTTTACAAATAATCCATTTCCATTATTAAGGCATGTTTCCATCTTGTTATATTCACTACATGTTCTTTTGAGATACATTTGGGTAGCTCTTTTTGTCTTTCACCTATCAATTCCATGAGAAGATTGACCGAGAACATATCATTCACATGAAAGTTTAAAAAAAAAAAAATTGTTCAACCTGTCACCACCTATGTAGGTGAGTGTTTGGGGACTGAGTCTGAATGTTTTGTGGCAGAAACTAAAATGTAGTTGTTGCGCAATGTATCAAAATGTGTGCCTGTTTGTTTCTTATTTCAGTCTTGATTTTGAACCATTCTGTGTACTAATATTCTACATTGGTAGTTTTGTGTGTTAAACGTTAAATATTCTGCTATTGGTGCTGAGAGTCAGGTATCAAATAGGCACAAGCATTGCATCTCTGTATAACAGTCTGCATGTCGTTAAGTCATTCTTCTTCCTGGTGCACTGTCAGAATGCTAAAGTTAAACAATATTTGATCATTAATTCATATTTAAGTATGAATCCCACAAAGGTTTAAGTGTATCTACTGCAGAGTATTTTACCCAAGCCTTTCTTATATTTTCATGTGTTTTGTGTGTATTCTGTTCTGAACAGCTCACCTTATAGAGACAGAGGTCAATGACCTGAGTACAGATCTCTCTCAGGTCATTGCACACCTGCAGACGGCTGCGCACAAAGGCACACAGTTCCTCATTACCAATGGCGTCCCACACGCCATCGCATGCTAGAATAAGGAACTCATCTTCAGGCGTCTTCTCCAGCTCATACACCTCTGGCTCTGGCGACACCAGCTGCTCTGTTGGAGGTCTCCAGTCCACCTCCTTGAAGTCAAAGTCCCCCAGCGCCCTGGAAACAGCCAGTGAGCCGTTGACTCTCTGCAGGGTCACGGAGCCTCCAGCATTCTGGATGCGCTCCTTTTCTCTGGGGTTGAACGGTTTGTGGTCCTCGGTGTAGAAGACGACCTGGCCGTTCCGGCAGAGCAGCGTGCGTGAGTCCCCACAGTTGATAAAGTAAATGTGGCGCGGCGAGATCATGACAGATGCGGCGGTGGTGCCACTGCGGTCCCAGTTGTCCTGGCGAGCCAATTTGTGCATGTGGAGATCAATGTCGAGGAAGCCTTCACGGATCCCCTCCTTCACCTGCCCGGGGTCCTCACTAGTTTTGATCACACCTGTTGGAAATGGTTTGAATACAATTATTTATTTATTTCTCAGCACTGACAGAGAGGACAACTAACATTGAACCAAGTTCCATATAAATTAGTATCGGTGTGTTTTACATGTGAAAAATCTGTCTCCAAAGCATCACCTGCGTGTTTAGATTAATATGTTGGCTAAAAATTTCCCCACACAATGGTACTGATTTTAAGATTAGAAAATGCATACAAGAGCTGGTTATTTGTAAACTTTTAGATTGTAAGGAAGAGAGCCTACAAAAAAACTTGACTGAAACAGAAACAGCCTCAACAAGCTTCACAGAATGGCCCTCAAATGTGATTTAAATTGAAAACTTTACTTCACATAGCAAACAAATCTGTCCAAAGCTCTTTATGTCTGGTAGAAAACTGGACATCTGAATGAATGTTAGCACTTGTACTGTTTTACCTGAATGGTCTTTATTACTTTGATAGACACAGAGTTGGGATTGCAATTCTGAAAAATACATTATTTGTATTATGAGCTTTCATCGGTCTTCATAAACTCTGCTATGCTAGTTTAACAAGGTAGCTACACCCTCGAAACTAATCTTTTTTTTTAGCTATAGTAAATCTGCTCTCAAGCAGCTTCTCTTGAGGACTCTGTTCAGTCTCTTTCCATGTATTGGAGTATTAGTTTGCCTATAAACATTATTAATTAAAGGTCCCATATTATGTTTTTTCTGGTTTTATATGCTCTTTAGTGTGTTTTCCAAGTGTCCTGTGCTTGTTTAGGCACATCTATTTGCAAAAATTCAAAGTCCACGGAAACGCGGCTTCTCCTATGTCCTCCTGTTAGCTGTAGCATTAGCCGCATGTAACGCTCGGTTCTAGCCCCCCTCGATAAAAATTTGTCAGTGCGACGTCATTGTCAGTGTGAGATCACTGATCTAAGCCCATTGGCTCATGTTGAAATTTCCGAGACGCGTGCTGAGCAACTGACCAATAACCAAACCCCCCCCCCCCCCCCCCCCCCCCCCAGACCAGAACTACTTACGGTAAGTGCATTTAAGCTGAACAAGAGCTAAACGCAATAGGACGTACATCCTTTCCAAACAAACAATTAAAAGGGATATCAGAAGAAATTCAATTATCCTTATTAATGAGATTCATCTTATTAATTCATTTATTGTTCCTTACCAGTTGCCAGGATGTGATCCAGCAGGTTTCTGGAGCAGTACTGTGCCACTGTGGTGCCTGCATGTCCATCAAAAACAGCAAAGTATGCCCACTCCTTCAGCTCTCCGCTCAGCTGGGGCATGCAGGCGTGGGCATCCTCCATCTGAGCCCTCCAGCCTTGCATACTTGCCAGCGCGTAGTTTAAGCCCGTCTGAGACCCCCCCTCGGACACATGTTTCTCCAGGATGGGGCGGTCCAGGTACGGGCTGGGCATGGAATTGTCCTCATCAAAATTGTCCTCCTCTCCACTGTCCCTTTCCCTAGGTCCCCCTTTGAAGAAGAAGGTGACCACCTTCTCTGTCTCTTTGACCAGCTGACGGAGGAAGGAAGGCACCTCCACATTGCTGGCACGCCTTGCTGTCCTCATCACACCACGGAGCCTGTTCTCGAGCTTCCTCTTTGGCCTGGCAGCAGCACGTCTCCTCCTGGTGCCCTTCCTCCGGCCCTGTGTTTTCCGCAGCAGGTCCAGTGCAACAGTTAGGCTGTAACTCCCCAAGCAGGTAAAAAAAAGTAACTTAAAATAAGGATTATCCTCTTAAATGAAAAACTGAGTAGTTTTTCTGTTTAAACTTATCAGGGCCATCTTTATATCCCTTACCATGTGGGGGAGAGTCCAAGAATCCTTCTTCTGTCCTTTTTATTTTATAATTGGACCATAGTGTGTCTTCCTCTTTGCGTCTGTCTGTTTCTGTGTCTGTTTCTCCCTCCTTCTCTTCTTTACCGATCCAGTATTAGCCCTGCGCTTCTATTGGCCTGTCTATTTTTATTGATTTATCCCTCTGCCCTCCCTCCGTCTTTGTAACTCTGCTTGGTAATCACCTGGCTATCGAGGCAGCCACATGACCTGTGTCTGCACTAATGCATGGATTATGAGCACCTGTTTTACTCAACAAAGAGGACTGCTGTAATTAGTCTTGCATGTCTATATAGGGATTGTATCTACAATGAGAAACTTAAAAACAACTTGTTGTGTGATGTCATTCAGAATTTTGCAAATAATTTTGGGCAATCACAATAGACAAAGAAAACAATACTCATCACTTCTACTGCATTTGTAAAGGCCTTTTTGTCAACGTAAAATAAAATTATATATTATTTTTTTAAATACGAATTAAGGTCCCCAACTCATTCATTCTTGACATAGGGAGAGTATTGGACCCAACAACCCAGGGACAATGTCAATTTAATAGCTGCTCTGGTGCACTCATTCATATTGCGTGATCATCCTTTTTTCTCTTTTTGTCCAGCACTTTTAACCAGTGTCATCCCGCCAGCTGTCTGAGTTTGTCTTAAAAATCAATCTCATTTACCATGACACATCTTCAGGGAACATTTTTGCCACGTACTGCCCGCTAGTTTTGACATTAATAAAAAGCTGTACAGAAATGTATTTGTCCAATTCAATTTTAAAAAAGCAATTTTGCAAACTCTAAAGCTAAAAAACTTTAAAAAAGGCTTAAATATCTTAGTCAACTGTAGGGCCATCTCCAAGTGACCATTTTTAGATCTTTGCACAGTTTTCTTCACTGAGATTCCCAACAGTTGAACAGATCCAACACCTTGACAAATACCATTCTGATTTCAAAGCTTCGAAAAGGAAAAAAAACTTCCTTTCTTCACGTATTTTTTTGCAGTTTTATCTTTATTTGACATTAGAAAGATTAAATGATACAGAAAATGTTGTGGTAGAGCCCAGGAGACGGCATGCACCAAATATTTGTGTCCAGGAGTCGAACCAGCGATCAGTGTGTCGCGGACTGTAGCCTCTGTACATGGGGCCTCCTCTTAAAACACATGGAGAATGAAGTTGTTTTGCAGGACTGAAACTTTAAGGGTTCTAATCTCACCTGAATGACAGAACCTACTCAGTTAGCACTGGAAACTGCTCATCATCAACTGCTCTCATTAAATATGGCATCCCTCAAGGCTCAAATGTAGGTCCCCTATTATTACTGCTACTTTCATTATACATGCGCCACTCTAATTGTTATGGTTTTAGGCAAGGCAAGGTCAAGGAAAGTTATTTATTAATCACCATTTATACATTTAAATTCAAAGTGCTTCACAGGGTTAAATAAATTAAGCCACTTCTGTGACTCCAATGCCAATAACACAGTTTTAACTTACAGTTACTTTTCAATTAACAAACTAATGCTTGTTTAAATGATATAACTCAATGATGAGAAATTTAACAACATTTAAATACAAATATGAAAATAATTTTCCTCAACTTTTATGTTAACCACCAGACCAACTCCACCTTCGTTCAGTTTGTGACTTGCTGATTCCATGTTGTCCAACCATAACAGCTGCTGTCTTAATCTCATTAACTTCTGGGTATTTTGGAGCTCTTGACCTAGTTTAGGTGTTGGAACTCTTGAGGTTGTGATAATTATAAGCAGAGCTAAACCCTTTATCAGCTAATTTTGCTCTCTGCGGGCAGTGTTTCATGTGACGTGTGTGTGTTTGTTTACCTTTATAAACCCTCGCAAGAAGGAGCAAGTACAGAGTTGACAGGATAACACTGAAAGTGGGAGTCTGTGTGACCTTACTACGGCTCAACATTAGTATCGGAATTTTTTTTATTTTTTTTTTTAAACAAGATTTGTTTTTTAACAAATCAAATACAGTAGGTTATACCTCTCCAATTAGCAGATGTATTTGAATATACATAGCCATTCTCAAAAATACATCAAAATGCTGTTTGTGAAAATAATTTCTTAACTTTCTCAACCTCTCAGGTCATGAGGTAGCCACCAGTCAGCTATTTCAGAAACAAACATTTAAAGGGCAAAACTTAGTTAAGAGTCTTTAACTCTGATCACCTCTGAATTATATTTTTACATAACTAGTTTTTAAACTTTTTTTGATGAGGAATAAAATTGATTCATGAGTTTTATAACATAGAGTAGATGCCATAATTGAAATTGGCATACATGCCTTTAAGTTCAAAGCTCCTTCCGTCTGGAACAATTTGCCAGCTGATCTATAAACAATCAACTCATAAGGTCCCTTTAAAAAGTTGTTGTTATGCTTTCTTCAAAAATTGCCACTGCTTTTAATGGTAATGTCTTCCTGTTACCTTTGTCATCTTCTTTAGTCTTACGATAACTCTTATCAGTGTCATTATTACTGGTGTAATATATGTTTAGTGATGTCTAGTCCCTGTTTACATTGTGTAGGTGTGGTGAATGTGTGTGTAGGTTGATAAAAGAGAGCCTTTATGTATGCTGAATATGTTTACACTTGTGTTGTTTACATCACATCACTCAGAAATGAGATGATTCATCTCTAGAGGTTATCCATCAGTACCTTTATAATTTACTGTAATTCCCAATGATGTGCTAGGGCTAACAAAGATATAGTCGCATGTGTACCCATTGGCATGATCATAATGTGAAGCACTATGAAACCAGAGATAAAACCAGCTATGGTCCTAATGGTCCATGACAAGACAGACATTTGCATGTGTCTTTTACCTTGAAAGTGAATTGAATCACTTTGTTGTGTTCAAATATCCTGTCATTTTAGCAGGCACATTGATGATTGTTTAAAGTGATAGTGTCCTATTTTTAGGATTAACAGGAGCCTTTTTTAAATACTTCTAGACTACAGAATCAGCCTTTATGTATTGGTGATACCAGACCAGACAACAGACACCTGATTGTATTAACTTGAATGAAAATCTTTATCAATATACAGATGATTTCACCTTTGACGCGTAAAAGAAATATTGTTCAGTTTTTAGTTTTCATCGAACAGTTTTATTGTCTTGCTTGAATTCTTCTGCTTTCTTGCATGTTCAATGTATTTCTGATGTTTTAATTGAAATTAAATGTAAAGAATAAATCAGAGCAAAAGGCCTCACACGTTGTCCTTCCTTTGATTTTCTTTTTCTAACTTTTTTTTGCATTAAATATGGCGCTTTATCACCTTTAGCTGCACACTGCTGCCCCCTTCTTATGCTGTACCACACTGCTTTCATTCCCATTTGAGAAAAAGCTTTAAGTCTACCATGTGCACTTTTTTTTTTTTTTTTTGTCTTGCATGAGTAGATTTTAAAATAACTGCAAATCAATTGTAAGTGTTTACAGTTAAGATAGGTAAACACTAACCAATGGTATATATAAACATTGTAAAATCTGCAAAACATACATGCTGCTATGCTTTAGACTGCCTACTTTATGTTTGTATACGTTCAAGTAATTCATTATTAATGGCTTGTTACTGCCTCTCCTCCTGCCTGCCCCTATAGGATCCTGAGATGAAATCACATGACGAGGGAGGAAGAGAGACACAGGAGCTGTGAATGAATGGGAGACGACAACAGGCTCAGACAGACGCAGGGACACGCTCTCATGCGTCTGTCGATTTGCCGTATTACAACCCCTGCAGCCATGACTATGCCAGAGGAGATGAAGGGAGGAGGGAGGATGGTGGAGTGAGGCAGGCAGGGTGGGGCTGCTGAGTGACGGAGCCAGAGCCGGGAGAGAGAGGGAGCTGCTCAACAGAGGACCAAGAAACAGAAGGAGGAGGAGGAGGAGGAGGAGAGAGAGAGAGAGAGCGTATCCACAGGACGTGAGAGCCGGCATCAGAGGAGGAAGCTGGGAGGGGGGGTGGGGGGGGCTTCCGTACTGGATGGGCCCAGCGATGCCTTGATGGAGCATGGGCCAGGTTTTAGGATTCTCCCACTGCCGTGAGTCTGTGTTCTTTTGCTGTTTCCTCTCGCATTAGTTTATGTTCTTAACATATTCCAGCTCAGCAATCTTTGCTAGATAACTGCCGTAGGCATCGTATGTGTTAGCTCAGCCTCCCCTCCCCTTCCTGCCTACTCTCCATTCCTCTCTCCTGCTCCTACCTCTAATAAACACATGGCTGAGTGGATGAATGCAGTGCAGGAAGGAGACCTATTCTGTTGTTTTTGCTCTTATTGATTTGCAGACGTTTGTGTGCTTGTGTGCAAGACTCTCTGCATTGTAAAGAATTCTAGTAATTTCTACCTTAAAGCTTTTGTAGGCTTTCATATCAGCCTTATTTATGTATTTTTAAGTGTTCATCCTTGTGTTCTGTGATAGTAAACCAGAGTGGTTTACAGTTTAATTGTTATTTGTTAACACGTGCAGAATAGAGAATTAGCTGAACTATTTGCTCCTTGGCTGATTCACTAGCTAATGTCATGCTGGCTGTCTAACATAGTGAAGGCCTTTACTGCTGCCAGTTCAGCTCTGAAAGGAAATATGTCTGTAGTCACTGACAGACGGTCTGCAACTAAAGTGTCACATCCCTTTTTGTTTGGAATTGATATACAAACAATGTTATGTATCAGTACAGCAGACTATGAACACCCTGACTCATGATACAGTTAACGAATAGCTGGTGCCAAATATGAATATTTTAATTAAAAAAATATATACAGCCTGCTGAACAGATTTCCCTGATACTTTGACTCACCACCTCATGACTCCTCACAGTGACTCTTACAGCATGAATGAGAGTAAAATGAACGTTTGCTCCAAGAGGAAGTTGACAGCGGGATGAAAACAAAAGAAGAAGAGGAAGACAGCAGGATAATGTGAGACAGCAGGATAAAGAAGTTAAGAGATGGAACATGATAAGAAGGGAAACTGACACCTACTATCACGGTTTCAAAGTGGAATCAAACAGATATAGCATACAGATGTAGCTTAGTCAAACAGATAAACCATACTTCATTGTAATTACTCTTAAAAATGAATCATGTCATGTGAGTTCACCTATGCTGGATATGTTTTGAGGCATTGTTAGATTGATCTGCGTCTTTAGTTCTTTTGCCATTGAATGTTTACTCAGATTGATGTTGTATGTTGTTTTCTTTCAGAGGAATATGGCTCAGTGGCATCCACTCCTGACTCCACTCCTCCATGCACCGACGGTAATGAAGCATGTTCATCTACTGAGCAATTCTGTTGGGGAATACTACAACAGAAGAATACATCTGAGAGCCTTTCAAACACTAACACCGAGGATCAACGTTTAAACACAAGGGTGTATTTTTGGAAGGCGAGGTGTTTTTCCTCTCACCAAAGAGGGTTTCATTCATTTTGGATGTCACACTTCTTTTTAGCAGACATCAAGAGACACACCTGGCTGCTTTCATCTGACAAATCTATTTATGACGAGCTAAATAACTCTCCCTGTCGGACATTGTTCTAGTACACACACAGTTAGAGGTTAGAGTGTCTCTATAATTGGGAGCTTTAGGATGACGATGCTTGTTGTTTTTGTCTCCATTCAGGTGGAAATGAAGAGTCGGAGCTGTTCGAGCTGCAAACAGCGAGGGAATGGTCCGACGACGACGACGGAGGAAGTGGAGATCCAGACGATGACGATGGATTGGCCTCATCTCCCTCCATCTGGGGCACGCCACGTCAGCACTCCTACGAGCTGACTTTCTCTTACATTGCCATCGCCGAGGCAGAAGCGGTGGGATCCTCGCGACACACCCGGGACCGGCGCAGGACCCACTCCCGGGGAAGTCGCGCTCCTCTGATCCGCACAGACACCCTGGAAACACTGTTGGACTCCCCCGACGTGGACTGGGACCCTCAAGCCTTCCTCAGCCGAGAGGAAGAAGAGGAAGCGTCCCTGAGGAGAGAACAGGAGAGGGCGGCGTTGAGGAGGGAGCAACACAGACAAATTGAGACTATCACAATCCAGCCCTCGCCCCAAAATCTGGAGCAGGAAAATCAGGAGAGAGACGCAGAAACCCAACGAGAGGAGCCACTGTGCAGTCAGACTCAGACTGTCCACGACCCCTCTCGATCTCTGTCTTCCCAGGATCCCTCACAGACACTTCAGGGTGAGAAACACACAGAGGAGGTTGTTTGATTCTGTGTTGTGTAGCGTAGTATCATAACTGAAGAGGCTATTTGCGCGAGTAACACTTGACTTCAAGTTGGTTGTAAAGCACAGTAAGCAAAAGACAGAAGTGTAAATCGACTGGACATCAACATAAACTTTCTTTAATTAGCTGCATGTATCTATTTCTAACCAGGCAGCCATTAGCTCTGTCCACATAGTCAAACATTACTATCAAACATCTTACCAAGTATTTACCTGATAAAATTAGGAAAATAAGCCATTTGATTATAGGAGTGTGACTCATTTAACATGTTCACATACAGTTTACATGATTGACAGATTTAGCTTTCCTTCTCCAAATAATGCGAATGTTCGCCCATCTTATTTTCACAGATATCTTTTTCTACCATCCTGTCTCATGGTTGGATATAAAACCATGACGTGCAAGGAGCTTGACCTGTATTCCTTTTCTTTATGACGTTAAATGTTTTACTTAAGAGCATCATAGAAGCCGACATTATGACGACACATGACTTAATGTCAACTGTGCCAAAATTTTATTGGATCGTTTTTTTTTTTGTTTTTTTTTTGGGGTGGTGGGGGGCAGAGGCCGATCATGTTCTTAATACATGGGGATATGTAAGTGTCATATCATCAGATTTTTCACATCTTCTTCTTCTTGGCTAGCTGTGACAAATCAAACATGTGAGATGAGCTTTTAGGTAATGTTCTGATGTCTAATCAGCCCAGCATTCACCACAGTCCTCACCTTGTTGTTTTTTAGTATTTAAGAGACATTTCAACGTAATATGTTGAGAAAACTTAATCCAAACAACATTTTTAATGTGTAATTAAATATGCGGACATAGACAGTTTCTTAAAACTTTTAGTATAAATAACAAATCAGCTTCAATTAATTAGTTTTAATGAACATGATTCATTTTTAATTGTAACTTCAACAGTGCATTCATATTTATATTTGAATTATATTCATAAACCCATTCAAAACTGCATTGTACTTTGTATTTTGTGTATTTTGTTTAAGTATTTAAACTTTCTGGACTTGTATCTCACAGTCATATCAGACATGTTCCAGTCTAAATACTCTGGCAAGTTAAGGTCCTAAATGTTCTCACATTTGACTTCAGGTTGACGATGTGCAGATACTAAGTGGTGACGTCATCATGAACATTGATATCATCTTTTGTTTCCCAGCAGCGGCATCCCCCGAGCCAGAGTCTCCTGTCTCCAGGGAAACCATTTCGGTCAAGCTGCTCACATCTGTGCAACCCAGAGGCCCGGCGTCTTCATCGCAAGCTGCCATCGGTCTAAACTCTCAGGAACAGCTGGTCAGCGAGCACTGGTTTTCAGCACTCAACCTATCAGAGGAACCGACAGTATGCATGCGAGTAGCAGGTACGACAGTCACATCAGTCCTCTGTCCTCTTAGAATGACCTCCCCCTCCTCCTCTCTGGTGTCTTTGTCTTTGTTGCTGAGCGAGTAGCTTCTACTCTGCTGGTTAATCGATGCTTTAAATAAAGAAAATATCAGATTTCGCTTTCAGGGCCTTCAAAGGCAGGCGGACAAAGATGGACCCTCCCATTCAGTCCTTGCTGCGCATTGTTACCCTCTCTGAGAATTTCAGGGATGGTTGTGCTAATTGTGAGGGAAGCATTTCTGGCATTGGCAGACTTTTTTGGATTTGTATGACGTCACTTCTGATGTCGGAATGAATCACTGTTAGTGACAAGCAGAGAGATAGTCACGTGTGTGTTTGGTTTTTTCTCGACTGCAGGCTTCTGTGATTCTCTTTGTAACTTAAAAGTGATTAAGACTGAGAAATGGAGAAAGAGAGATAACATCCTGGCCTCCACGTTTCTGGTATTTTAAGTGGACAGTTGGTCTTTAGAGAGCTCAGTCTTATTTTAGTGGATGTGGGGGGCAGTAAACCTTCACACTGATGAATGTGTGGTCAGGCTGATGACAGAGTTTAGGGTGTCCTGAATAAATAGCACACATGCATCCATTGGAGCATCATGTTTCATCTGGTTTTATAACAAACTTTTAGGGGCTGCAGATTAAACCTCAATTCTTCATTGGTGACTGATATGTGATTCTCGCACAGAGTTCAGGAAAAACCAAAACACCAAAGTGAATACTACCTCTACAGTATACAGTGTAATGTAATGCATGAGGATATCAGGAAAATAGTAATTCTGTGTATTACCTCTTCGCATTCAGATTTTCTCTTTTAGGTTTTTATGGTGATTTACTTTACCCTGAGTCAAGCTCATCTTTGTAATGAATTGTAAGTACAGGTTGCACTGTCACTTGTGGTGACATAACAGAAAATAGACCCTGGTTCTCCTGTTTCAGGTGTTGGACAGAACATGATGATGAACACAGCCCAAAATAACTCTACATTAACTCTATAACTATCTGAGTTCAAAGGAATAGAAAATATTCAGTCTGTTTCAACGTGAAAACTTTTGCTTCAACAAAGATGAAGTCATGTAGTAAATGTTGTGAATCTTCTTTTCTATCATCATCTCACTATGTGTGACGCTCTTGGAGTCTTGCAGAGAGTGGTGGGCGGTGCTGCGAGCAAGATTATTTTGGGCCTTTGGACTGCTGAGCGAGCAGGGCCAAAAACAGCTCAGAGGGGCGAGGGGGATCTCAGCGGGACAGAAAGAGGTAGCGGGACAGAGGCTGTGAGCGGAAACACTGGGAGCTGTAACCAAAATGGCCAGTAAAGGTGAGACTTTGGACTTAAAGTGAAAAACAAGACAGTTTGAAGTACCTATGCAGACTATGTCTTGGTATTCACTTGCAGTCTTCAGCAACTGCAAAGAGCTGTGTTTGAGTTCAGCGAGAAGAAAGGAGGCAGAGGAGAGTGTGAAGGGGAGGAAGACACTTTGAGTCTTTAGGAATTGACTGTCGAGCTTCTTAACTTCAATGTTTTCTTGAGTAAGCAGGACTTTCAGGGGACTGAAGGTGGGGAATTGACTGGATTTCTCTTCTCTCTGATCTTGTACATGTCTAGTCTCTGGATACAGCAGCTTCTGTCAGCGAAAACTTAACTTAAGAGCCGGCTCGTTCAGATGTAGCGGCGTACACGTTGTATCAGAGGCTTTAATGTAAATTTCCTTCGTTCCATTCAAATGAGGGTGAACTGTCCTGCTGTGGTGTGCTCATTGCAGATAGCTGTTGTAGTGTGTAATAACTTTGGCAGCTGGCCTCTCTTACATTTTAGTGCTTCCTCTTCAGGCTGAAGAGCTGGCACGAGCAGAGACATTTCAGACTGGACTACGGAAAGACTGTGACATACATGATGCTGATGTTAAATTGAAAGGATATCAGGCTGGGTTGAAATGAAGTGTAACTCATTGTGATTAATGTACTCACTGGATAATTGATTGCTTCAGTTACCCTGTGGGCTCTATTCTCATATACATTTATGTTGATTAGTTCACACTGATCATAGATGGTTGTTGATAGAAAAAGAGGGATTGAAGAAGTTTGTCCAGAGCGCTTTTAACGGCACCAATGTTTGTTTACTCCAACAACTCAAAAGAGTTCACAAGTACAGTTTATTTTTCTCCCATCAGGTTTTCAGATATTTCCTGTTTATGACACAAATTTGAAATTGGGCTTCAAGTCTCTACTTTTCATTGTGGCAAAAGAGTCATTGACTTTCTTGCTTACAGTTCTATGAGAAGATTGATACCACTGGCTGAATATGAACCTGGCAGTTAGCCTAGCTTAGCATAGAGATTAGAACGCTAACCTAGCTCTGAGAAAAGAAACACATTCAACCCCAGAATACGTATTGAGAGAGTATGCTTACAAACATTTTATCAGGGAATTTGTATCTGTACTAAAAGTCTAATACTACTCGTTGAAAATGGACCAGTGGAGACTGAAGGAAGTCACTTGGCAGAATAAGGTAAAAAAAATATATAGTTTAACGTTAGTTTCATAACAGAATTGATCCATCCATCCATTGTGTATACTGCTTACCCTGTTCAGGGTCGCGGGGGGGCTGTAGACAATTCAAGCTGTCAATGGGCAGGAGGTGGGAAACACTGGACTGGGCTGGTCACCAGTCAATTAAAGGGCTGATATACAGAGACAAACAACCAGTTACACTCACATCCACACCTAAAGACAACGTAGAGTCCCCAAATAGCCAACCCAACCAAATCATAACGAGCATGTCCTTTGACTGTGGGAGGAAGCCCGAGTATCTGAAGTGAACTCGTGCATGCATAGTGGGAACATGCAAACTCCAGACAGAAAGGCCTGTCTGAGCGGGATTCAAATCAGGAACCTTCTTGCTGTTAGGCAACGGCGAACAGCACCTCGATGCAGCCCCTACAAATTCTAAAACATACAGAAATGAAAAAATATGTAGAAAGTTCAGTGTGCTAGTATCAGGAGTTTGTTCTCTTTGGACACAATGATGTTTCCTGAATTAATGCTAAGCTAGCAGCTGCTCTCTGTAGACGGATAATTACAGTATACAAACATATCAAAGAATGATGTCAATCTTTTTGTCTCACTCTTGTTCGGAAAGCAAATCGACTCATATCCTTATTTATAGACTCTGCCATTTCTAGTTATTAAAACCTTGTTAGGTGACTTTCAAAACCGTGAGTTGGAGTTACAGATGAATGCAGGACGTATGTAGTTTTACATTCAAGTACAGTGCCTGTGTTATCAAATATAGTAGCTGTCTGATCTATGTTTCCATTGTGATTAATTGTGTCCGAGAATAAGAGCTGCACAAACAAACATGTTGGACAGGTGTGTTCCCGGCCAGGGGCATCATGGGTATTACTTGTGTGCAGTGATGCTTATATAAATAATCCATGTGCTGTCAGTGCAAGCTTTTCAAAGAGGCTTCCCTTTATTGTTATGCTCAGGCTTAGCATTATACTGAATGACGAGCACAAAGCTACAGAATACACTGTCTGACAGTTCTGTACTGTAGACAACATCCCCTGTAATAACACAGCACAGAAATCCCTGCTTTCACTCTGGGTTGCATGCAATTCTATTTAGTATTGTTGTTGTTTAGAAATGCCTCAAGTTTTCATTCATAAAGGTTTTAGCATTATTGAAATATTCACTAGTGTACTCGTGCAAACTTTAATCATTTGGCGCCTCAGTCACCATGGCAGTTGTTGCTGGGATACCATAAAGATTACCAATAGGGTGTGGAAAGGGGCCTGCTGACAACCTGACGTCCACCAGCAGGTGCTGTGAAATGCTGCATTTAAATTCTCCTCGACCACTCTCCTCCCTCTTTCATCTGAGGGCTAAATTTAACTTGAGCTGGAGCCTGACGCGTCCTGTTAGCTGCTGCTGTGTGTCCTCTCGTGCTGGAGGCTGGAAATCCCTCTCTGCCTCATGTGTCATGTCCCTGTCCCTAAGTCTGAACTGCTGTATTTCCCGGTATGTCCCATAGGCAACAGGAATTCTGTTGCCCAGAAATGAAAGAATCTGTGGTTGCCAACGGATCTCGACTCTTGAGTGATGTTGCTGCAGCTGCTCTGTGAAAACTAGGAAGGACGCAGTGATGCTGTCAGCTGTTTGAAGCGAGGAAACCTCCCATTTCAAAATATAAAGATATATATACATCCCCCTGTTTTTTTCTCCTCTTTATTTTTTTCATGCAAACTATACACTGCGTGTCCTTCATAATGTCACCCTCTTCCTCTCTTGTGCTTTTTCACCTTCCTGTCTGACCCTTTTCTGTCCTTGTCCCTCAGTGATGGACCTGATCTTCTGGAAGGACACGGAGCGAACAGGCATGGTGCTCACAGGGTTGGTGGTGGGCCTACTGGCCCTGTTCCAGCTCAGCATCATCACTGTGGTCTCCATGGCCTCCCTGGCTGTCATGTGCTTCACCATCTCAGTGAGGATCTACTACCAAGTCCTCCACATCCTCAACTGGGGGGACGGGAAACACCCTTTCCAGTAAGATGCTTTTCCTTTTTATAGTTCTTAATTTAATTTTCTTTCTCTTTTTTGTGATTTTTTTTTTTTCATACATAATAAAGACAGATCTCAGCACAGTCACAGTGCATAAATGTTTTCCAAAACTCACACCTGAGATCATTTAGCCAAAGGCCTGTCCAATCCACTCTTCATTATCCGTCAGCTGTGATGAAGAGATTAAGAGATAAAGTGAGATTAGAGGTGAAACCAAGTGGCAACCTCCGGTCTCCGGAAAAATTAAGCCAATGCGGAAGTGCAAAATCCTGCAGTTTGTCGAGTGTCCGCTTGAGGCTGGCTCCAGGAACAAAGAAATCACATTCACATGACAGGCAAAAGAGACATTTTTACAACATAAATAAACATGTTTACAGCCTGGTACAAAAAACGAAATAGGTCTGATTAGTTGTTGTCATCACTGGCACACACTGTACGGGGGGGGGTGAATATTTTTTAAATTTTTTTCAAAGATTTTGAAAACAATTTGTGTTATCCATAGTTAGGCGCGTAGCTGACATGATTGACATGTGGACGCGATGTAACGGTTCATCAAGAGGCTTAAAACCCGGCTCAGCTTCGGCTCTCAGCGTGACGTTATGTTGACCATGGCTGCCGCTGCTGATGAGCCTCCGGAACCCCCTACCGTAACAGATGGCTGACGTCACTCACGCTTCGTCTATTAATATTTACAGTCTGAGTGAAACTGACCTTAAATCGCAGTTAAACATTCACGTTAGAGGGCATTTAAAATTCTTTAATCAGTTACTGTGATGTCTTACAATTTATCAATGATTGCAATATTACTGTTAGTAATATTATCATTATTGTGGGCCACATATTGTATAGTATGTTACCCTCTCACTGCTCTTACAACCAGTAGTAGAATCTATTTATGGCTGTGTGCTGGCGAGATGCTTCTATAAAGCTGGGGTTAAGTTTAGATTCAAGTGGTTAAAACTTTGTAAACACAAGGCTTGTAATTATGATGTGCTATGTCAGGTTATGTAGCTTGTGTTTTAACGTTTTTCTCTTCATTATTTAGTTGAGTTGTCTTTGATAAATAGAAAGTTCTGTCTGAATCATTGATCAACAGTTCTCAGAGGGGGTTTATATTTGAGCCTGATGGATTTCTGTCATGTAATACTGTGTCTCTTAAAATCCTTATTTGATAAAAACTCAAGGACCGATGAACCTCACGTCCTCTTTTCATTGCCTTATTTCTGCTCAGGTCATACTTGGATCTGGACATCAGTTTCAGCGGAGAGGAAGCTGACGGCTACATGCAGAAAGCCATCGTCATGGCTCTGTCTGCAGTGGACTCGCTTAAGGGACTTTTTTTCGTTGGAAACCTCTTTGAGTCCCTCAAGGTGAGCTATAATTAAATATGTCCTTGTGTGTGCGTGTGCGTGTGTAGTTGTGTGTGTGCTGGCTGTGTTCACTGTCTTAACGACCTGTTCTCAAAGATTTTCCTCACCCTGTCCACAACCTCTCCTCCTTATTAACCCACGCATCAGCACGTCTCTACTTTCTTTCATTTTGCTCTTTTTTCCATTAACCTCTTCCTTTTATCACTGACGATGCCATCGCCATGCCAACTGTCTGTCAAATTATGCTAAAACCTGAAGACTGCTCCTAAATTTTGCTTTCAAAATCACTGAAGGCAACTGTGAGCCTCAATGACGCTGTCTTTTTGTGATCATGTGGAAAGCAATGTCTAATAGAAGGCAGTCTGCCCTCGCCTTTACACGATTTTCCTTTTCCCCCCAAAATATACGTAATGTCATTTTTCATGAATAACAACACAGCAAAAACACATTCCATATATTCTTTGAGTTTAAGCCATTTTTTTTTTTTTTTATCCAGCCTCTTGCTATGCTGCTCATCCTAACACAGCCAAACAGTTCTGAAGATATTTATGAAATCAATCAGTCTGTATCACATGTCATCATATAACTAACATATAGACCAATGTTTCCATATACAGCATATATATAATCTATGCTTTTATTTGTCTGGATAACAGTTCATAGGATACTGTTGCTGTTCCAAGGACATGAAACTTCAATTATTCCCAACCTGTGATATAAATGCACCACCGCTGCTTTGGATTGAAATAAAGATCTGAAGTGTTTTTAAAGCCCTGGTACTTTATGACATCATCGATCATAGAAAAAGTCGTACAATTGACAAACTCAATCAAAACCATACAGTTTATATAAATGGCTTTCTTGCACTGTTTTCGATTGTTGCAAAGTGATATTATATTAAAGGGTTCATATCAAGTATTTTAAATGTTCTGAGTACAGACAGGGAGTGTTTGCCTGATGAGCATAGACAAAGTAATGTTGATATGTTTAAGTGGAGCAGTCAAAGCACATACAATAAATGTAAGCATCGCAAGGGCTACTCATGACATGATACCATAAGAGAGCATTAGACAGCATTAGATACATGGACCAGGATAAGTTAACCATAATATCACTGTACAGTGATCTACAATAACTGATATATGGAGAGACAATCGTATGAGGGTGAATAATTCAGACACTTTTCTTACCCTGATTATTTTTTAAGTGATTTGTGTTTCATTCCCTCATGGACTGAGGCTGAAATGTCCAATGAGTTTTTGTTTTCACATCCGATTATAAATCCAGTCCTATCAATACATTTATGACTGTTCAGTACTGAACAGTAGCAGTACGGCAGCACGCAGACTCTTAACACATTTACAGTAAACGCTGAGTAAGTGTGAACTGACTGAGCCCCCTAAACCCCTGCACCCCCCACTCTCAACCCTGACCTGGCCGGTATGTGACATGGCACACAGACGGAGGTACGCTGGAGACGCCCGGGATCAGCTGGAATCTCTTTCCATCTGAGACAGGGGTGTCCCATATCAGAGCAACACTGGATCCTAGACCAGGAGTTGTGACACTGTGGGGTATAAGGGGAAACACTGCAAACCATATTTGGAGTCTCGGACTGTTCCAGTTTTTCTTCTTCAATGAAATAAAATGGATGTGAGTCATGACTCGTCTGTTGTTAACCGGCTTGTGTATCTCTTGGTCTTAGCTCCTGGTTCTGATGTACCTTGTGACGTACCTGGGAGAGCTGTGCAATGGCCTTACTCTGCTCATCATCAGTAAGAAGCTTTGTAAAAACAGGATCTGCTAACAGACTGAATGGCAGCCGCATTACTTTCTCCTTTTCTTCTTTTCTTCTTCAGGTGTGATCGCCGTCTTTTCTCTGCCACTTTTCTACAGACAGCGCCAGGTAATAACTCTCTTCTTCATTCTTACCACTGCTCTTTTATATGTCACAGTCAGTAATCGATTGTTTTCTTTCTTTCACAGGAGCAGGTGGACGCCTACATTGGAAAAATCCAGGCCCAAATTGACAACTTTAAGGACACGTGAGTATGGCGCCATCTTCTGGCACAATGTTGCCATCAGCACAAATATGACGAGTTTTTCAGTTAGATGGCTGGTTTACTGATCACCCTGAACGGGATAAGTGAAATAAAAAACAGATCGATGGATAGTGTCTTTAGTTCATGCTGACGACACTTGGTGTAATGTGTGAGTAGTAAAGTGCTAACATGTTCTTTCTTTATTTACAATAGATGCTTCCACTTTAAGGCAGATGTACTGTGCATCGGCAAAAACATTTTAGAACAATACAACTTGTAAAAATCTTTCCCGCTCTTTCCTGAGTCTTTTTTTCTTTTTTGTCAGAAAAAGTTGGATTTCGGTAAAACCCTGTTTCCAAAACTGTTGGGACGTTGTGTAAAACATAAATAAAAACAGAATGTGATAATTTCCAAAAATAGAAACCCCATAATTGTTTGACAAAAGCACAAAGACAACTTGTCCATTATTGAATCTGAGAAATATTTTTTTTTTTAAATTGGTACGAATGCAGGAAAAGAAATGATTGCTGGTTAAAAATTTCCTGTGGGAGTCTCTCAGGCCCAATCACCTAGACGTGAAAACTATTTACCAGTAAATATGTCACTGTTTCTGGCTTTAAAGTATGAATGTAGGAGGTGCAGGTAGCCTTTAGTGCGCGCGTCCCATGTACGGCCTGGGTTTGAATCCGGCTCGTTTCCTGCACGCCTCTCTCTCTCTCTCTCTCTCTCTCTCTCTCTCTCTCCAATTTCTGACTCCACTGTCCTGTTTCTAAAAAAAAGGCATAAAAAGCCCCAAAATAAACCTTAAATGTAATATTACCTTACAAGAATCTTGCTTATGACATTTTTTGCAGTTAAAAGTTATATTTCTATACTTTTAGCAGTCCCAGATTGTTACTTGTCTTTAGCTGTTCATTGTTTGTCATTTGTTGACTACTGACTACTCTTCTATTTGTCTTCCACAGCTTGCATAGACTTGCCCAAGGCGGTGGCCCTCCTCCTGACTCAACTCCTGGTGGCGCTAAACCCAAAGCCCAGTAAAAACTGATGGACAAGGACTTACAGAACAATCTCCCAGAGTTACAGGCTGTCACTCACATGTCTTACCCAGCAGTCTGCGCTCAGAGCTCCACAGAATGGAGCTCCAGAGACCGAGGAAGGGACGGGAGGTTACTTAATTGGACAATGATGAAGATGACGCATGGTACTTTATACTCTAGCTGTATCTTAGTTAAGGGATTGGAGGTTGGGGTGTCGGTTTGAAAAATAATCAAGGTGTATGAATCCTGGATGAGACTCTTGCTGCTGACATCAGAGATGCAAAGATGCAGCTCGTCGTATTCTTTGAAATAATCGTTGTTTTTAATATGTTAATATGACTCAAGAAGTGTCTTAGATAGAGGAAAGCTGTAGTCCAAATGAGGTACTAAGACCAAGAACCAAGAATGGAAAGTTCCCACACCGATGGCTACTCACCTGAGAAAAAGAGAAGTGAGTTGCTATGGTGACAAAAACAAGGGTAAACATTATTCATGGCAATTAAGGATGCATGTGTCACACTTGAATGCATTCTCAATCTCATGACAGTTTATGTGTGTGTATGTGAGTGTGTCTGTGTTATGCCTCACACACTGCTTGCATTATGAAAAAAAACATACCAACAAGAAATTAAAGCCACATTTCTCTTTTATTATCCAACACTTTCTGTTTCTTCTCATCCACACAGCCATTCACCTTAGGCCACTCAAGTGTTCATTATTTTAATTTTTCATGTTGTATTTTGTCACTTCATCACTTTCACCACAAGGGGCAGCTTTCCTTCCCCCGTTTGAATAAATAGGAAGTGTAAACCTAACATGTTTAAAGAGAGACAAAGAGATGTATTCCCTCCCTTGCTACAGCCTCTTTTAATGTACATGTATCATAATCCAGTGAAATCACTTTTCAGTATGTTCCCCTCTGATCCTCTCTGAGCTCTTTGTGAACATCTCCAGCCTTGTGAAGGAATGTGGGAGTGAAATACAGCAGGTGCCTTTCTAACTGCAGGTTATAGTGCATGATCAGATTCACAGTGCTCACGGCTGCTGACAACAGCTTACGTCTCCTCCCATCGCCTTCCTGAGAATGGTGTTATGTATGTGTGTGATAGAACGTGTGTCATGACAAGGTATCTTATACAGAGTTGTAAGTAGTTCAGTTTTAGGAATAATAAAAATAATTCAGGACACTCTGCAGTTCAAGTCCACATTTACCGTGCTTTGTAGTCCTCGCTAAATATGTGTTTATTCCTATGAAAGCCTTATTTTGGTCTAGTTAGCACTGTTACGTTTGCAGACACGTTCCATAAAGAAAACCCCAAAATATGTTGGCTTTGATAATCTTCATGAACTGCTTAGCTCTGGACGCACACACACATATACACACACACGCACACACACACTGGCCTACAGTTTCTGAACCGCTGCAAATTAAAAAATGTGTCTCTGATTTTCACCCATCAGCAAAGACTATAGCTACACAATGAATTAAAGATCACCAGCTCCTTGTGATTTATTTATTAAAACCAAACTGCTGTAAGTGTAGTCGTGTAGCTCTGTCTCAATAAGTCGAGATACTTTTTGTTTGTTTTCTGCATGTCAGAAGAAAGAGAAACTAAATCCAAACATAAAAGTAACTCTTAGTTTTATTCAAAATCTGTCAACACATGCAATATAGTTTATTATTTACTATACTTAAAAACAACTAGAGTTTTAATCAGGGTAAAATAAACACACTCAGAGAAAGCAATAGATAAAATAGACTTCAAATATAATCTGTTTCACTTTGCAAAAGACCCAAAAGAAATAATACAAATAAAGAAGGTAGTCCTATATCTGGCCCCACAACTTTACATTAATTCTACCTTTATGGATTTTCAGACTTGTCAGTAAAGGTTCAGGTCATTTTAGTCATCATCGTAATCTGTAGGATATTAGGTTCTAAGGATATGACACCAAAACATTCAGTGGCTGTTACAGGTTGTTTGTTTCCAATTTTTTTTTTTTTTTTTTACACTGGCAGGTCAGATTTAAAGTCACAGAGATGAATAGTTTGTTAAAACATAAATTTTTTTGAAACTTTAGCCTACATCTTGCAGGTCAGTTTTTCCAGCATCCAACCACAAGGAGGCGCCAGAATTCAAAGCATTGCTTAGAAGGCTTTTTTTTTTCCAAGTGTGACAGTTTAAGGTAGAGAAATCAGTGAACACCTCGGATATAAGTCTGAAACACTCTCACATGTCTCATGAATATATAATATAATATAATATATAGCCAATATAAAGTCATGTGTTGTTCTGTTGCAGCTATACAGTCTTTAGCTGACCTGCTCAGGATCAGCAGGCTACAAATTAAAGTGGGTCAGGGGGTCTGAGCTGAGACGGTTTTATGTGACGTTCTCAAAATGGACATCAAGGTTGTCCGCTTCTCACCGGTGAGAACAAGTCAGGACTTGCCTGCAAAGTCAATGAGGCCTGGGAAGTGACACAGTTTTTAAATTGTAAGAGTTTCGGATTAAAAAAAAAAACAAAAAAAAACAAAGATATGGAAACAAATGTTTTTCATTGTAAAGATTCACAATTTTGTTTTAATTAAAAAAAGGCTACACTTCCAGGTTGGCTTTACTTTCATCAGCCTGCTCAGAGGTGGGCGGGGTTAGTCAAATGAATGTGAAGCTACTAAAGACCCGCCCTCACAGTGTGTATCTCTCATAGTAAAGTGCCACAGTGGATTTGGCAGGACCGCGCGCAGGATAAGAGGAGCGCTTTTTCTGCACGAGCCTACTCGCCATCATATAAGGATTAAGAGCTTGTTTGTTTGTTTTTTTTAAAAGAAGAAATCGTCTTCTCATGGTGGGTCCTTTATCTTCCCCGCTAAGGAGAGCGCGGCGAAAAGTGGACTGATTGAATGTCACCTCCTGACACCATGGATTACAGCCGGACCTCGGCCCCTCCGGTGCCCCCCCACAACCCCAAAACCGACCGGCCGGGGCTGGCGCAGGAGCGGCTGTTAAAGTGCATCCTGCTCGGTGACGGAGCAGTGGGCAAAACCAGCCTGGTGGTCAGCTATACGACGAATGGATACCCGACCAGATACGTCCCTACTGCATTTGATGATTTCTCAGGTAAAGCAAAATACAAAAATGGAACAGTTTCACATTTGAAACATTTTGCCTTATTCCTTGATAGCCCTAAACACGGGGTCTATTCAAGGCTTACTTGCCCTGATTTTTCAGCATCAGAGGTTCTCACGGACCTCTTTTCAAAGTTGAAACTAACTTTAGAAGTGAGTCTGTTTCTTTCTAACTGCCTGATCCATCTGCTTTTCATTTTCTCTAAATTCTTCATCAGCTTCCTATTTTAAGCAATCTGTCAACCTGCCTGTTATTCCACTGGTGTGTTGGATGTGTTTGTGTTTCCTATTATCTCTTTTCTATCTGTGTCGATGCAGAGGACTTATCCTCCCTGATGGAGCAAGCAGGTTTTCATTTGGCTCAATTCCACCTTCCACCTTCTGTCTCAC
The DNA here is from genome assembly GCF_963584025.1 of Labrus mixtus. NCBI lineage: Eukaryota > Metazoa > Chordata > Actinopteri > Labriformes > Labridae > Labrus > Labrus mixtus. The sequence continues at coordinate 21,675,287 of NC_083620.1, forward strand.
TTGTTCCTTCAAGTTTTGTTTACTGGGGGAAAAAAGTATAGAGAAGTCTTCAGAGGGGAAACTTGTTTTTAACTGATCAGTCTTGAAAATACACCTGTGACCTGCTGATCACCTTCATTGCTTCATGATAACGACATAAACACTGTCGACGCCTGAGGGACAGTTTGATTCACATTTGTGTAAACATTTTAAAGTGAGAGCTTCATTATTATGAAGTCACATGTTTAAAAGATCAAATGTTTTTCAAGAAGAAGAGTCAAACACTAGGCGTTGTTTCCTGTAAACTGACGTGTCAATTTATGCGTTTTCACCATTAACCTCTGCAATTTTCTATCATTACGCCGATGAGCTGTAAAACTAACAACTTGGCCCGAAGAAATCCAATAAAAACACTCTCTGAGAACGCACGCCGACCCGCAGACAAGCACTGTGGCTCAGCCCTCCTGTACAGAGCAGAGAGCGTCTCTGGTTCAGGGGTTTTGGATTGCACAACTCTGCCTATTGTTGTCGGCCTTGACCCATGGAGCCCTCTCCTCTATACTGGAATGGGCACATCTGTTGCGTCGGCTCAGAGGCAGCGATTGTCTTTCAGCCGGGGGCCTGACAGAGACTGATTGTGCAGTTCGGGGAGGGGGGGCCCTTAGTGGTGATGTCATTTCTCGGTGCCTGGAATCAGAGCGTCCTCTTGAAAGCTGACGTCTGGGCTGTTATGCAACGCCACAGGTGGAGGCAGAAAGGCAGAGGAGAGGGGACGATAAGGGCCAGTTTTGGTCTGGAAAATCAAAAGAAGTATCATATGTCAGAGATTAAGAAATGATTACACGAGGGCAGCTCACTCTCTTGCTCTCCTTTCATCCAGCTTTCTCCTTTGCTGTAGTTGAAACCCGGGCGCTATGATGCCTGTCCTACTACTTGAGTAGTTCCAGCAAACTCTTTGATCAGGTGGCACGACCCACCACACACTCCAGGCGCAGTGTAAATGTTTCCATGTGCCTGCTGCTCGGCATTGTGCTCGCTCTCCTGAAAAGAATAAATGGCTCCGTAATGAAACTCGCTGCAAGATGACTCATCCACTTTTCCAATCCCGAAATGGGGCCTATTGGAGGAGAGTCATTGCACAAACAACAATCTGCTCTGGTTTACCCCCCCCCCCCCTATAAGACAACCTTTGAATGGCCTCTGTCAAAACACAAGAGAGTACAAAGCTCACAGAGAGGTCCCACAGACTGTAAAGTGTTATGGTCTCGGCAGTGACAGAGGCAGGCAGGCAGGCAGGCAGGCTGGGTGGGCAGGCGAGGCAGAGGAGGCCGTCGTCTGTGAGCTGGAAGAGCGGAGCAGGGGGTCTTTGTGTTTTCAACTGGCAGACTTTTGTTTATTCCAGAAAATATTCCGCTGGGTGGTTAAGTGTGTGTGTGTGTGTGTGTGTGTTAACTCGGTAAGTGTCAGGTGGGAACTTAACAGCGTAGACAGCTTTATAGTCGTTACAACAGCTGTGTCTTATTTTCTCTGTCTGCCCTTTTCTGTCTCTACAGCTGTGGTTCAGGTGGATGGAAACCCGGTGAGACTCCAGCTTTGTGACACAGCGGGACAGGTGAGTTCTGTTTACACACAAGCACATCGCTGCCCTGTGAAGTGGCCTGCTATCAACATCACAATAGTCCCTCTCACATTCAGTTCAAGGCAGGATACCTACACCTCTGTTACGCCTCGTCTGCTATGTAAGATCCACAGAGTAACCACTATCCACTGTAATGGTGGGGCATAGTCAGTCGGCCTCAAGCTGATGTGAAGCTCCTTCCATCGTGCCTCCTGTGCAGTAAAGAAACGTAGAATCACACACTGGGACACAGATATTTCACTGTTGCATGTTCAATGTAAAAGTACAAAGGCGGAGTGACAGTGAATCTTCTTTTTGGGTCTGTTACAAAGGGCTTATATTCCTGATGCCTCACAACCTTTGCTTCATATACATATCACAGTTTAGCAATATAGCGTTCTGTCTTTATGGATGGAAATGTCATTTGGTCTGTGACGAAACTACTTTTGTTCAGAAATCAATTAATATTTACAGAAAGTGTTAAATTTGACTGTTAAAAGCAGCAGGATGAGATTATTTGTCAGAAATCCCTACATACACATGTACAGGGCAAGATCAACAAAGAGATAAGAGGTCCTATTGTGTCCACAGGAGGCGCCAAAATCAACCCAAACCAAAAGTCCCTCACAGGATCTTTTAATGACGAAATATCTACAATGCTCGTAAATGTCACATCGGCCTCAGCACTTAGAGCTAATTAGAAAGTACGACTTAGATTACACATTCAAATATTATTTGAAACGGAACAGATTAAACTAGTTTAACATCGGCATTTCAGGGTTTTTTTATTGTAATTTTGTATGCTAAATTTAGCATTTAGGCCAAAGCACTACTGACTTTCCTGTTGACCTCAGCACTTTGTCTTCAATGCGAATCAGCAACCCTGCTAAGTGCTAACACATTACAATATGAATCTCAACATAGCAAATGCTTTTATATCTGCAGGTTAATTAACTTTCTGAGCGTGTTAGCATGCTGAGGTTAGCATTTAGGTCAAAGCACTGTTGTGCCTGAGTGCAGCCTCACAGAGCTGCTGAAAACTATCAGGCTAATTATAAAGCATTAATACCAAAGGTGTAGCCTACCAGCTTTCTACTCTTTTCTGGAGAATGTGTAGGAAGCAACTTCACACATGAACAGATTGAACAAATTCATTACGTGAAAAAAAAAAAAATAGGGTCCTTACATTCTTCATATGAGTCTTTGCCTGCTATTTCAGTGAGCTCATCCATATAGGAAATTCTTTGGCTCTGCCGTCAGTCTTAGATACAGGTAAAGGCTAGTCTAAGGCGTTGCATCAACAGGGTGCTCATGTTGAGGTTGGACCGGGGTTAACAAAGCAGAGAGACATGAAGATGATTTCTCTCTGTGGTTCAGGGAGTGTGCCAGGCAAAAGTGATTGACTCACTATTATGTTTGTACTGTGGGGCAATGTTGGTCAGCTCTGTTGTGAAAGTGTTTTATATAATCCAATTCCGTGGAGCCGCGCCTGGGAGGGAGCAGAATATTTGACATTCACAAACGCTGCGAGGGCCGGTTCTACGCAGAATCAAAGACAACTTGGCTGTAAAGTGGAATGAAGCATTCAAACAAGCCCGAATACATATAAAACCTCACAGCATGTTGCAAGCTGCACACTGTATCAAAACTGCACGCACAGAGGCACACACACACACACACACACACACACACACACACACACACACACACACACACACACACACACACACACACACACACACGCAGACAAGCCTGGGCGAACACGGGCAGATAAAAGGCGGCAATCACCTTCTGTAGTTAAGCAATTTCATAAGAGGGGAGCTTGGGCCAGAAACAGGTTGGGGTGTGCCAAAAAGAGAGATATAGAGAGAGAGAGGTAGAAAGTGAGTGAGGGAGACAAAGAGAGAAACACTCCAGAGAAAAGAGATAACAGCTGCCGTCAGAGCTGATAAACAAATTGGCTCCTTCTCCTGAGATGTTGACATGTGTGTAATGTGTGCAATCTGCAGATGGACTCACGTCATCAGATTGCAAAGTACAGCCAAAGCTTGTGTGGGATACGAGTTCAAAAGTGCCCGCTGTGTTTGTTGATCCTTAAATCCACGTTTTAAAGTTTCTTTTTTTTTTTTTTATATTTGAAAACCAGAAGGAGGTGGAAAAACAGGATTATGCAAGCAAATGAGAAGTTAGGGAATGAGTTGTGGATAGGAAGGGGTTAAGAAAAGGAAGGAAAGCTTTGTCTGCACACCTTAATCTGTGTGCTCGAAGGTGTGGGAGGCCCCTTGTTAGTCAAAGCCCTGTGGCTCCAAAGTGTTAATTTAAGAAATGACTGTAGATTATATAAATGGGTAGGTAGGGCTTGTGTATACTGTTGAGCACAATATAAAATCCCTGGAGACAGTTTTTGTAATGAATGGTTATAAGCATAATTCCCTTTCCTGTGATGTTATTACAAATCACTGAGCGCACATTAGAGCGAGTGAGGTAAGAAGTAAGGGAAAGTTTGTCACCATAATGTAAAGATGTGGAACAACTTAGAAATGTTGCTGGATATTCCTGAAACTTGCACATTAGCACAGTGCTAACTATCTGTTTCCTTCTCCATCAGGATGAATTTGACAAACTCCGCCATTTCTGCTACAGTCGCACCGACGCCCTGCTCCTCTGCTTCAGTGTGGTCAGCCCCGCCTCCTTTCAGAACGTCTGGGAGAAGTGGGTCCCCGAGATCCACCGCCGCTGCCCCCTCACGCCCATCCTCCTCGTGGGAACGCAGTGCGACCTGCGGCAGGACGTCAAGGTGCTGATCGAGCTGGCCAGGCGGCGGGAGACGCCCGTGCTGGAGGAGGACGCGAGAGCGCTGTCGGAAAAAATCGGCGCGGTGACGTACGTCGAGTGCTCGGCGCTGACGCAGAAAAACCTGAAGGAGGTGTTTGACGCCGCCATCGCTGTGGGGCTGCGGCACTCTGACAGGAGAGCTAGGAGGGAGAGGAAGGTCCGCAGCACGGCGGATAAGATGAAGATGCTCTCCAAGTCCTGGTGGAAGAAGTACGTGTGCGTCCAGTAGGGAGAAAGGAAATACATATCCAGTGCCTAATAATAATAACAGTGAAACTGCTGACTTATTTCGGTGACTGAGTTGGATGTAAGAACTGTCTTTACGCTCTCTAGGATGACCCAAGATGTGGTGGTCAGAATGACTTTAATTCAGGGAAGCAAACCGCAGCAGAGCGTATACCTGCCTGAGCTAAGTTTTTTTTTTTTCAGTTTGACCAGAATTGATTTCTTTCTTGATGCCTAAAAGACAGAGATTTTATGGCTGTAACCTTTGTCTAATCCTCGAAGAGAGTCAGGACTCTTAAATATGACTGTGACCAGCATTCAACCAAAAGAATTGAGCAAATAACGTTTGAAGACGCACGGACTGCAGATCAAACTGGACTTGTCCAAATGAAATATGAGCTGACATTAAGGGGAGCGGATGTTGTAGTAAAAGTGTACTCCTCCTGTGTGTCTAATTCAATATAATTCATTAACAAAATAAATTATTTGATGTGTTCTACACTGAAAATCAGCCCCAACACTTCTGATCATTTTTAATCGGTGAAATCAGAACATGATGTTTCTATAAACTCCTGAGCTTTAACCCCAAATAGAGCTTTAATCATAATGTTCTTGTCTAAAGTCGTTAGCAGTTGTGCACCTTGTTCTGTTTTTTTTAAATCAGAAGCATCTACAACTTCAGGTTGATGTGTAGGTGATCACATTTCTTTGAACTCATTCTCTTTTGGATTACAATCAAATGTAAATGAGTATAAATTCTTTACAGTTTTTTTTGGAGATGTGGTTTGAACATGTTTCTCGTCCATCCATTCAGGTCTGTATTTACCGAATGCTCCTGTAAGGATTTCTCTACACACAGCCTGTGTTTGTTGTTTGTGCCACATTTTGATCAGTTGATACAGCCGTCACATTGTGAGTGGACCACACAATTGGAGGTCTGTAAGCTTCCCGCCAATACACGCCTACTGCAAGAGATTAACGCAACAAAACATGGAAGGTTCGGAAATTCAGGCGTTTACTTCTTTATGAAAGCTTCGCCTGAAAGACTGCCATTTATTTTTTATGATAGAACTGTTACAAGATTACAGCAATAACCTGGGTTGTGCCACTGTACACTGCACTTATCAAACACAGTCTAAACACGTCACTCAACTCCTGCCATACAATGGCCTTTGGACAAGTGACGTGAATAAGTTATATAGCAGGAAAATGCAACTTTAGTGCTTGAGATGGAGGATGATTTCGAGGCACTGAAACCAAAGTGGTTCAGCGCCCTGCCCGCTGTTTTTGGATGATCACAGGGTCTTTCTTCGTCATCACAGACAGGGCCTTAAACAGATCATGTTACGTCTTTGTCGGTCAGTTCATTGGAGCGCTCTCCTCTTTTGAATGATCTGGTAAATGAGGTGAAATCACCAAAGAGACTGATTTTATGTTTGCTTCTTATTTTTCAGAAGCCTGTCGGTCAGCTCTGTCTGTCTGGGCCAATAAATGATCAACAGCAATACAGAGCAGATATATGAAATATGTATGTCATTATGTATGTTACATAATAATCAATTTTGATGTTTGTAATGTCATCAGGATAAATCTGTGTGTACGTGTATAAGTGACTCAGTCATTGTCTAAATGGTACTTAACAGTATGAGTGTCTTTGTTGGTGTCTGAGAGCAGGTTGTTGAGCTGTAAGAGCGGAACCAAATAAAATGTGAAATATTTAACCTGGTCTCTCTACTGCCTACTCTTCCATGGAGATAATGCAATCTTGAGTGTCACACTGTACGGACATGTATGTGACGATAAGAGTGGAAAGTCAAAGGGCACCAGAGTCTCAGTGTTTATTCTAAAGGTTGTCATGTGCTTGAATAGGAAATTTACCTCACAGAAAACTGGACTTTGTCCCCATTAAATACAGAATACATAAAAAAATGTGGGTTAAAAGCAAAAGTTTACCCAACCTTTATGAGGTATGAGGCTCCCTTAAATAGGAAAACACATTCATCCTTAGTGAGGAAAAGAGAACATTAAGCATAATAATGAATAAAAAGCTTGTTGGAAGTATAACAAGTCATGTTATATTTAGTTAGTCAAACATTTATACAAAACAGTAAAGAATAGCCAAAAACTTATTTCCATTCGGGTCATTGTTCAAAATAAAACATTCCCTATAAATCCACTGTATCGCACTCTTGCTAGTTTTGTTGATTGACTGTCCATTAAGAATGACTAAACTCGATAAAGTTGACTCAAATTTAAAAAAAATGCAGTGAAAAAGTAATGTACAAACTTGCTAGTAACACATAAAGAGTAAAAACACACTTACACATACACTCGTCAACTGAGTAGAAGGAACGGGCAGAGTAAAATACAATATCAAAGATTTTGTCTCAGAGGTTAAGTTAGTACAAAGACTTCTTACTATGCACATTCAGATAGTTATAATTGCCTGAAATGGGTTTTTTATCCTATTCATAGCCTAGTGTCTGCACCACAGTATACAACAATGGGCAGACAATGACAGCTAGCTAGGTATCTTGTACTTGTTTGGAAGCGCTAATGACAGGCTAGGCTGCTAAAAGAGATTGTGTGTCGTCTGGCAGGCTGCGGGTGAGTATTTTGTCCGGCCTCAGACTCGGTGAAATTAAGGTAGGAGTGGTGCCAACTGGTTTAATTATGATTGTCGGGATGGCTGCAATTTCCACCCATATTATAGAAGGCATTGTTTTGTCCTAGCAAGGCAGCCATCTTGTGAAACATTTAGCGTTGCGGTTTGTGTGTTTGACTCTACCTGTCCATTAGAAGTACAGGTTGTTGTCTTAGGATATTTTTAAGCTGTCAGTCATGAAACTAAAAGACAGGAAACACATCAGTGGTGACGTGTACATCATTCTCAAATAACAAAACTGCCCCAGAGGTAGAAAAGGGTTTGAAATCTCAAGAGACCTAAAGCAGGAGAGCTTGGTGTTACGCAAATACATGTGGGTTTTTCTTTCCCCTCATATGTAAACGTAAAGCATACTACTGAGCCAATAACAAACACTTTAGAGCTCATGTGGAACTGACCAAATATTATCTTTCTGTAGTTCTCCATGCATTGGGTCTTGAAGGAAAAACTAACATTTAAATGACCTTTGTTGCTCAACATGACGGCTTCCACTGTGGCAGATATAGAGTTCATTCCAACAGAGCCACTCAGAGAAACGGGAGCTTTAGTATCTGTCCTTGGTTTGGTCGACACCTGCTGAAGGGAAAGGGACCAAAGTCAGGTTTGAAGCAATCCTAAGGTCACCAGTACAAAATCGTGAGGGACAACTCCTATTCGCCTTGGAGATGTTTTTTTTTTTTAACTTTCTACAAATTAAACTATAAAATTAATTAATTATTCACTGAACTGTTTAAATATATTTTCTGTACATTTGAACAGATTATTGTTTTAAAATCGTATAGACATTCTTTACAGCGCCATGTTGGTGGTAGGAAATACAATACATACTCCTTTATATAAAAATAAATAAAAAGTCCAACCTAAACAAACAGTGCAACAAGTATATGATACAACTTTCAAAGCTCCATTTAGCCTCCTGCTGTTTAGCTTAGTATAGCATAACTTAGCCTAGCTTAGCATAAAGCTCTAACACTGGATGAATTGGAAGTGCATAATACCTTTTCAATTTTCATATTTCCTTATTTTTATCAACAAAGTGTTGGTATAAAAAACAAGATACTGTTAGCTAGAGGATCATTGTTGGGGATTTTTTCTTACCTTAAGAGGGGGAACAGGTTACTGTTCCAGTTTTTAAGCTAGTAACTACTGGCTCAGCTTCATATGTAATGGCAGTTGTATCCATCTTCTCATCTACCTAGGTAGCTGTTTTAGTTGTTATAGTATTTGAGCTAAATCTAAAAATGATTAGACAATGCCTTAAATGAAACCATGCGTGACATGTGTGCTTTCACAGCATGTAGTCTGTTCTTTTTAGGTAAATCCCCTCAGTTCTATTTCTAGGTGTTAGTGGAAGCTATGGGTGTAATGGAAACTGTTTCAGATATCCCTTTTAAATTAATGGTGGGGAGATAATGGCGTGGCCCAGTCAGCTGTAGCTTGGTCCAGCTGTAAAAACTTTGATGGTGGTTGAACTCTTGAGACCTGTAATCCCACTTTCTTACATAACTTCAGAGAAACATTTAGGTAACAACTGAACTCTGACTCTACATGAAAGAGCAGCTCTGTAATCAGTTTTGATTTCTTAAAGTTGGTGAAAGATTTCTCTGGCACCTCTCAGATAATTGCCCGCATAATGACTGGAGCTCAGCCTATTGGCTGGGATTAGTGAGCAACATGTCTATCAGGTCTGCAGGGTGGGAAGGGATCAAACCGGTAGTATGTGGTCCACTTTGTACATTGTCTTAAGGATTAACCGTTGCTCAAGCTCTTGTAGTGTAATGCGATATGTCTGGGGTACTGATTAAAAGACAGCCACACGTTGTCTTAACCAGCGATTGAGTACAGTTCATTATTCTTGACATAAATCGGTTTAATAGTACATTTAAGAATTCAATCTCCCTCATTTAACTCTTCTGTATCCAGTTATTCAAGTGACTTTTTCCAATGTTCTCATACTGTATGTTCACAGGGATATTAGCATTCAGTGCTGGGTCTGAAATTGACATCAGGTTTATTCAGAGGTCATTGGTGTACATGGTTTAGTGTTCTTAAAAAGAGGGCTGTAAATAACCAAATGTTTAATATCAAGAAATAAACAGGAACTACTAATGGCTAATCCAGTCTAGATGCTGAAGTGTAAGAAATGATAGTCCCAAACAGTGGCGTTAAAATTAAAGCTCTGGGCATCGATAGCTAAAGCCTCCATAGCAACATTGCACTGGTTACAGCCACCAAATAATGCATTATGGGAACTGTAGTTCAAGAAATTAGAGGCTGAAATCACGGTGTTGGTTCTAAAATGATGTAGATGTTTTATTGAATAGGCCATGACATGCCCTCCATCACTTTTCCCTACTTCTGTGAAATAGTTGTGTCGCTAACACTGTTTGACGCCAAGCGGCAACCTCCAGTGTTGAAAAATGATGCCAATACACAAGTGCAGAAAAAAACACAGTTCCACTTGACAGCAAAAATAATAATGTTTACACCCTGGTACAAAAAACAGCTTTGTTTAGAATAGTGCATGTCTTTATTGGCACACTGTACGGGGGGTGAATTTGTTCACAACTCATTTGTTTTGATTTTATGAAGAAAAAGAGTTATAATTAGGGGATTGACTGATGAGACTGCAAGTGGTTGTGTTGCAGCTGTCTGTCATGAGGCTAAAGTCTGCCTCAGCTCCATCTCTTTGCCTATTACTAGGTTGATCGAAAGTTAGGTTGAGACAGCATTTTCAATATGGCCACTGCCATCATTGGGCTTCACAACTTCCCTCCAGTAACTGATGGATGACATCACTGAGACTTTATCCATGTTGATGTTTGAAATGTTCAGCACCTGATTTGAAACATTTAAAAGGGTCAATGTTCACACCCACCTCCTTTCTCCTTTCTCCTTTCTCCTGTTACATTTTGAACTCACTGTTCTGCAGTAGAGTTATCATAGCTAATATCAGCAGTCTATCATTAATACACAACTCACTCCTCTAACACTCTGTCATTTTCTGTCTGCGCATGGTGAGAAGGGTGAAGTGAGGGCCTGGCCACAGAGACAGCAGGGACGATTTCTTGGGTATGATTCATTTCCCCTGCAGGTTGGAGAGCAGAGCTTAACTAAGGCTCCAAGTCAGAGGATAAAGTTTGTCCTTTTTTCTCCTTCGCCTCAAACATTTGCATTGTACTGCATCTGCTTTGGGGGAATACAGAACTATGTGCTGCCGTTCACAGCCAATGGCACAGAAAAAGGTCACAAGCATAATGTGAGTAGAGTACCTAAAAATAATATGTAAAATCAACAGAGATTACTGAGAGATTAAATCTGATTTTGTACTAAAAGGGCAGAATCTGATGGAATGAGAAGTTTATTTATTTATAGATAGTAATATTTAGCTTGAGCGTAGAGGACACAACCTGCTGTTGCAGGACTAGCCTCTCCAGCATGCTACAGTTCGACGTTGCTAGCAGGATTATGTTTTAATAAGCTTATATAAACGCCCCCCCACAGTGAGGTCTCATTATGGGGAGCTAATTGAGTCGGTCTGTCCCGGGGTCAGAGGGGCCTCTTTGAACAGCTCTGTGTTTTGCTATAAAGAGGCCCATCCCTGCCTCCACAACATCTGTCCTGTGGTTTGGGAAACATGTGTCTTTTCTTCAGGCAAACTGTTCCGATGTGCACATTATTGTTTATATTTGCCTTCGCACATGTTCACTGTATTGATGTACAGGTGCTTCAGCTCTACCCTCCAGGTTCATTCATGTGTAAGAACCTATAAATTACCTTACTGCCCAAGCAGATTCTTTGTGAAGTAATTTCAGCATCTGTCAACCTGTAATAGTTCTTTAATGTTGATTCACTCAAGAGTCTGAGTGCTGAGTTTCCTGGAGCCATGCTTGTATATGCCTTAATGATTTATTGTAATTCTTTTTTTTTAAATATATATATATATGTGGTTTTAAATGCAGGTGTAATGGAGGGAATATCTCCTCAACTGAGGCATGACATATGGTTATGTCATCTTCCACTCAGGATGAATTGCAAAAAACTTTGAATGGTCTGGTTTTAATGGCTCCAGTAACAGGTCAAAACATTTATCCAATGCCTTTTTAGTAACCACTGCACTTGAAAACCAAAGTCATTGGCATCAACCTCAGCTATAGTTTCTGTTTAGTGCTAATAATCACATTATATCATTGTAACATGTGGTTAGCATCAGCATTTTAGCATATGACCATGTGTGCCTTTAGACCTGCTCTGTGAATTTAAAGCATTAAAAGGTTATTGCACTTTATTCACAAACACAACACACCCAAGTTGGGGATGGGGGTGGGACGTGACAACAAACAGAACAATACTGTGAGGATGTGAGTTATGTTTGAATACAAACAGTGGATGAAAGTCAGGAAGAGAATGAAGGACATGAAGAAATGTTTAGAACCAGACATTTCTCCAAACAATTTGTAAAGCTAACTACAAACTCTTGTGCTGAATAAAACTTACTCACTTACTCTTTTTACAACAACTTCCTTCATCCCATGTCTTTGAAAAGTCTGAATACATATCTCCTGAATGCCATGCAGCCATGACCTTCCCTTCATTACTGTAACACTTCATTGTTTTTTAAAGAGGTACTCACAGATAAAGGTTCTGTAACTTCCTTTAGTTTATAGCTGAGCACACAGCTGAAAAGACAATAAAGCAGCTTCAGAGACAATGACAGAAGTGGCTTTGTATCAGCTCCTTATCTGCAGCTCTGCCACACAACAGAAATCCCTCACCATTCAGGATTGTAGTTAATAACTGACTGGAGTTATGTCACAATTTCACATGTTTATCTCTGAGGTTCAGCTGCTAACATTTTGGATTTTTTATAATCTCTGCTGTGGCTGACACAAAGCAGATGTTGTGACTTGCTTGATAAGGAGAACATCTGCTGTTTGCAGAACATCTCAAGTTGCCTCCACTGTCCTAACGTTTCAGTGCTAAGAGCCAAATTGTATCTGGGTCATGAAAATGACTCTCAAAAGTGAAATAGCCGATGGAAATGGAGCACACAAGTAAAGACGTTGGGGTCTGATTCAATGAGGTTTTGATTTCAAAGGGGAACCACCTTTTTCAAGTTTTTTTCCCTTTCTCTGGGAGATCATATTCCCTGGTTTCAATCCAACTGTTCGTCTGATGTCACCAACAGAGATGGTGATTGGCTGACACTACAGCCCACTTGGCTCATGTTATCTGATTGGCCTCCTGAGACTTACATTGTTTTCTGTGTAGAAATGGCTTATGGATGTTGTGACCTCATTTTCTCTGGGACATATGTGCATATTTTCTTCCACTTTCTTTACTTTCTCTCTCCGTCCTTGGCTCTTGTTTAGGCCTCTTCTTCACCCTGTGCTTCCCCTCGCTCTCTCTCACTCTTTTTCAGTTTATTTTGTTGGTGTTCCCTCATTCTCTGTTTGACTGCTGGCAGCCTGTTGTGCTTTGATCTCCCATATGGGACAGATAAGAGAACATGGTGTGGGTGTTTTTGTGTTTTCCACATACATAGACGTACATTTATGCACTAGTTTCACTGGCCTTGATGTCATCCGATATTTACCACTGTTTGGACTGAAAATCCAATAACCTTCAGTTGGACTAAAGCACAAAGAAACCTCAGTTAACCCATGAGTGACTCACTGGTTTAAATATTGATTGTTCACCCTGACTGAGTGTTCACAAACGTCGCTGCAGATTTGACGTTATCAACTAAAGTGGGATTTAATTCCTGGAGTAAACAAAGGCCAATGAAATAAGCGCACAGGTTTAGTGGTCAGTGATAATGTCAGAGGTGGAAGCTGATTATTTACTCCCCTCTGTGACTCATTAGAGGTCTGACCAGCTCAACTGCACAGAGGGAACAAAGTGTCCCTGGTTGCGAAAGTAAACAGAGATAATTTTGCTCCACACATGCAAGATTGACTGCACATGTGGTCATCAATTCCAAAGATAAATGCTAAGACCGTCCTTCCGCGACTTAATGACACCAGCAGTCATTAAATCACAAGGGCTTAGGTGACAGAGACATAGAGTGGCTGTCGCAATCAGACTCAGGAGGAAATAGTTTGACATTATTATGAAGCCACAAAATCCGCAGAGGGAGGAGGTCAGGGTGATGGATGTGTCAACAATATGTCTTTATTTGACATGAGAGGACAATGAACATTGTTTGTCTGTATTTAAACAGTGACCGCTATTGTTCCCTTACCTTAACCAAGGAGGTATTTTAAGCCTGCTGGTGGCAAAGCAATGGCTGCGATGTCAGGCAACGATGGTTGGCTTGTCTGTCTTGAGGCTCTCTCGTCGAATATTTCGTGATTGTCATGATGGTTTGTACAGAAATTCATTGTCCCAAGTGGATATAGACTTTTATGTTCCCCCTTACTTTTCCCCCCGAGTTACACCATGAAGTTCGTATTTGTGATAATGAGTTGAATATCTCTACAACTTTTGGATGGATTGCTGTTAAATGTACTTCTGTTAAGGCCTGTGTCCACTTATTGCGTTATTTGTGTGAAAGTTGGTTCTCGGCACATTCACTTTCCTTAGAAGTGACCGTCGAGTCTGTTTTAAATTGCCCTGTTTGCTCAATATTGGTTTTTTATTCAAGGATTTTTTTTTGATATAGGATATTGATTGGCTGGTGATGGAGAAGTGACATTGACAAGCATGCCATTGTTCAAAATGTTTAACTTTTTTTAATTGTATTCTGTGAGCGCAGTGGAAAAAACAGCTGAACCTGATCGAGGGCTTTTTTGCATTCCAGATGCTGAGCACTGAAAGTGTTGATCTGCATTGGTTTTGTAAAGAAAATAAGCACTGCCACTGCAAAACGCACTGTTATTAGACACCAGCTCATATCCATGTCCTACATATGATTGATAACAACTTTAGTGGTCATCCTACTTTTCATACGAGTACTTTCAAATGGTTACATTTACCTCACATCTTTTGTTCATCAACAGTTGACTTCATGTTGATGTTTGAACAGCTGTGTGTTACAAGAGTTTCACTGCCTCATCATCTGTTTACAGCAGTTTGAAATGAATGAGTGATTAGTGTATTATAGTGACAGTGGTTTTTGTCTGATCAGCACATCTGCTCTCATGCTTAGACTGAGAGGAGTCTCATCCTGACAGGACACAGAACCTGTGACAGTGAAGGACTGTCTGTTCTTCTCTCTGCTCTAAGGTACTTATTGAGAGACATATGAAATCTGGATCTGGACCCACCAAGGCTTTAGGGTTGAAAGCCCTAACCAGGCCGGCTGCTGGCAGTTACAGGGCCAGTTATGTAAGCATGTCCTTCTCTCACTATGAAGCCCCGCACCTCACAGCACGCCACGCTGGGCTTAAAGCTCTTTATCAGTCACTGAGATAACACCTGCAGAAGCGCTCCACTTCTCCCATGTCTTTACAGCTGGACGACAAACAACAGGGTTCAACTTGTGCTTCTGATGTGCTTTTAGGTCCTCCACTACTTTTTTTTTTTTCATTGTGTTTTGGTTTGTGGTCTTCTGCACACTCTCTCTCACCCTTCTTATCTTCTATTGTGTCTTCCATAACCACATTCACTCAGATCCAAATCCAATACAGAAAACAATCACCCATTCTTCAGGCCCCGGCCAGCTGAATTGATCTTATTCACCAAGCAGCAACCTCCGGATTTAAAAAATAAGTCAGGACAGAAGTGCAAAAACCTGCACTTCCTCAAGTGTCCACTTGAGGCTGGCTGAAAACTCTCTGGAAGTCACATACACACCCATTCAAAAATGCTGTTTTAACAGCAGATATAAACATGTTTACAGTCTGGTTAAAAAAAACAAATTCTTCTGATTTGTATGGAGGTGAATTTTCTTTATAATTCATCTGTTTTAATGATATTAAGAGTTATTCATGTCGTAAGGTCTGTCTCAGCCCCAGCTCTTTGCCTGTAACTAGGTTAACAGAAAGTTAGTTTCAGACAGCATTTCCAATATGGCGACTGCCACCGATCAGCTTCAAAAGCCTGCTTGAGAAACCATTTGGTGATGTCACTGAGACTACGTCCATGTTTATATACAGTTCATGTGGCGGCCATTCTTTTTTCTAATATCCCGGGGAAAGCTTCAAGCTGTTACTTTGCTGTAGTGCTTTGTAGCATGTTTAAAGTCAAATTAAGTTGGGATATTGAACAAGTCATTATTATTTCAAGGTTTCCCCATTATCAACAACGGAGAAGACAATAAACTGAGACATTGGGTCGAATTTGGATTTAAAACAACATTACCCATTAGCTACTTTCAGTTATCAGTTTATGTGAGCATTACGCCTCTGCCTAGCTAATATGACTCTTGGCTATGTAGTGGCTAAATAATAAAACTATTCTTGAAAGTTTTTAAACATTTAAAACATTACCCATAACGTTAGTGAGACATTTACAGCCTTCCTACTGTAATGTACAACACATGTATTAAAGGTAACATGAGCAGTCAGTTCCTTGTTAACGATATTATTTTCTAAGAAGTGGTGCAATGCTAACTTTAACTGTTTTCTGCTTGAAAATAATGGGTTATCAAATATGTTGACAGTCATAAATGTGATAGAAATTGTAGTATTTTAGTCCCAACAGTCAGTTCACACCGAGGCTGTGTTTGTCCGCTGGAGTCATTGCAAATCCCGCAGAAACAACACATTAAAACCACTGTTTCAGCCTGTGTCGAACACCGCCTTGTGCGTACAATTCTCTTCCAACCGCACTCCTTCCAACCCTGACTGCACAGGTAACGAGAACACGGTAACGAATCACGTGATTAGACGACGAAGCAGTTACCCTGACGATCATCACTGCCTCCCCTCTTTCACCACAGGATATGAACGCTTCCATTTTTAGTGTTTAATTGCGGAAACCATTACCGTCATCCACAAAGACACAGCGGCCCTAAATAGAGTCGAACTACCCTCCGTGACCCTGCGACCGCGGCCCTGAGCGAGCTTTGAAACCTGAGAAAGCAGCCCTGACCTCTGACCTCCAGGCTCACCTCCCACGGTAAACGGAGCCTCCTTTTTCTCCCCCTTCGGACAGGATGTGACCCATGAGAGGAGCTCTGTAGGAGGGCCTTGACCCCAGACACTGTCCAGACTGGGTGTCTGGACCGGTCTGATCAGAGACTGGCAGGGTGAAGGCAACAAGATGACAGAGGTTAAGATAAGTGTTAAAAGAACTATCTGTGTTTGTATGGGTTTATAAACAGGTTATTCACAGGTTGTAGTTTAGTGACTTTCTTATGTAATCCAAACTATTTTGTGTTCTTTTTATAGCAAAGCACAGAAAAAACTAGTGACAAAAAAATGTCACCAACAAAAAAGAATTTAGAGTAGAGACGAACTGTTTCTGATTTCAAATCTTTAACGTAGACATTGATTTAGACTATCGCATGACCCTATGTTTTGGTAAAAGTAACGCTATCGTTGCATATTTTGGACAGTTGAAAAGATCATGTAATCTCTGCCCTCTACTACCAGTCAATGATAACATATCTTTGACAACAGACACTCGTGTCGTTAACTGTGATGGATTACTGATCTTAAGTCTGTTTCAAGTGACGGCAAAAACGTTTTTTTATCGTGATAAAGTGAAGGGAAGGTCATGGCTGCATGGCATTCAGGAGACATGTATTCAGACTTTTCAAAGACATGGGATGAAGGAAGTTGTTGTAAAATGAGTAAGTGAGTAAGTTTTATTCAACACAAGAGTTTGTGGTTAGCTTTACAAATTGTTTGGAGAAATGTCTGGTTCTAAACATTTCTCCATGTCCTTCATTCTCTTCCTGACTTTCATCCACTGTTTGTATTCAAACATAACTCACATCCTCACAGTATTGTTCTGTTTGTTGTCACATCCCACCCCCATCCCCAACTTTATAAATCTATCCCGTCACTGCCGGTAAAGTTTATAAGAGCAAACGCTCTTTGTGATGCAGCTGGCTATTGTGAATCCGCATCATCCATTTTCTTTTGTTTCTGTATTTAGCTAAGGCTTCTCTCAGAGTGCACCACTGGAAGGTAGTCAAAGCACTTTTAAGCCTCTCTATTCAATTCAGAAAATGTCTTTGATGCTATTGGTTGGGGCGTTTTTTGTCCGATTCCCTTTTCAGGTTGGACTGTTGATTGTTTTCTTTGTTTGGTCTGCAGAGCGTCAGCCAACAAAACATCAGGAGGAGCTGAGTTGTTAAGAACAATTTGAGGGTTTGGACGTGTTGGGAAACGAGGTCATGACGTCTGGTGTGTGTCAGCAGCAAAGCAGCTTTCACCACCAGAAGAATGAGAACAAAGACCTGCTGTAGGATTTCACTAAGTCTAAGTACTAACTGTTTGATAACATGACGTGTTGTTGTGGTAAATGACAAATTACTGGTTGGATTTTTTGGTTTGGTGCAACAGTTCTCGTACTAAACTTCAGGGTACATTGTGATCTGTAGTTCTCCTGTTTGTTAGCAGTTAGCATATCGTTCCCTTTTCAAATCCTGGCCAGGTAAGTACAAAAAATGTAATGATGGGCAATGGTGTAAATTAAAGCTCCTGTGAGGATCTTTAGGATTATATCATGGCGCCCGCTGTGGACAAAGCGATACGTCCTATCACTTTACTGATCTTGTCTTCAGCTGATCCCATCCTGCCGTCTTTTAACCTTCAAATGTAACACTCAGTGTGAACCTGTAATGTAAAATTTGGCTGTTTCTTCAGCATGCTGCACATCTTCTCGTCACCAGCAGTTACAGGCATTAAACGTTTCTAGATATAAATAGTCTATCTTGTCGCTGAGGGTCTTGTTTGCTTTTGTAAGTCATGAGGCATCACTTTTATTTTCAATTTGTGTCATAAGCAGTTACAAACTTCTCACAGGAGCTTTAAGGAATTTCTCTTTAACTTCTCTAACTTCTAACTCTCTACTTTTTTACTTCATTACATAATTTGAAAGTTACATCAACTGGGATCAGAAAAAGGCAACGGTGAATGGAACATTGTTCAATAAAGAATTCAGTATTAACGCCCTTGAAGGGGGAAAGAGCCTTCTTGAAATGTTACTGTAAACATGGCTGTTAAAAGGTGACATGACGGGGACGTGGAGGGGAGAAGCTGCATCAACTCTGACATTTTTAAACTGTCGACTTAAGTGAGTAGATTTTTTTTAACTACTACTTAAAATCATTGTTACGACTTTAATATTAATACTGTATATGTAAACTTGTGGATCTGTGTGTGGGTGGTTAACGCTTTGTGTGCATGTAGTGGATGTTATTTCTATTCTAAGAAAGAGACAGTAACTCTGTTGTACAATGTGCAATGCAACATTTCTGTCAAATTATATCCAAGAGACAAGGTGAATAAAATGATGATAAATAAAAAAAACAGTATAGTCTGGCTTCACTTCCTTCACTTCCCACAATGCAACACAGACCTAACCTACTGCCTAAAGCTCAATATATTTAAACACCAAAATGCCAGTTTGAGATTCTTATAAAACTGGACCTGTAACTGCCATGTGTAAATATTGAAAAAAGTGTCCATTTAAATGTTAATACTTTAGTTATAATGTATTCTTATGCATAAAAATATAAATGTCATTGCACACTGCCCCCCTGATATAAATATAAATACTGTAAATGTCATGATTTGGTCTTCTCTAGTTTTGTTTTTCAGTGTTTAGTGTTTCTTTATGTTCTAGTGTGTTTTGTTTCATTCTTGAGTTCTGTGTGTCTTCTGTGTTTCATGTATTTATTTTGTAGTTGTCCTCAGTGTTTCTTGTCTTGTGTTCATTCCTTCCTCTGTGTGTTTACCTCCATTGTGATTGCCCTCATTGTCTTCACCTGTGTCGTTAGTCTCACCTGTGTCTGATTACTCCCTTGTCTATTTAGCGTATGTTATGTCAGTGTACCGGTGGCGCCCTGTTTTTGAGCCCTGTGTTTTTGTTGAACTTGTTGAAGTAAGTTTTTGTTTGGCTTTTTGTTCAAATAAATAGTTTAGTTAATTCTGCACTTGGGTCCACACCTCCTTGTTTTCCAGGTGTGACAATAAATGAAATGAAACTGACACTGGCCATGAAACATAATCATACTTTAAGTGCATTTTTCCTTTAGCTATTTTACATAATTTTAAGTTAAATACAATACTGATACTTCTACTTTACATTTTTTTATTGTTATTGAGGCATTCTGAAGAGGTTTATTGTCTCAGTCAAGGTTGAACAACAAATCGTCTTTTATGGACACATACCAGGCTGCTATGGTGTGTGTGTGTTTGTAAGTGATTTCTCATATGGGACACTTGAATGATGGGAGTTAACCACAGAGAGACAAGAAGGGAGGGAGGGAGGTAGGGACCGAATGAGATAGAGAGGAGAGACAGAGGGAGCAGAGCAGACAGACAGGGAGTGTGATGTGAGCCAAAATGAAAGGGCTGATCGAGAGCGGTGCCATGATGCCCTGCTGTGGGAACAGAGTCACGTGACATCTCCAGCCCTCAGCGAAAGTCAAGTAGAAGCTGTATTTATTGTTTTTTAAGCTTTTCGTAAAAATGAGGATCATTTCCGAGGACAAAGTAAGGCCTTATTCCTGGTGGGATTTGAGAGGGATGGATACAGAGAGAAAGAGAGAGATTGAATACCTCCTTGCGGCAGCCTCCTAATTGGTCTCATTACTGTGTAACTTTCCGGTGAATGCGGGCCGCTCTGACCTTGGCCTTTGAAAAATAGACCCGAGGCGTCTCATAGCTGCCGGCCGAGGGAGGAACAACCAGTCTCTCTGTCACACATGCATGCCTCTGTGTGTGTGTGTGAATGAGCTTAATGTGTGTGTTCATTGGCTGGATCATACATGGGAGTTTGTGGAGATCTGTGCAACATAAATCTGCTTCTACGACATTGAATTCCTTTACCTGCTGAAAGCTAACATTACTACTGCTACTATGTGGGTTGGAGAGCCAGCAGCAACAATTTGTGTCCGTAACTTAATTTCCCAGATTGACTTACCTTGATGACTGCTGACACACTCTGTGCTTCGACCTGTAATGTGCGTGTTTTCCTGTAAAAATAACAAACAAATGCACTTTCCTCCTCCTTGCTTGTATTTTAAGTGTAACGGTTTGAGTTGGGTCGTTTTGTGCGTGGTACAGATTCACAGTGTTTTTCTCTGCTGTCACACACAGTGAACAGCTTGTTGCATGCTTGACTGAATAGTAGAAAATGTCCCTCAGGCCACTAAACGTCCCGGCTCATATACTGAACCCAACGAGCACTGCTCTGCTATAATGCACCATTCATTCTCACAGATCAAAAAATTCCTTGCAAATTTCTAGTCATTCTCTTTATTTATCTCTGGCTTTCTTTCTCATTGTTCTGCCTTTTGGTATTTATTGTTTTTAATCTTTTCATAAAAATGTGGCTCATTTCCTGGACACAGGACAAAGCCAGTCTCATTTTGTCCATTTTTTTCTTCCTCCTTCCCTTCAAGATCTGCAACACAAATCTGGAAACTGGTAGCGGCTGGTCTACTGTACGTGTTTAGTTTGCTCATAAGTAAACAAGTCATGTCACGTGCTTCAAGTCTTTGTTGACTTTTCTGACATTTGGCCAATACCACAATCATTTCCTTGCCTTGACTAAGTTCTTCAGTTCTTTAGCATTGATATTTTTTTTTAAATAACATACAAACTCATGGCATAGAAAATATAGTACAAACATGGTGCGTCTTACATTAAAGCTCCTGTGAGGAGTTTTTAGCTGGTTATGAAACAGACTGAAATTAATACCAACTCCTCTATGTGACCTACAAAAGCAAACAAGACCATCAGTGAAGATTGATTATTTTAATAAAGCAACATTTAATGCTTTTTACCACCGCTGCAGGGTAGATGTGAGATGGTGGAGATGAAGGGAAAAACAGCTTGCTTCCTTTTGGTTGACATTTTCCACAGCAAAGAATCCCACAGTGAGTGAAACATTTGACCATATGACAGCAGGATTAGATTTGTCTTTAATAAAACAGTTTTAAAATAATCAGTAAAGAGATAAAGAGTAGTGTAGCACATTGTCCAAGAGGCTCACCTAAATCATTTAAAACTGAAAGTTCATCACAGTGGCTTAACTCAAGTTCAATTTTATCCTGTTTCAAGATGCTGGTTTCATGGGGACAGATTGATTTAGAATCTATTTGTAATTGGCATTTCAGCAGCGATTGTGATTTAATTTTATTTAAATCATTAAACATTC
Organism: Labrus mixtus; assembly: GCF_963584025.1. NCBI lineage: Eukaryota > Metazoa > Chordata > Actinopteri > Labriformes > Labridae > Labrus > Labrus mixtus. The sequence continues at coordinate 21,696,892 of NC_083620.1, forward strand.
AACTTTAAACATTAAACTATCTTAATTCTCTGTGATGTGGTGCTAATTCCCAATGACAAGGTCCACTATTACTGTACTTGGATCGGTGCCAACAGCAACCACAAGCTGTTTCTCAGCAAGGTAACCTCTCTCCTCTGTTATAGTGTGTTCCTGCCCCTGGAAAACTACTGGTACTGAGTGCAGTAAAGCAAGTGTTCTTAACAGAAGAAAAGAGCTCTTCTGTAGTTCTATTTCATTTGGTTTTTCAAAAGGCTTCTCTGTGCTTTCTTTCCATAATAATCCACACGTCAATTGTTACAACAAACCAAGAAATAAACCAAGAGGCCCAGGCATAATATCATGAAATGTTTTAAGTCATGATGTTGATAAAAAATTTCACTCAGCTTTCAAATTCTCTTGAATCACTTACAATGAGTATTTCTGCGATTGAAAGGATCCTTCAGCAGTGTGTCTGATCACTGCCCTGCCTCAACTCTTTCTCATTCAAGTAAATCAGAGTTTAGCAGAAATGTTAACAGCAACCTTCTGTAACAGTGAAGGTCAGGTTTGTTTAACTATTATTAATAGTTTTCAGATCATTCTCTTCCTTGTGACATCCCCTTTCTCTTGTTTGGTCTAACAGTGGGTTAGCTTTCTCCCCCTCTCTCTCTCTATCCCTAATCTCATTCACTGAGAATGACTTTCTTATTCTGCTTATTCCTTCTCTCTCTTATTCAGACCTGATGCCATCCCGTGCAGCCGTCTGCTGCCTAAAATTAGCCTGATGACTGTGTCTGCCAGCTGCTGCAGATGTCTTAGTTTGCCCAAAGATAGAATCCCTTCAGACTGGGTCAGTCCAGTCTGCCTTCTTAATCCAGCTCATCTAAACACACACACACACACACACACACACGCACACACACTGCACACTAACATTTGACATGTTGTTACTCTTCTGGACAAAATGATGCATCATTCCAGTGTTTACTCTGTAGTCTATAAAATACCTGTCTCTTGTCGGTGGTATCACATTGCCCTGGAGTGACATACGGCTGAGCTGGAGCTCTGTTAGCCATGGAAAACCTGAGCTCATGTGACACCTGACATCTGTTGAAACAGTGTTATCATCAGGATGTCTGTCTGCTGTTGTGAGTAACACTGTGTCTTTATTGTCCCACTCTGATTCATTATCTCCTATCTCAAATGATGCAAGCCCAGAGCAGGCAGCTGACTGTACCAACAACATACTGTAAGTTAGCGGATAAGGAACCAAAGAAAAACAAAGCAGGTTTTTATTTTTTTAATTTTTTTTATGAAACATGGGCGGGAGGCTTATTATACCAGTAATTATAGTTTTCTGAATGGATGGTTTGTTTTTTCCAATGGAGGTGGGAAGCAGGTGGGAGGGGTGTAGGGGTCGGAGGGTGGGAGTGAGCAGCAGGTCGACGACAGACATAAATTGCATCTGTGTGTCTCTGTCAAAGGGGCTTATTGATGAGTCGTGGAGTGTAGACGCAGATACACAAGAGGTGCCATTCTCTCATCCTGACATGTCCAAGCATGGAGAGAGATCACACTGTATGTCCGCCCTTATGCATTACTCTGTTCTTCCATCAACCCACCCTCCTCTTACATAACCCACCCAGACCTCACTATAATGTACCGTTCATGAACACTCACACTGCACGAACAATAGACCTACAGATAGACGCACATGCACACAGCCCGCGATCTTTGCAGACAATGCAGGAATGCCTTATTTGTGCATGCACATGACTTAACGTGTACTCCCTGTTTTGCTGTTTAAATTTATTGAGCGGACCCTGCTCAGACATTTATCCAATAATGTACTTGCTGCCGCTCCAGACCCCTCGGATTGGGGAGCAGATGAGAGACTAGAAAGAGCCAGCAACATAAATAAAGCAAGACAAACGGACTGGGCAGGCTGCTGCATGAAGTTGCTGCGTTATATTAAGCTGACTGCCTATTTAAGACATGCTGGCTAATGCAAACGCTGCCCCAATTCTGCATTTCAAAATAGACATGCAACTGCAGACACTTACAACTAAGGGAAAAAATAGAAAAGAGGTTAGAAATTCAAGCGAGCCACACTTTGTTGTGTATCTACAGCCTTATGGAAAATGGGCGGGTTTCGGATGGGTGTTACTTTATGGCCTGTTGATTGACAAACGCCCCTTAGCTGCAGACAGAGGGTATATGACATAACAAGGGGATGTAGAAAAAGTGAGTTATAGGCACAATGGTGCAAGACAACCGAGAGTTTGAGGGGAAGAAAAGAGGGGAGGAGAAGGCGGAGAGAAGGAGACATGAGGCGGCAGAGCGAACAGATAACAAAGTGGGAGGTGAGAGTTTTTTTTTGTGGAAACTTCGGTTGGAGAGTGTAACGAAGAAGAAAAAGAAGAGAGGAGGGGAGATTGCCTTAAATCATGAGCGTGTGGAACAGATACAGGTCGTAAAAAAAAAAAAAAATGTCCCCAGAATGCACTGCTGTGAAATACACGACTTCAGCCTTGTCAGTAACTCAGCAGCGTTGACGTCAGAGTGTCTCAGTAAGGGGGAGAAAAGTAAATATCAGCCTGCTTTTGAAAGAGGTTTGCAGGGATTAGAGCTAACAAAGGACACCTGCTTGCTCGAAACGCTGTAAGGGCATTTACTGGAAGTGAAGCACACACACACACACATGCGCACGCACAGACTCTCTCTCTCTTTGAAGGGTTATTGTAGAGAAACTGGTGGACTTTGTTCTCCTATAGAACAGAGGGAGCCCTTTGCAGCAGTATAGATAAGAGCAGAGAGGCCTGTTTGGCAGTGTGATCATGGGAGCGTGTCATAAAACCTGCTTTGGAATGCTGTCAGATGTCAGTATAGAAGTGCAGCGACGCAGACATAACAACACACACCTGAGCTGCCACAGAGGATGCATCGGGGTGGTGGTGGTGGGAGGAGTGATGCAATCTGACCTGACCAGCGTACTCAGCTAACCTTGAGCGTATAAATAATGATCATAATCCCAGTGAGCACTTCATTGTTCACATCTGGTCGAAAACAAGGTGAGATCAGGTCTGAACGTCTGAGACCACTTCTCACCCACGTTGAACCATTTTACCACCGGCTTACACACTATTATTATTATTATTTGATGAACTCGTCATCAGACACTTATTTCTTTAATCATTTGAATATTCTTTTCATTTTAGCATTTTAAGGGTGATGAAAATGAGGTTGGTAGCGGCATATCTCCACAATCATTTTCGCAGCAGTGGTTGAAAGCACCGACTGTGCACAGATTAAACCCATTTTATTTTCGTACAAAAATCACAAAAGTTCAGAGACATTGTTAAGAGAAAAGTCTTAAACATTCCCTAAACAGAAAAAATAAAAAAATAAGACTGCATGAGCAGAAAGACCCCTGGGTGTTAATGTAGCCTAGTTGACTGATAACAGACATGAAAAAGGACGGTAGAGAACTTGGTGGCTCACAGTGGTGAGTGGTGGACTTGCAAGTAAGTAATAGTGATCCAGTTCCACTCATTTAATCTTTGACTGTGAAAAACTGCTCAGTCCTTCACTAGCATTAGATTGAACTATATAGAAGTTATATATAAATCTCTTCCCTGGTGGTCTTGTTTACTTCTCTAAACTCATTAAGAGACGTCAGTATTCATTTCAGTCTGTTTCATAACTACGCTGAGTTGTTTTGTCATTCTGATTAAGAAGACTGAAAACATAAAAGTTCACGTTTTTCTTTTCAGAGGCAGACAATTTGTGCTTGGAGAAGACTAGCAGGTCTAATTTATTTTACCTTCAGCTGTAGATTAACGGCAGGGCATCTGACTCTTTTGAAGTTTGTTGAGCCCTTGAGCCACCTAATTCTTGAAATGAAGTGGAATAGTGAAAACAGCAGGTGTTTTCATTAAGTTTCCACTGAAACTCCTAAACAGGAAGTATAAGCCAAATCCTACTTCATCCCATTATTACCAATAATAATCAGCAATAACCAAACTTTTCTTTCTGTTCCTGTTGTCAGGCAACTGACATGTGCATTCAATAATAATAGATTTGTCTGGCTTATTCTAAATTCTTGGCTTTTGTTCACTTTTTTAAACATATTTATTGATGTACGGTTTTTTAAACTGATGTTTGGGGTCTTGTATATTTTTGATTATTTGCTTTTATTTGATCATTTGACTATTTGTGCTGTCACCCTTTTGCGATGTCTGAACTGTAAAGCACTTTTATTTTCATCATCAATAAATGAAACTTCTGTTTCTGTATCACTGAACAGTAATCTGAGCTGAGTGAGTCTGTGGATGGACTCACACACTAACTTTTAAAGACAACACTCTTCAACATTTTCTCCCCCTACTCCCACCCAGGGGAGTATGGGTAAAGAGGGCTGCAGATAAGAGAGAGATTACACACCCCTGCCGGGCCAATGAGGGCAAATAAGGGGCATGCCACAGTGCCGAGAGCAGAGCCCCTGTAAACCCAATCTCAGGGTTTATCCCCCAGCTCAGGCCTTTAAACCACACATCTGCCCTCGTGCCAAATATCAGATTTAAGGCGATATCGGGCGAACATATTACTGAGCACGTTTAAAAACAAATCTGTTCACTTCAGTAGAAGTATTCATGTCAAAATGGAAACTAGGTGAAGTGAACAACACTTTCCACTTCTATCCAGAGTGATAAGAGCTTAGAGCCGTATCATGTTGCTATATTTGGTGTTTACTAAATAATATCATTATAATACCTCTCCGTGCCACACACAGCTTTCGGTCTGATGTTTGGCATAAACACAAACACGTGCCTGATATGAGTCAAAACAGAGTCTCTGTTCAAATATGGCTTGAGTTCACTGAATATCAACAGAAGACAGTACTCATCAAACATGCTCTGAATCCCTGGAGAGACATGTGCGGCCCCTGAAGGTTTCAGGATACGAGTTATGAAAACATTTTGGGCCTTTTCCTGTTTTTTCTTTTAATGCTCTGATACTCTGTCCCGCATGTCTGTATCCTTTCAAAAACAAATAATATCGTCGGGCGACTTATTTGCTGTGTCGGAGGAGCACTGTTTGGAAAATAAAGATTGAGTCGGTGCACCTTCCTGTTTGCAACATGACCTCCTCCCTCAGGACACACACACACAGTTTGTGGAGACACACAAACGCGGGCACGTGATGACAAACAGGGAGAGACAGATGTAGGAGTTTAATTGAATGTTTGTTGTCAAGCGGTCTACTCCACACAGCATGAATCAGCAGTGTTGTTGTTGTGCAAGAAAACCACTTATAGCCCTTCAGTGTTTTATAAGGAGCATACATTATTCATTCTATATTCTCTCTACAACATCCTCCTTGACTCTCTTTCACATATATTATCACCTCAGCCATCATTGGTTTCAAACCTCTGACTTTTGATTGCTGGTAACGAGAGCGATGCGTGGATTTTGCCCACTGCATCTGATTCAAGGGGAGAAAAGTTTTAAACTGAAGTCCACTGCTCACATGTTAAGCGTGGGAATCCCCTGACTACGGGTTATTTCTGCTCCAGGCATTTGCCCTGTGCTGCTATCAGATGTCACCCATGTATGCAACTTACTTAACATATGCACATATATGAAGCAACACACACATTCCCTGCCCCCCCCCCCCCCCCCCCCCCCCCCAGCTGCTGTGGGTCACTTTGTTTTTGTCACTGTGACCAACGTCTTCTGTCGCTAGGGAGAATCCAGAGCTGGTCTCAGGTTGCTCTCCAACATCTGCCACGTTTGACGCACATCTCTTTCAGTCCTTTTATCCATCTCGCTCACAAACAAACATATACACACTTTTTTATCATCATTTTGTCACAATCAGTTGTGAGAAACATTCTCAGAACCTTTGGTTGAACAAACCTGCAGTGGTAATGCTATGTTTTAAAGAAGTGAATTGAAAACTCATCCAAGTCAAAGTTCAGGAATACCCAGGAAACTGTCCAGAAGTAGCCCATCATTCTTGCCAGAGTGATAATCAAAATTATTTTTCTCAATATTGAGATCACATTGATGACTCACAATTATTTATTGATTTTAGGAAAACTATTTTTTATTGTACTTTCACATTTGTTAATATTCACACGCTGTTTTCCGACTATCAAACGTAGCATGCAGTATGTACTTCACTACATTTGACACTTTGTTTGTTTTTGTGTTTATTGTTGATATTTAATGTTGTACCTTTGTACAAAGAGAGCACAGTTTACCAAAGTAAAATTCCTTGTGTGTTTAAGCATACCTGGCCAATAAAGCTGATTCTGATTCTGATTCTGATTCAGTAGTTTTGTAGTCTGACTGCCAGTCGGCGGTCATTTTGCAGTATATCAGGCCCAGCAGAAGTAAACATCAGCCCTGCTGACGGGAAACGCAGCTACATGGTAACATCCACTTACTGTCTGAGAAAAGCTGACAAGAGATTCATTGATCTTCATGATTATTTCCACGGTTACGACAGTGTCCACTGTCCGTCATTTCTACATTCTACATACTACATACGGCATACTACATTTTCCATTCTACACATACTACATTATGTATTTTGGCAAAATCAGTTTGACTACTAGGTGTTTTCCAAAACAGCCAGTTATGGTTTAAGGGAGCGCTTGATTTGATGTGCAGCAACGTTTCTTTAAGTTCGGAACACAGTTCTTTAATTTCATTATCGCTGTCAATCATGTTAATGCAAGTTTATTAAAATCCTGACATTTTACCTTTGATTGTTGAAAATCCGATCCTTACATTTTATAAATATGCCTATTGATTTAATGTTTTTTCCCTTTTTAAAAAGAGTTTCCACTAGACTGTGTTGCTCAGTTAAAGGGATTTGCTCCTTCACAGCGACAAAAGCACAAATGAGGTCAACCACTTCTGTTTGACTTAAAGACCCGGCTCACAGTTTGTGCCAAAGGTGTTGGCTGAGTTTTAGGTCAGGTTTGTGTGTAGTTCAGTGAACTTCTTCCTCACCAAAGTGGGATAAAAAAAACTCTTTAATTATGGACTAGGCTTTGTGGACGGAAGTTTTGTCTTGCTGAACAGGAAAAGGACTTTATCGAAGGTGTGCCACATAATTGTGGAAACACATTAGACTGAGAGAATAATTACATGTGGAAGTAAGCACTCAAAATCCATTGACCAAACAGTTTATGCTATCAGAACTTTCAAGTTCTTCATTTACAGAAAGGCTGCTTTACTGAAAAAGATTTATTTATTTATTTTTGCTTTATTGTCCGGAGCTGCTCTCATGTCTCTACAAAAAAATATATAAATAATACTCAAATATTTCATATAATCATAATTTTTGTGTCACACATAAAAGTAACTGTTGTGGTTTTTTTTTTGGTGCATGACCACTGGAGAGGGTACATAACAGATAACACACACACACACACACACACAGGGGGAAAAGAAAAGGTAATAAAGAAAGAGTGACAGCGGAAACAGAGCAACAAAGAGTGTGGACACAAAGAGATTTGACAGGCCGCAGCAGGAATGTGCCGGCAGGTAGAAGGGGCCCAGGAAGCAGGGAGACATGGGAAAACATGGAGGGGGGAACAATAGGTGTGTGTGTGTGTGTGTGTGTGTGTGTGTGTGTGTGTGTGTGTGTGTGTGTGTGTGTGTGTGTGTGTGTGTGTGTGTGTGTGTGTGTGTGTGTTTGTGGTTGGGGTGCAGCAGCCTTGGGGTAGATCGGTTTACCCTGCACCACTTACCTGCTCAGCAGCACTCATGCTGGGAGCGGGCCTCAAAGGGAGACACATCAATAGCTGCTATACATGTGTGTGGTGTGTGTGTGTACATGTGTGTGCATGCCTGAGCTGTTGATTAATTAATGGGGAGATAAGGCGGGGAGGAAATGTTTCAGACTTTTTGTCAGTCTTAAATAAACACCAATGTTTGAATTGCCTGTGTGGTTTCTGTGTGAAGGTTTTAAAAAACTGTGATTTCCACTGTGCAATAAATCTCAAATGAGCTGCTCGCACCAAATCACAGAGCGGATTTACACGTTTTCTGGCACTGCTACAGACAGAGGATTATTTAAGTATGTTTTGTGAAGTTTTTTTTTTTTTACACACAAACATTTGGAAAAGCACGTTTAAAGGATCGTGTGCACAGATGAATAACTGGCATGATGTGAATCCCCATGAGCAGAACGATTTAGAGGATGAGCTGGTTTGCTTTGGGGAAACAACACATTGGGGATTTTTTTTAATAAAAACAGGGGGGTTTCGGTGAACAATCTGACAGCAGCGAGTTATTGAGTTTCTGATATTTTTTGGTTTTTCAAATGTAAGGGAAAGTCAACTTTGATTTTTAGACTTTGGACCAGTAGTGACGTAAATGTCTGAGTAGAAATCCCCCAGAACAAATATTACTTTTCTTGTGCTTGTTTTCTCCGACTCACAAAAGACATGAGAGAGGGAAAGTACCAAAGACCAATACCACACTAAAGGAAAGTTCTGAGGAACTTCTAAGTATTTCTATTCAAGGTTTCTTAAACCCTAATTTCTGCCACAATTGTTCCATTTTTTCTTTTTAAATTGGCAGCTAAACTTACCTTGTCATCATCTTACAATAATCTTTCAAATCCATCTCTACCGGATGTATTAAATGCTGTTTACACATTAAAAACCCACATTCATTTAGGTTGTGCTGTGTCCTGTTGAAATTCCAACACAACCTAATTATTATTTTGGGTAGTCAGGGTACTACATGACAGTGTATGGAAGCTTTGTCAGTCTTGTTTGTTTTCTATCCCACCCACACCTGCTGCTGTAATAACTGACTGACGCAGCTTCAGGTGTTGAACTTCTTATTGTTTAACTTCATATTTGTGACTCATGAAGACTGACATCTGTAGTCTAAAACAGCTTCTTATGGCCTTAGAGCAGCTCACCCTGCAGGTTGAGGGATGGACTAACACATGTATCCTCCACACATCTCATATAGTGCCATTTGTTGAAAACAAGGGGAATGTAAAATCATACTGTAGAGTCTTTCCTTTTAAGTAGTAAGTTCCTTTCAATATTTTAAATTTTTGAAAATTCAAATCAGCAGCTTAAGTTAAAGATGTCATGAAAAGAAAGGACGTCTCATGAAATAGTTTCTGTCTCTCAAACCTCAGATTCCAAGATTTTTGTTCTCACAACAGAAAACAGGGATGAGATTGAACTGGCTGCTGCGACAGTTTTCATCCAGTAACAGCAGAGAGGCTCTAGAGCCTGATGAAGTGTCAGGACAATGTTGCAGCTTTATTGGGGCGCCTTCCTGCCTGAGTGAATGCTCTGGGAACATTAGGTTGGTGATAAAGAGAGATTTACAACACACGGACAGAAGTCTATCTTCTCTCCATCAGGCCTAAAGTTAATATCACTTAATCCTCTAGCACCAACATGACTTCAGTCAGCGCGGATCTTCTTCTCTCAGATACTAGCGACAAAAATCACACAAATCTAAAGGCCTGGCCTCAGGTAAGTGAGATACAAGCTTCAGGGCAAGCTCTTTCCCAGATGTGATTGTTTAGTGTTTCTCTCTCTGCTCATTGACTGAAGCACTTAGTGACCCCCGGCATTCATTCACAAAGTTAATGCCCCTTTCACCCCTCTTTCACTGTGTCCCCCCCCCCCCCATCCTCACAAACACACGTCTCTGATCTTCCTCCTCTCCTCTTCTGTCCCCTGAAGTCTTAGCCCCACACCCCTCAGCAGTCCCATCCCCAGGGGGCCCCCTAAGAGCCTGACTGGGTGGTCCCCTCCTCCTTCTAAAGCCAACCCAACCCCCCCCCCCCCCCCCCCCCCTGTAGGGTCAGGAGTCAGAGGTGACCCCTGACAGTGTGTGGGAAACGTGCTGTGCCGTGTGCCGTGCCGGGAGGAGAGGAAGGAGTTGAGGCAGCCATATTTCCCCCTGCGGCTGGTTAATAGAGCTCTTGAGGTCGGCAGGACAGTGAAACACAGTTAGGTGGTGCTGGTGTCGGTTACAGTTTTGATTTATTGGACCAATTTCTCCCTCAAACGTGAGTTTGTTTGGGTTGCGAGGGAGGCAGAGCAGACTTGCTAAGACTGATGGGATCAAGCTAGACGCCATGCACAATGATTGTGTGTGTACGTGTCTCTGTGTATAAATGTGTCTGATATGTGTGTGGCAGCCGATGATCCCTCGCTGAGTGTGTGTTAACTTCAATCATTTATTAGCAACTGTCTAGCCGGTGTGGTGTCAAAGGAGCTTAAAGTGATTTATTTGGAAGGCTGAGGGAAGCCGGTTATTTTACAGGCAAATTGCTGAGTATTTTAGAAAAATGACGGCCTTGATTCTGTCCACTTGGAGGATAACAAGCCTTGGCTCGCAGACTGGCAATACCTGGGCTAAAATGGAAATTCTGTAATAATAACTTTGGACAGCTTAATGATGATATGAGGCCACATATGAAATATTTCTAAAAAACACAAACAGACAGACTCAGAGCCATTAGTATTATGTTTATACATCCCACCCAATTCACAGACAAACTTCCCAATTCTCAAACCCAACTGAGTTTTCATTTGTTCTTAAAAATATCATTTTCACTGCTCACATTTTCTCTTTACTGCATTCATTAACTTTTGCATGCCTTATTGGTCACAACTTGCCAGTCCATTCCAAACAATACAATACTCTATTCAAATGCCAAATACATTGTTTATATTTTTTACAAAACATTCTTTTACTTAACCCTGAGCACTACGGTCATAGGGATTCGGTTGTTAAACACATTTTCAGAAGTCAGTTGCATTTTGAAAAATGAACATTCACACACAGGACAAAAGTGGTGAACATTTCCATTTGACTTGGCTCACACACATGGATGTCGCAAAAGTGATCAATGGCACCCTTCCTGCTCAAAACTCTGCATGTATGATGAGATTTCCAGTCGGAAGAAATCTATAATCTTTAATTATTGCAATGCTCCGCCTTGCTTGGACAGGAAATGTCATGTTTTACGCCACATGCTACCTCCCCTGGGATTTTGAACAAATCCACACCAAATTAGTTCGGACAGAATTTAAGACCTTGATGAACTCTTCTAGTTAATCCTGTGAGTTATTGTAGAAGGTCATGTCCATGGTGTACCATGGTTACGATGTTAGCTACTGTCAGCAGAAAGTTATAAGCTTTTAAAAAATGTAAATACAAATCCAAGCGGGTTGGCCAAATCTCCCTAAATATTGAATCAGTTATTACCTGAAACAATGAAGATGCTAACATGCATAGGTCTTGAGTTTTTCATAAAACAATGATGTCATTGGCAACATATTGTTTGACATTAAACACTAAGTTGTTGTTGAGTGTTTTGTGATGCTTGAAAGTCAACCTGTTAGACAAGTCCTCTGCAGGAAAAATAAAATAAAAATAAAAGAAAATCATCATATAATTCCTAAAAGTTAGCATCATCTAGTATCTGATCATCAGTAGCGTACTGAAGACACCTTGTTGATTAAAAGTCTTCAAAGCCTCCATAAACTAATGACCCGAACTTCAAATACACTATAGGAATACAACCTTGAAGACTGTAGTGATGATCCAATGTCCACATTTTTTTATCATACTTTTAGTCCCTCACATAGGTCCATGAAAAGGTCTTGACGCAACAAAAAAATAAACAAATGTCCAAAATGAAATTACTGTGTATGAAACGCCCATTTATTGTAAACCAACCGTGATGATGATATGATGAATGATTGTTGTCGAGATTATACTTGTTTGTTGTTGTTTACGAGATCCGTGTGTTCCCACAACATCCTGTTCACCAGCGACCTATAAACACTCAAACATAGCAGCTGACCAATTAACCCACACTATCAATTATCACCTGCTAGAGTCCAAATAAATAAACATATAAACCAAAACCATTGAAATACATTACATAAATGCACACACTAAAATGGCTCCTACAAAGACATATATGTGGTCATATTCAGTTACAGACATCACTCTGCAGTGGCAACAGGAAACTTCACATTTTACACTTTGAGCTACTGCAGGCCAGGGTTATATATCCACATTAAATGTAGTCAGACTGGACAGAGTGTGAGTTTTCTTTAAAGAGGTATCTTCCATAATTTCTCTTAACACAGGACAAAGTTGTTGAGTTACAGTTTTTTAAAACTCTCATAAACAATGTTACTTATACCTCAAATTTCAGATGATCAGAGTCCCAGATGAACAGAGCTACATGCCGTTTGGTCAAACTCATAGCACCACCTGTTGGTAAGAGGCAGTAAATCAAAACAAACGTCATCTAAATGACATTGAATGTACACACTGTTGTTTACACTTCATGTCAGCATGTAATGCTGGACTGAGAACATGTGCCCCCTCTTGCCACCGGATTTCACTTTAAATTTCTTTGTGTACTGTCTAAAACACATGCACAAAATATGAATATACTATATGACAGCCTAGTGAAGACATCTCTGTTTCCAGCTTATTGTAGAGCTCTGTATACTGCACACTTGGTTAAACAATAAGACTTACAGAGACTTTGAGTAGCTTATGATGCTGCTGTTGTAATACTAATCTATCACTCTGTCGGGATGCACAACGGTCTCAAGACTTCAAGCAGACTGTAACATTGTTGGCCTAGACATCATAGAATACAGCTTAAGAATGATCATTTTTAATTTAAGTATATAGTCCTTCAAATATACAGCAACGTATAAATCAAACAAAGTAGAAACACACAGTGAAACGTGTAATGGTAACTACAGAAACATTACTACTGGTTGTTCCATGCCTTTATGGAAAGTGGTTGATAAGTAATATTTAAATTCAAACGCCCATTGTGATTTAAATATTACTTTAAACTATATTAGAGTCAAATGAAGACAAATGTGTATGAGAGCGTAGAAAAATAACATTAAAAAAATAGCATAGCCAACTTGTCTGGTTTGAATCATTTTCTTAATATATGCATCATAATAAATCAGTATAACTCTTCAAGGTCTTTTGGTTTCTGTGTTAACTATTCGTCATAAACATTTAGTAGCCTGTTGAGTTTTATATCTCCATTCTGCTCTTTGTCTAAAATGAGAGGTGTTTAAAGTCTCTCGTAGGCTATAGAAGAAATAAAAAACATTCTCTACGAGGCCAATGTCGGACTGTAAGACGGGTTGTGACCATGGACTGTAAATAATAGGGTTGTTTGACATATAGTGGAGCCACACTCATCTGTTTTGTACTCAGGGTGCAAATAAGCTCAACACTGACATCTCCTGGAATGCAATATTAATCGCAGCTCTTTGTTGGGTTTAAAATGAGAAAGTTTGCCCTGTGTAATGCTTTCCAGGATCAGTCTCTCTAAACGATTCGCTTACAGATATTTTTCTTAGTAAAATGAACAGTACCACAGAGTAAAATAATTGGCTCGTGCAATAAAACAATACCTAAACGTATGGCATTATTGTGTAAAAAGTCTAAAAAGGCTATCTTAATGTCGAAGTATGAATCAGCCTATAATAGAAGTACTACTAATTAACTTTAAGTCTTCTCAAGCCCAACCATGGATCTCGCACAGTTTGCCTCAACTTTCCTGAAAGAAAATAACTCATGAGATATCTAGAAAAAAGAAGAAAACAGATGAGATGAAAACATGAGACGAATTTAAAAAAAAAGCAACACTTTGTAAATAAAAGGAAGGCTTTATAAAGTCACGTCTGTCATAGCCATCTGTGCCTGAGAGACTGAGCAGAGGGCACAACACTCCGCCGCTTCTCTTCCGTCAGCAATGACGTCATCATCAGACTAGTGACTGCTGTTATCAAGATGGCGCTGCGGCCAGGATCTGGAGGAGGCAGCAGGTATTTTAGCCTTTTAATATCGACTCTGTCGGTAAAAAAGACAACATGTTGTAACATTTCCGCCTCTTAGTTCCGCTTGAAAACACATTTATTACATCGTAGGGCCTCAAAGACAGTCGTGAAGGCTGGTTTTGTTGTCGATGCTGGGTGATGAGATGGCTGGTTGTCAGGTGTCACAGCTAACGGTAGCTAGCTAGCTGTGTGTGCTGTCTGTCAGAGCTCAGAGTTGACCTCAAGTAACACCAAAAGGTTTTTTAGAGTATGTGATGTCTTGGGTCATGTTAACTATGCGTACAGCTCGTGTTATCCAGTGTTGAGACTACATTTTCCTCCTGTAGCATTGTAACATCATAGCTGTGTATGATGAGCTGACAGGCCTGTTGACGCCTTACTGAAGTCAAATCTGCCTGTTTGTTATTTTATATTCAGACTATTTTATCATTTACAATAAGGTCTTTTTAAATATAATGTTGGTACATTTTTAAAAGGTTAAGAAATTGAAGTAGATGGGAAGGTAAGACCTTCAAAGGAGCTGCCAGATTAGTACTTTGTTGTCTTCCAGCAGCAGATAAAGATACTTTATATTTATGTTCTGATGTAGATTGTGACAGCCCTACTTCATTTATTCCTCTGAAATACAGTAAATCCAGTCTCACGTCTGTTATAAACATTTAAAGACAGTAGACACTAATATATGTGAAGTAGACATACATGTAGTATTAGGAGATGAAAACAGACTCATGATTCTTTCATTCACTGAGCTCCAGCAGCTTGAATAATGAATATCCTCTGGTAACAAGAATCTCTACTAACCAGGTGATACTGATCAGACATGTGACACCAACCACCCTCCTTTAGTCTGTATGAATGAGTGGAGGCTCATGGAAAAAGTAGATCTAATGTCAGAACCTGGAGGTAATCATAGCCCTCACTAATACGTGATCTGATAGTTATTGAAGAGTGTTGTAATGGTCTGGGCTGAAGTCTGATTTGTTTACTTGAGCGATCTATCTGCAGGAGGTATGTCGTTCCAATTCTCTTAACACAATTTGACAATATCTCATAAATCTTTACCTGTTGCGTCTGTCATTAGTAGCAGAATGCTAATAAATGAAAGAGTGTTGAGGCAGGAGGTGGAGCAGTAGTGCAGCGTGCAAAACTAATTTGACAGGTGCAGGTGCTTGAGGTAAATGTATAAATACTGTATAATGATGCTAAGGTTTGTGTACAGCTACAATAATGCATGACATTCATTCTTTAAGTTGGTAAATGTTCCATGTGGATGTCTTCAACAGACCCTGTGATGTCAGATGGCGTCTCAATGTAATAACCCAATTATCAAGGCGTTATGGTATCAATTAAGAAGGTGGACTGGATTCTCTAACTGTTGAAAAGTTTGAATTATAACAGGAGATCCTAAAGCTGTTCATCACAGCTTTTAGACTTGTGGTAAAAAAAGAAACAACAGCAAAACATTGTTGGAGTAAATGTTGTTAATCTTTTTTATTGCACATATTCAATTTAAAAAAAAAAAACATAAACAAGGATAACTATGCGCTCTTTCCCCCCCCCAAACACGATCTTAAAATTGCCGGATCAGTTAAAAAAAGTTCAAAACTCAAAGAAATGAAAAATAAATGCACATCAATTTATCAATTTTCTAAATATTTGCTGTTGATAGTACTGATCACAATTTCCTCAGTAACCTTGTAGTGTTTTTATATCTCTTGTTTTTTTTTAATCCAAAAATGACCCCTAGATTAACAAGCTGGAAGTCAGTGGTTCAAATCAGTCAAGGTTTTAGGCCTAATTATGTTTTTATACTGCATACAGATAATGGATTGAGTAATAATAAGCAACCTCTTCCTTTCCTCCAAGACTGTAATTCCTCTTTTAAATTAGAGTTTTACGTCGAATGCATTTTTCATTTTACTAGAAGTATAAGATCAAATAATTTCAGATTGTGCCTCCTCATTGATGATGACTTTGACTTACACTCCTGACCCTGCCGTCAGTCTCCCAGCTTGAACAACAGTTTGATGATAGCTGTCGGATGATTACAGTCCTTTTACAAGGCAGCAGCCTGCTGGGCCACAGCTGCTCTTACTGCTTATCTCCTCCTGTGTTAATCTGCCCAGCCATGATGACCTGTTATTCACTGCAGGATGGTGGGCATCAGGGCTGCAGCGCTCCTATCCTAACCTTTTAAGCTGCAAATCTTACAGGGAGCAGATGTGAGAGTCTGAAGCATCATGAAGTCAGGCATAACTAACTGAAGTTATCTATCTGAACATAAAACTGAGCCGCCTTTCATCTGCAGCCTCCTCTTCTCTCTGCTGAAAGGTTAAATGATTCTGAATGATCAATAAATAAACAAACCAATATATCCTCTGTATAAATAATGATTATACTACCTGTAATATATTGACCTGACATCTCATTAGCTGTAATTTACCACCAACAGGGAACATAAATTGTCATCAAAAGTCTGCTGTTTAAAAGTCGACCAGGTCATGTTGATTTAAAGGCAGAAAAACATCAATACAAATCTCCATTTAATGTTATTTGTTTTTGTTGGCCAACTGGGGGCAGCAAAAAACAAGCTCTAAACACAACGTGGCCACATTATGACTTTATAAAGATGACTTAATACAGCTAACAGTTACCTGTTAACCCATCTGGCAGTCATAGTTCAACATTAGTGTTCGCCCTGATCAGTGTTTGTGTTCACCTGAAGATTGTAATTGCAATATTCACTCCTCCTTTAGCTCTGTTTTTGGGCTCCACCTCCTGGGGAATACAATATCACGTTCTTTAGCTGCTAAATGTTACAATGTCTGTCAGACGTGATCCACAGCAGAAAGTCACAGGCTAAAAAACACAAAGAAGGAAACCATAAAACTAGAGAGGAACTGCAACTCTCTGTGTTGTCGTAACTATGAGAGGCACATTTCAGGTTGCAAAATGTCTTTCCATCAATTGTTTCTTTTAAATTATTAATTAGCAGAACACCGTCTTGGAACGTGTAATACAGAAGGGTTGCAGGCAGCAATTAAAGGTCACAGAAAATTAATGGAAAATAGTTTTTTATGGACTAAACAGTCGATTAAAAGCAGTTTAAAGGGATTCATTGATTCAAAAATGATTATTTGCAGCCCAAGTATACAGTTTTCAACCCTTGGACTGAACACAAATACAGATATTACTTGTTATGATGCTTTTAAAAAAGCTTCCAGAAGTTAATTTAGCATGCAGAAGTCAAACCCAAGTCAAAATAATTCCTTATTTGCCATGGGGAGTTGGTAATTGCATTGGCAAATGCCTGAACCCTGTGACAATGAGCTCACTGGCTCCCTTTTGTTAGCACAGTTGTGTTGATACTAAAGTTATCAGTATGATAATGTCGCTCACCAGTTGGTTTAGTTAGATGCTCAGAGTCAGACGGGGAGGCAGAGATTCAGCTGGCTCTTTTTTCTGTCTCTGCGTCATCAACGGCAGCCTGAAGAAACGCGCTGTAATGAGTTATAGACAAATAGCTGAAGGCCTGTGTGTGTTGGCTCGGCTGAGGAGAGACTTGGCGGCTTGTAGAGGCTTCCTCGGATTATTTCTTAAAGGCTTGTTTCTCAGCAAGAAGCCAAGATGCCCTTGGAAACTAAACTGCATCATTTAAGCTTTGTTTTGGCATTGATGTTTAAATGAGAAAAGACATTTAACTTGATTCTGGTTGACTGAATGTGCTGAAGTTCTATCTTATTGAAAAGGTGACTAATCTGTCACTGCTACTTTTTGTTCATCATGAAGGATATTTTCCACGTTATCTTTTATATGTACTGCTTGTAATGAAAGCAGCTCCTTGGTATTTGTAAAGCCTCAATAATTTATTTAACAAAAAGTATTTCCCTTGTGGCTTCCTAAAGTGATAGTTTATTAATGATGCAGAAGGTTTAAATAGGATCGGTTCATCAAGGTTTTCAGCGTCGCAGGGAGCATTATTTGGTTCCTGTATCTCACTTAAAAATCTCACAGGTGTCCATAAAGTGTGCATTCACTCTAGCTAAAGTTTCTCTTGACATGCATGTTGTTTTCTTCCTTTAGTTTTATGTATCCTGTTGGCGGAGGTCTGGGACCGCCACAAGGTGAGTCATTCTGTTTCAATATTTTTAATATCTAGTAAACAAAGCTTTTCCCCTCCCCCTGAGTTCAAACGCTGACACAGGATTTTTAATTTCAAAGGGGATCTCTGCATCAACTCTTGGATCATGCCAGCATATTTGAATTAGGAAATCAATCTGTATGAACCTTGAAGATAATTTCACTAATATAATATAATAATATTTCTTGATGATACTGCAATCTTTTTTGCTATAAATAAATAAAATATTATTCCCAAGCAACCAAAAACCTATTTATTCAAATACAGAGCATTTGAATTTTTAACAATTTTCTAGAATAAAATACTGCCATAACACGCTGCTTTTACAAGATGCCATCATTCACTGTGCTTGTTTCTTTGGAGTTGTAGAGCTGGGAGAGCAGGCCTGTTACCCAGAGCTACTGTCAGTCTAGGGCCGCAGCCTCAGCTCATGGCAGGTGGCTGCATAACACACTGTGGTCATACCACTTGACCGGCATCAAGCAGCAACATGTGAAAATATAAATAATTAGTTTAATGGAATAGTGACACTGGTGCAGACTAGGGAGGGTGATGGTATACATCCCTAGAAATAAGTAGCTTGAAGATTTTGCCCCAGTGGAACTCCAACCTTTGTCAAAAGGTTGCACAGAGTAATGCATCACTGGCCTCTGATGTATCATTTACCTGTGCTTGAATGCCATATTTGGGCTGTTGACTCCCATTGGCTGCACCATTTCAGACAAAGTAGATTGTGTGCAGCTTCCTAAACAAGCCACTCATTCAGAGCAGCTGATTGCTAACACAGTGAATCATCTGGCGGCTCAGCTCTGGCTGCTCAGCTCACATAGCATCTGTGAAAACAAACAGAGACTTTCACTCCTTTTCCTCACTCCTCTTGTTTTGTTCCAAGCTGTCACAGTCGTCACAAGAAAAACAGATTTGGTTCTTGCAGAGCCCAAGCCTCCCCAGCTGTCCAGGAAATTGATTTTCAATACTGAATCAAGTCCAGACTCTTAAGGCCTTTTTTCAAACGGCAGAATTGTATTTTTCTTCAGTGTATTTTAAATTGTGGTGACGCTCATGCTTAAAATGGTGATAGAATACACTATTCTTCTTCATGTCTATATTTCATCCTAACAGTGTTTGATGTTTGTTTTTTTTCAGGCATGGTTCCCATGCAGCAACAGCAGCAGCAGCAACAACAGCAGGGCTTCCCTATGGTTCCTGTCATGCAGGCCAACATGCAAGGCATGATGGGAATGAGCTTTGGGGGACAGATGCCCCCCGGGGCCATGCCCATGCAGGTGAGTTTGTGTTCTGCTTTATGTTAGATTAATATTTAGATTAGTGTTGTCCAGGTCTTCTCTGTGTGCATTTTATTTTACATTTTTATTTTATTGTTATTGACTCTGATCTTTAAACACACAAAACTGAAACACTGGATGATTTAGCTGATGTCATTCAATGTGAGGCTGAAGTTTAGAGCTCCTCCTCCTGAAGTACAATACTTTCCTTTGGTTGTAGTATTTAATAACAAGTTAGAGGGGAGTTTAAGAATAACTGTTTGCCTGTTTTTCCTCTCACTGTCTCTCTTCACCGTGCTCTGCCTCTCTCTCTGAACTATTTTATTTAAGGTGCATTTTTTATTTAATATTATTTTTGATTTCATGTACATGTTAATTAAAGTGCCTGTGTGCTATCTGTCATTTGGCCATATCGATTTGACTTAGAGATATATATGGTGTATTGCCATTAAGTTATAAAAATATTGAGATGATTTTTTGGTCCATTTTGCCCAGCCCCAGTCTGAGCTGCTGTTTGTGTTTTTTTTTTTCCTATCAGGGTGGGATGGCGATGAGTATGCAGTCCCCTGGGATGCAGTTTTTGGGTCAGCCACAGTTTATGGGTATGAGACCAGCTGGACCCCAGTACACAGCTGACATGCAGAAACAAATGGCCGAGGAGCACCAGTAAGACTTCTTTACATTTATACCAGATTTCTTCTATATTGTCTGTTTGGTTGTTAATGTCAAAGCTCTGATTGTACAAAACAGCAGGCCGAGTGGTTCCAAGCTAGAAGAGAAAAAGTGACCAGATCTAACTAACTTTTTTTATACCACTTTATTTGTAGGACATTTCCAGTTATGATTTTTTAATAATCTTGGTATCTAGGGTTTCTTCTTTGGTAGACAAAGTTCTTTCATGCTGAGCAAAATAAATATTTCAATAACACTTTGTTCTCACATGACAGCAATGCTCATCTTTATTCCACTACTTTCACTTGTATACTGAGGAACTGCATACACTATTCTGTCCTCCTTCTTTTACATCTTTATTCATTGATTTTCCCCTTGCCTTCCAAGTCTGCTCTTATTAAAAAATCTCTTTAAAGTCTCAACAGGGCATCACGTCTCCAACATATTCAAGAATATTAAGGAATCTGCTCTATTTTGCCCTTCAGAAAACGTCTGGAGCAGCAGCAGAAGATGCTGGAGGAGGACAGGAAAAGGAGACAATTTGAGGAGCAGAAACAGAAGCTGAGGCTGCTCAGCAGTGTCAAACCCAAGGTGAGCCTCTCTCCACCTCCTGATTATTTTCCCACTCTTATTCTGGCCTGTCCAGAGCTCATCTTTGTTACCCCTCTGAACTCCTGACCCTCTTTTGTTCTGTACTCAGACAGGGGAGAAGAGCCGTGATGACGCTTTGGAGGCAATCAAAGGCAACCTGGACGGCTTCAGCAGAGACGCTAAGATGCATCCAACTCAATCATCACAGACCAAGAAGCCAGGTACCTCCACCTCAAAGCTTTCACATCTACTCCCTGTTGTGTCTCTCGGTCAGATGATCTTCTCTCTGCAGCTCTGACACCGCTACCTGACAATGATAGCTGGATTACAGGCAGGTCAGCATGATGAAGGCCCAGCTGGCAGCCAGACCAGCCAAAATACGGATTTTCTGTCTGAGCACATATGTAACATAATTTTTTGTTTCCTTTATTTATATTGTTTCCCCTCTCACACTTCATCTGCAAACCTGTCAGTGTTATTCATCGTTTTCAGTAGTGTCGTGTTTTTTTTTTATATTTGTGTACAATACAGCATCCATGTATGAACCTCAGTGTTCATGTTTGGATCATTTTATTATTTTCCCCACTTAACCTATTTCTGTGCATTTCAAGAAACTGCAGTCATGCATTTCAAAACCACTGCCTGAAGTAAAGCTCGACAGACAAAGTTACCAACCTATTAGAGAAGCAGAAGTAGTATTTAGTTGCTACTTTTAAACATTGGCCTTAAAGGGAACCTTTAAGCTTTCTTCACACGCTCTCATGGTGAATTTCCCGATATAAAGAACTTCCTGCGTTCACACATCACCCAACCCTGACTTTTCACAGAAGTTTTACAAAGGAGCTGGCAGGAAAAAATCAGGGGAAAGTTGGAGGGGATGGCAGCCTCTTGCGTTCACACATGCAGCTCACCCTGACAAATTTTGGGATCTTTTCATGTTTTTTTTTTGTCCGTGTGAAAAAGCCACCCTTGGTTCTTCTCCAAACTTGAACATGCAACCTTAAGACTTTATGTAGAGTCCATATACTCTGGTCCTTCAATTTGGATAACAACTAGCAACAAGTCAAACAGTTCAGTATTGAACAAGATGAAAGCATAGGTTAATAAAGGTTATAAAAAAGAACAGAAGTGTATTAATAGAGAGGCTTTTTTACAGTAATCATGTTGTAATTTATCTCAAGTTGCCATTGATGGGTCCCACACTGCGTCCACGCTGTGTCTGCTTTAAAGTCATTATCATGACACTGGTTGAATTTGCAGGTCTACACTTTCTGGTTTTGCACTAAATAGTCTTTATCTCATTCTTCCAATGTGCAGCTTTTATATCATTCTCCATTGTTCTGTGTTTCTGCCATGTTTTGTGCCATCATCATTATTTCTTCATTTTTTCAGACTCATCGCCATCACACCCGTCTGTCACCACTCACTCCCTCCCCCCCACTGTGTCCGAGGACAATAACGAGTTTAGTGACTTTCAGGGGCCTGTAGAGACCCCCGCCTCCTTCCCTCCGCCCTCCTCCACTTCCTCTGCCTTTGGCCTCTCCTCTCAGGCCTACGTCCAGCCTTCATCCTCTGCCCCTAAGACAGGTTTCTCTCAGGACGATGATGAATTCAGTGACTTTGTTCAGGGTCCCGTAAACGCTGTCCCTTCCTCACAGGCCCAAGTCTTACCTTCGTCCCCTTCACTGAGGGCAGGTCTGTCCTCCTCCTCTTCCTCCCTTCCTCAGTCCCTCCCCGCCTCTGTGTCCATTCCCACTGTCACTCAACACTCTGCTGTCAACACCAGCTCCCAATCTACATTTCAAGGTAACTCTTCTTTTGCTTTGTTGACACCTCCCCTCCCATCCTCATAATTTGTACTCATCCATTTACTCTCTAAATTATACGGAGGTTTTTTTTTTTTTAAACTTGTAATGCTGCCTTGGTTGCTGATGCTAAACATTTGGACTGGTATGTCTTTTTTGAGTTGGTTTTGGCCTGTGATGCAGAGTGAGAGCATGCAGCAAGCTCAGCAGATGGCCCGTCCTCATTACCTAAAACCTTTAAAGCTATCACACATTACAAACAAACAAGGGTGAAGAATGAATCAAAAACTGTGTACCAATAGGTTATTACCATACAGTACCTATATACACCATTAATGCTGAATCCATATTGAATGGTTTGCACACTGATTGGAGACTGTCACTTTCATATATCATGTGGTGTCTAATCTCTGGGATGAGCTGCTGCTCTGTGGCAGTTCTCTGGTCTATGAATGACAGGACAGAGATCAACTTCTGTCCAGTGAAACGCAACAGCCGGCCCTCCATCGGGTGTCATCCCCCAATCCTCTGAGACATTTTTGACCTAGTTGTTAAGCATCTGGAATAAGCAGATTAGAAGGCCTTTCGATCACTGCCTCTGATACGAGAGAAGACCTCAGGAGTATATGTTCTGCCTATTGTGGGATTTACAGGGTTTTTTTTTGTGCCGATGATAATTGCACAAGAACTACAAAAGTGGTACACCAAAACAAACAGTTTGTGCAGGCAGAAGTATAACAGGATCTCAATTATAGCTGAGAGAAAACATTCTCTGAGATACGAAACCAAAAATAAACACGCTAAGCAGGATATTTATCAAGTATGATGCACAACTTTTGCTACAGTAGTTCTATCGAGTAGGGAATTTACTAGGCCTGCAGGATATGAAAGAAATATGGGATGCAGATATCATTGTTTACCATCGCGATAACATTATAATATGCAATAAACAGAAATAAAGCGTGCGCATTGTGTAGAACTCACAGCGTCTGTCTCGATCAGCTGTTCTTCAAAGAACACTTGTTGGCATCATTTCCCCCCTGAACCCAATATCAATCCATCAATCACTAAATATGCAGCATTAAAAGTGAGGATAGCTGATAGCTCACTTTTGTTTCATCTGAAAGCATGACCATTAAATCAAGGCCTCAATCAAACAGTAAAAAATGAACACAGGCTGATGTCTCATGTATTTCAATCAAATTCAGACTTTGACTTCAACTTGTTAATGTGAATACTCTTATCACCATTACAATGGTGTTGTGATTGATTAGGCCGTCCTTGTATTTTTACGTCATTCATACATAGCAAGAAATATAATTTGATTTGAGTTTTGCACAACTCAGCAAAAATATAAAGCTTGATATAAGCATAAAAATAGAATAAATAATCATAGATAAAAAAAAGCACTTTTAAAATGGTAATAGACTTCCATGTAGTTCAGAAGTTAAAACTTAAAATACCTCATGCTACATAAGAGTCTGTGCAGCCTGTTGGGTCTTTATGACCACAGAACACCTGAGTCTTATTTGGAGACTATCCCAAAGCTGAGAGGCTGCTGACTCTGGAGCACGAGTCATACAATGTGTCCAAGGTAAACGTAGAAACCCCGGGAAGTAGACATAAGAGCTCCCCTTGTTGTTTTGGGTCTCAGAATTTGTAAGGCCCTCATGAGTGCCAAAAACATCAGTAACACATTCATTAAACTTCAATTTATCGTTGTGCCTTCTGTAGTTAACATAGAAAAACAGAATTTGACTGTGATTGATAAGTTAATATCCCCCTAAATATGACAACAACAGACATTGCTGCTGAAGCTTCAGACTTAAACTTCTGTGTATAGTGAGTTTGTCACCCAGAAACCTGTTCCTTATTCATTCCTCTAGGCCCGTCCCTGGAAGAGAAGCTTTTCTCCTCATGCGATCTCACTGCTGGTAAGACGGCCCAGGTTAGCTTTAAGTCCAAGCAGAGTATGGCTGAAATGGGTCCTAGAGCCAAAGTCTCAACACAGTTTCAGTCCAGCACTAAAGCCAGGAACTGGGCTGAGGCCCCCAAGGACTTGAGTTCTGTCTTCATCTCAGAAAAAGTACCTGAGGCTCCGGTGTCAGCACCCAGCGTCCCCCCACCGGCTGCTGACTCATCTGCTCACAGCAGTAGTGACAGTGGTGAGAGAAGTGAATGTTTACTCGACTTCATAGCTTTTCTTCTCTCCGTCGCTTTGCTGCAGGATTACCTCGCAATCAAAGCAGTCTCTTCTTTCCGTCCAAATTTCTTCACTCTCTCTTACTGCGACAAATGAATCAGTTACTTTTTCAGGCGGCTTAATCTCTGTCTATTTCTTTGGGTCTTAGTTGGTTTGTACCTGATTCCAGACCAGGCATTAACCTATTTGTTGCTCTTGTGCTGTTTGATCAAATCCTGCTGACATTTTCTTCACCTTTGACATTATTCCAGAGCGTGCTGTCTCCAAGGTTTCCTCCCTGGTCTCTTTACATCTTCTCCTGAGACAAGGCTCTTCTTTCTGCCTGCTTCATATCTTTGTCACTTCAGGCCAAATCTCATTAGAGGGGCCCTCTCATGTTGGCGCTCTGTGCACACATGGTCGAAATGGACTGTTATACCTGCTGACTCAATAAGCTTCCATCTGTTCCCTCGCTGTGTAACACCCTCTGATAACAACCTCTGGCGCATGCTGACTGCTTTGCTTTAACAGGGATGTGCATGGATGGACAGTTGCCACCTGGGCCCAAATAATCCAAGGCTGATTGTGCATGCCACTGCGCTTCTTTGTTGTGCTGTTATTTGTTTATTTGTTTGTCTTTGTCCATGTCATGAGTGTCATCAAGGGGAGTATAAGGCTCGTCATGGAGGCTGAGTGAGGATTTTTAATACGATTAATGTAGTTGCCCTAGACAGATGGGAGGGAATATTAGCAGCGAGGTGACAAACAGGTGCCTTGCAGACAGAGTGTTAGTGAGTTAAAATAATCTATAGCTTGTCCTTCCTGAAACATTTGTTAGCCTTTATGTAGTAAAACTTTTGTTTAATTTCAGCAACTTAATTAGCTTCTCAGTTATTTTATTTTTTTACAAGGCAGTCTCGACTGTCTCCTCTATAAAAGGTTTATGGATGTCTGACGTGGCAGGAGAGCGTTGTATCTGCAACGAGCCTCTTGGACATCAGGTGTATGATTTTGTCCAGTTGGATCCCAGCAGGGCTCAGCTGCCAAGAGGCTTGGCAAATCGTAAGCCTTAACAAAGGCTTTTTGCTAGAAGCACTAACTGTGTGTGTGTGTTTGATGTGTGCGTTTGTCTGCTTGTGGCAGCAGGTGTTGGCGTGTACCCACAACAAGAGCACATCCAGCCCATGCTGCCTACCTGGCTTTACAACGACAGCCTCATCCCAGGTAAACATTTATACACTGACACATCCAGTGCCATGTTTCAGATATTCCTATTAATCATTTACCTCTGTTGCCTTCAGAAAAAAAACAATTAACTACCGGTATACTGGTTAATTGGGATGTCAGTTGTTTACATCTCGTTTTCTAGCACACATGAATATGTCTCCTGCTGTTTCCTTTTCCATAGAAATGTTCAAGAAAGTTCTTGAATTCACCATGACACCGGCAGGGATAGACACAGCCAAGCTCTACCCCATCCTGATGTCATCAGGTCTACCCAGGGAAGCTCTGGGGCAAATCTGGGCATCAGCCAATCGCACAACACCTGGCATGCTGACCAAGGAGGAGCTCTACACTGTACTGGCACTAATTGGTGTGGCACAGGTAAACATCGGAGTAAATCCACTTAGAGCGACTTCACTAATCATCTCTCCTGGCTGGAGTCTGACTACAAACTCTTGGCTGAAATCAGACAGGCTGAGCTAGAAATAGAGAGAAAGAGGCAGTGCTGTGAATCAGCCCGGGGCTCATGGAGCATTGTAAGTCGCGTATATGTCTGAGTCCCCATCAGCCCAGTTAGGCGGGAGGCTGCTTATCATCCTTAGCCCCAGCCTGTCACCGCCTCCACCATGTCTGGGAGGATGCAAATCTGCATGCAGCTCACGAAATACAGCATTCCACTGCTTCCCAACAAAGAATAATAAGATACCGTTGGGGATGTAAATCTTCCGGAGTCTTAAAAAGCAAAAACAGCAAGTTACATTCTCATGTGAGAGGGAACAAGATCTCAGTCTGCCTATGAGGTCCGCTCAAAGAGAACTTGACTGTGTTGAATAATTTATAAGTCAACATCAGTCTTTCTTTTCTTAGTACATTGAATACATGATGGCATCAAATGAAAAAGTTCAGAGTGTAGCTATGACCTCGAATATAAGAACCAAAGATGTGTTTTCTCTATTTGCTTTTACATCCCCTTGTATGTTGCTTCTAGCTCCACTGGGTCACAAATTATTGAGTTTTTAGAAGCTATAGCCTTTTTCTCTACATAAACAGTAGAAGGTCATTATTGTGTTGCGTACTATTGAAGCAGCAGATCAAAAGTGTTTGCTGGTAAGTATTCCAGCAGCAGGAGGATTAATGCTGAAATAACCTAAAATATTTATTGTTTTGTGGCTCATTAATTTGTTTCTGAATACCTGTTGAGTTCTGGCACAGAGATGTAGTCTAGAGGATACTATGAGACTTTGGATGCAGTTGTTATACTTGCTAGTGGGATCTGTTCATGGTTTTGAGAAAATATCCCAAGTTACAGTAAATAAAATCACTGTACACTGTTTCCCATTGTTTCAGAGTGGCCTCCCTGCAATGAATGTGGAGATCCTCGGTCAGTTCCCTTCTGCACCCGTGCCCAACCTGCCGGCCCTGGCTATGGCCATGGCCTCTCACATGCCCCAGCACCAGCAGCCCATGATGACCCAGCCTCCGGTCTCAATGGCAATTCCCACACCAGCACCTCCACCACCAGTCATGGCGATGACACCCGCAGTCCCGGTTCAAGCCCCAACAAACACCAACTTCATTGCCAGTTTCCCCCCAGCACAGGTAACAATCCCACACCTTGAGTTCTTTGTCTTCCTGTCGGGGATATGAATTTAGATCTCACTCACTCAACATATCATTGGCTTAGGTCAACAAAACAGAGGACGACGACTTCCAGGACTTTCAGGAGGCCCCAAAAGCAGGAGCGGGAGACCCGGTCTTCACTGAGTTCAAAGGGGATTCAGGTGGAAATTTTCCCCCAAGCATCGCGTCTCAGCACCAGAACAGGTACAGAGCAGTGGAAATGCTGAGTAGGCAGAAACATGTTCTTATTTTTTAACTTGAACAGAGTAGAATTTGATATTCTAGCTTGGATAATTAGTGTGGTCTTAAAAAGCAGGAAGCTTTGAATTGTCTTTATGCATCATTATTTTTTGTCTGCTTTTTGCCCTCTAACTAGCTCCACCTTTCTGGCAGTGATGAGGGTCTTATATTCTGCCTGTGTTGGTTATTTATAGCCGAGTTACTCTGCATAGTACTCGTGTCTGTCATTGTCTGTCTTGGACACCATAGAGTCAGACACATTGTCTTAATATCTCATAATAACCTCCCCAGAATAACAATGAGTGTGGGTCACCTCTTAATGAATTCCTTTCAGTGGACAGTAGAGAAGCGTTTTTCTTTATATTACTTTCCAATCCTGTATGGAGAGAACATTTTCACGGAGAGGAAGCTGAAAGGCAATTATCCCGTTGGAAGACAAAGAGAAAGTCGAACCAACGTATCTCACATCTTAGAGGCGAAGGCCTTTAAAAATAATTTCCACCAATTCCTCCCATGAAAACATCCACTCCAGTCCTGGCTCTTTCAGCTGCGCAACAAAACTTCCCCACAGTCTGAGATCTTTGTCTAATTGAAGAAGGGGCTGTAAAGCTCATGTCGGGTTGCCACCTTGAATTGGCAGGCAAAACTAAGTCAGATGACATAGAAAGAAAAGAGCTTTGAGGAAACTTCAGTGGAAAGTCAGCTTAATGATTTCCTGTAGTGTATGACTGTAGTATGTCATCAGATCAGCTACTTCAGAAATATAAAGACTTTATACATGTTGTTTGTAAGTGGAGGGATTTGAGCACATCATTTGATTTCTTATGATGCGTTACATACTTACAGTACTGTAGGTAAAGTTTGACATACTGTACCTACTTACCCCAGCTATTGCTAAAGCTAACAAAAACCACAGCTTTGAAAGTTAAATGACTGATTCTAATGTATTGATGTGTTAAAACAATTGTTGGTGGTTTAATTTGAGTAATGTGCTAACCTTTTTTATTGGCTTGGACTGGTTACTTACAAGAGTGTTTGGTGATTACCTGGCAAGTGGCAGCGTATCCCAATGTTATATGGGCCTATTTGTTAAGAAAAAAGATATATATATATATATATATATATATAGAAAGATGGAATGTGGATTGTTTAATAGTGTTGTTTACCCTGTCTCCAGTCTTTTGCTACACTGAGCTAAATAATTTATTGGTATCTTTATATTTTAAGACAGACATGAGATTGTCATCCAGTATAGCTCTAGACATAAACATAAATAAATGTGTTCCTCCAACCTTAAGATTTGACCTGGATCTAAACTGAAGGCCTTTCAATTTGTAACACAAAAACATTTAAACATATTTCTGTGTGTCCCTGTAGCGCTCCTGCCATGCTGACTCCGGTCTCTGGTTCTTCATCAGCCTCTGTCACGTCATCTGATAAGTACGCTGTGTTTAAGCAGCTGTCTGTGGATCAGCCTGCAGAGCCCACACCTCCTGCATCAGGTACCCTCTACACCTCACACGTTGTGCACAATTTCTCAGGAACATTTTCTACTCTCCATGAAATGCTCCAGACAAGTAAAACCCGAGAAAGAAAGATAGTAAAAGACTTAGTTATTTAAGAGTAGGTTATTGAGGAAAAAATGTAATCTTCACACCTCCAGCTCCTTTACCTCAATGTGTCATCACACATCTCAGCCATGACACAGCCAAGGAATTGTGCAACCAAGTATTATCCTTTTTTGATCAACGTAATGCAGAATTTTACTTAGTTTTAATATTTATGTTGAATCCTGGAGTCATCCTTAAGTCAACTCAAATGGTAATGCAGGCCGCTTCAATGAGGACATCTTCAGTTTTATGAAAATGTTTCTAACTTATATAACCTTCTTTCATAATCGCTGACTCCTATGTTTTCCCACATCAACCCATGCAGATAGGTTGGTGATGTCTGGAAACACAAATCTAATAACATCACCTGCAAATAAGAATGAGTGCTGAGTGTCTGTCTTTAAGATCTGATTTCAGAAACAAATGTGATTTGCCTGCAGGCTGAACAAAGCTGCAGAGTTTCAAAACAAACTGCGTTAAGGGAACACATTTTTGCCTGCATTTCCTGCTCATACTAAAGTCATTCTTTTACTTTTTTGATCCAGATTCCGGGGACAAATACAGTGTGTTCAGACAACTTGAGCAACCTGCTGACAAGAAACCAGTCGGTAAGAAACTCTGCAAGCCTTTTTTTTTTTTTTTTTACATTTAAGTCATGCACACACACTTGCATATGTAAAGCAGCAGATTCCTAAGCCAGTACCTTAGGTTTCTTTGTCAATGAACAAATATGACAGCATTGGCTCTAAGTTGGTCCCTGCAAGCAGATTGCTAAAGGACCTTATAGAAAAACCTCTCGTCCTCCTTAGAGAACACATCTTTTGTCAGGACGAATGTGTTGGTGCTAGATTCCCTCTAATTAAACATAGTCTTGTATTTGAAGCTCTCAGGTCATTGCAATGCCATATTTCCATTTTTGCACTGTATCTTGTTTGGTAAGCCCCCACATTGTTGATATCCGTGTATTTCCCGTCCCTGTTTCATTAGAACAGTTTCCGATGGGGACCGCTCTTACAACTCCAGTAAGTCGTGCTTTTGCGGTGACCTTTCCTTGGCATTGTCAGGCTCCATCTCCTTAATGAGCCCATTAGTTATCTCTTGTCCTCCACATACACCGACAGTGTGAACAGATTCTGTGTTTCAGTCCCTACATATATTATATTTTACCACAGTGGATGTACAACCAACTGAAACTAGAAGGCCTTTCACTTTTCTTTCTGGTGGAGTAGTCCAACATTTTCGAGTCTAAAGATTCTTTAGAATATCCTCTACTGTTGTGTTTCCCTGCCAGACCAGTGTTAGTGCTGGTTTTTCAAGACCACAGGCAAAAGCAATCTGTCTTTTCCAAAACACCTTATTTAGCTTAATTTAAAAATATAGTTCAGAAATCTTTATAAAAGTTGAACCGCTATAGCATGGGGAAACATGTTGACTACTACTTCACTGGGAGACTCTTTCACTCTGAAAGTCAAGACAAAATAACTAGTTTGATCTTGATGGACTTTACAGGTCTGTGCATGGTTGTGATGATGAAGCTTTTCTGTGCAGTGATGTGTGCTCGACCAAAAGTTGGTAGTGTGATTGTGAACCTAATCTATCTGCCTCTTTCCTTTTAGGATTGAAATAGACAGGATTATGGAGGGAGCAGCCGAGGCTTTATTGTCTCATCATGTCTCTGACATAATTTCTTAATGTTCTCAAATTGTTTTCTTTGGTTTGCAGGGGAAGGATTTGCAGATTTCAAGTCTGTCAGCGCTGATGATGGCTTCACAGACTTTAAAACCGCCGACAGCGTCTCTCCACTAGACCCCTCAGAACAGGCCAAGATCTTTCAACCTGCCTTTCCTCCTGCTTTCCCAACCTCTCAGTCTCTACAACAGCTACCACAGCAGCAGCCAGCAGTTTCTCTATCTCAGCCCAAAAATCCTCTAAATATGGCCGACCTGGACCTTTTCTCTTCCATAGCTCCCTCTGTTCCCGCCTCCTCTGAGACAAAGCCCACCACATTCCCCTCAGTGTCTGTGCCCCCCTCTCTAGTTCTCCTACCAGGTGGAGCAAAACCTCCCGGGGGAGGAGCAGACGATTTCGGTGACTTTACCCTCTTTGGCTCCTCCTCTGACGCTGCTCAGGCTTCAGCAGCAGGAGGAGCTGTGGCGGCCCCTCAGGACGACTTTGCAGACTTCATGGCGTTTGGCAGTTCTGGTGGGGAGCCTAAAGGTGAAAGCAGTGCGGGGGTCCAAGGGGAGCCCTCAACTCAGCCGCGGCCTCAGCAGAGCTCAGACAAGTACGATGTATTCAAACAGCTGTCTCTGGAGGGGGGTCTGGCCTACGACGATACTAAAGAGAGTGGCGGAGGATCCTTTTCTTCTCTTAAGAGCGATACAGATGACTTTGCCGACTTTCAGTCCTCGAAGTTCTGCACGGCGCTGGGGGCTTCAGAAAAGACTCTCGTAGACAAGGTGTCTGCTTTCAAACAGGGCAAAGAGGACTCTGCCTCCGTAAAGTCCCTGGACCTCCCATCTATCGGGGGGAGCAGTGTAGGAAAGGACGACTCCGAGGACGCTCTCTCGGTGCAGCTGGACATGAAGCTCTCGGACATGGGCGGAGACCTGAAGCACGTGATGTCAGACAGCTCTCTGGATTTGCCGGGTCTCTCGGCCCACCAGCCCCCCGCTACAGGTGAGGAACTAGTGCGATTGCTCTGGTGAGGGGCCCCCCCACCCCTTGTCCATTCAAACACAGTATTCATTTAAAGGCCAGCAGTGGCCTCATCCTCAGTGCCCAATGCTGACCACCAAACAAGGGGTCAAAGGGCAAGGTCCTTATTGAATTGAATAATCTCAAACACTGCAGACAGACACTGTATGAATAACATATCAGATTAGACCCATCTCAACTTTCATTCTACATTTCATTATTCATATCATCTTATTTATTTATTTATGTATTTATTCAAATCATTTATTTCATCCTCTCTTTTTTTATGACCATATTTATCCTACTCCCTCCCGTAATACAGAATTATTCTAATGACAGAGAGGTCTTGCCCTTATCTCTGTTAATCTACAATGATGATGGATGTCTGGTTGGGATGTGTTGGCTGTCGTGTTTACAGGGACTTGAATCAGCTCCGTGTTTGTTCGGTTGACTCCCTTCAGTGTAGCTTTTGTCTTCACAGGCATGAATCTGTTTGTGCTTGTGTGCTTGTTGTTGAAATGACATGTCGTTCAACACAAACCAAAAAGATGATGAGAAGATGAGTACAGAAGCCTGTACTATGAAGTGAGTTCAGCATACCAGGCTTATCTTTCCGTTATGTGGCTCCTCTAACCCTAACAGAGGAGATCACACAAAAGCTTATTATCAACCTGATAAGTTAACCCAGAGTTTGTTTGAGCGCTTTCACATTTAAAGGGGCGGTGTTATCAGCACAACTGTAAAGTATTAATCATATCTTTTTCAATCATATTATATATATTATATCAGACAGTGAAGACAAAGTTATTGTAGGTCCCCTGTATGAGGTGAACGACTTTGCAGAACTGAAAATCCAGAGTTAACCCTGATTGATGCACAGGCCTCAGGAAGAGTGTTCCAGTTTGATCGTCATGTTTATCCAAATCAAAGGTCATCGCACAATAGCAAGTTAAACAAAGGCACAATCTCTAAGCCAAGTTTTAACTTTTAAACTCTGGACTTTTGGTTTGTCAGTATCGGATTATATCATTTTGTTCAGTTGAAAAGGAAATGTAACCACATGTAGGACATTTTGCATGCACAACTGGAAACAGCTATTTTAAATATTAAATCACAAAGCAGTTGAGAAGTGTGAACACGTCAAAGATGGATGTATCTTCAGGCCAGAGTGTGTGAATGTGATGTGTGTGTATTATTAACCTGCACTATCTCAGACTCGCCATGCAGTATTATTTTAGAAAACATCCGTCTGATTTTGAGATTTTTCTATAAAAGCATCTTGCTTTGCCTCCCCTGCCTCGCTTCCATACTATTGACCTGCAACTTGATTTTTTTCTTGCTGCGTCATTTTGTATGATAAAACAGTTATTTGTGTAACCGAACTGTTTATTCCATAATCAAAGGAAAAAGACAAACACTTAATTGTTCTACTCTCGCGTATGAGGTTAGAATATTTTTGGCTTTTCCCATCTCAAACACAAAAACCAGTGACGTTTAGAGACGTCACCTTTGGCTCTGGGAGATGATCATATTATTATATTTAGATAGACAGATACATGGATGTACATTATTGATTCCACATTGTTCAGTCATTTGATCCCTAAATTTACAACAATTTTCCAAAGACTTTTTAAAGACTATATTTGACAGATGAATCAATAATTATTGTAGCACTCGTCATTTATTTAATGTAAATCGACCCAGTTTCTGTATTAATAAGGTAACGCCCCCTTCAGCTCTCCCTCTCCTCCTCTCTCGTGAGCTCATCTTTTATTCATTGAGCATCTCACTTTCATGTCATGGCTCATGTTACACATGAAACATTCAAGACTTATTTTAAATGTAACCTGAGAAAGACACATACATGTTGCCAGGTGAAAGCTTTACAACTGAAGTATTTGATTTTTTTCCAAGTTCAGATAATTATCCAGCTGGTTGGAAATGTTGATTTTTTTTTTCACTGCATGGTACAGCTCTGCTCAACTCCACTAATTTTAATCAGCCCAGTTTCCAAGTGAACTAGCCGATACGATTAAAGGTGGAAACACTGCAGACCCCTGATTGGTCAGAGGGAAAACCCTGAGAAGGACCCGAAGAACAAGGTTGATAGCATGCACATATTTTTAAATTATGTTTCCCTTTCAGAATCAGCAAACAATCACATTCACGATATGATCCTTCTTCCTTCTTACATCTTTTCATGGAAGGTTTATAAGTAATCAACAAAATGAAATTAAAATGAAATGGAAACGAGTACACACACATTTCTGAAAATCATTAAACATACTTTTTCCATAAGTAAAATATACATCTTTAAGTACCTGCCTGTGTTTGAGCAGCATTGAAGACACAAGGCCTCGTACTATGTGCACTAGGAACAAAGTAGTGAAAGTACCAGTGTAAAGCAAGTGGAGTTGAGTAGAGCCGATCTGTCCTGTGAAGAGAAACATTAAAAGTCTTCATCTGACTACACTGACATGCTGTCACTCATGCATCCAACTCTGCATGGATAGAAGTTGTTTCTAATCTTTAAACATTTCAATCAGTTAATTATCACCCAACAACATGAACACAGCATCATTTCATCCAAGGAAGAGTTGATTCAAAAACATCAATGTAAACATCCATTGCCTTATTTCAGTTTGTGTTCAGTGGCTGTGTAAAAGCGGCTCCTCTGTACTGACCGAGTGAGATGTGTTCAAACCCTCAGCCCATGGAGTGTAACAGTTATGCCGCTGACAGAGCCCAGTTTCACACAGAATACATTCCTTCAAAGGTTTTCTGCTGCTGTAACAGCCGCTTCACATTTCTCCTCAAATTGTATCTATCTCATGTTCTTGGAGAGCTCTGGGACTCACCTGTTGTTAACGTGTAGCAGGCCGAGCAATCCCATCAGGCTTTGCACTGTGTTTCTGTAAACTTAAAGAGACAGTATTTCTTTCCTAAAGTTCCTTTTGAGTGTTTGAGCACAAAAGGAATCTGATTTTGTTTGTTCTCTTTCTATTTATTTTACCGTTATCTGTGATATCGCAGCATGAACTATCATGTGTGTGGCTCAACAGACTGGCTCTCTGAGAACATAATGACGTTAGTATTACCCTTCCTGCCTTGCTTTTTGCTGCAGTGTGCCTGCCTTTTCAATTTGTGAAATTGACAAGAACGTTATACAAAATACAGTTTTATGCATACCAGTATTGCAAGTTGTTTTTAATGAAGGAACAAATGTATACATGCAGATTTAATAGTGTATTTTTATTACAGGAATATTAGCTACTTAAAGACTACTTGATCTTGATGTGATTCTCCTACGATGTAAATTGAGTGTAGCCTTCAGTATAAAGTAAGATTACAATGTTAATTATATTTTAGATTAACATTCCAGACTACACATTGTTTCCTTGAGTAGTAATGATGTATCTCTTATTTCTAAAGGGATCATTCAAGTTTGTGCACATTAGCCTGCTTTGACAAACAATCACTGTAGCAACAAAATAAAAAAAAGGATACTGTCTCTTTAAATCTGTTTCTGCATCTGTGATTGGATGTAAATGAAGGCCCTGTCTGGGATGTCAGATGTTAGGGTTGGCCCTTTTTGTTTTCTGTAACCCTTTGAGTGCTTGAATCGTGTTCACGTTCCGTTTACACGCTGATTATTGTGAGAATGATTGTTAATGTATAAAAATGGCAGCCTCTTAAATTGTGGCTCTGAAGTCCTCACTGATCCTTAAGTGCAGTTTGTACGCAGCCTTTCCAAACCAGCGTGAAGTGTTGGGATGCTGTGCCCATCCCCCCCTCGTTCAGGTCCTCAAAGGGTTAATGCTTCCTGCCTTGGGCTTTTTCTTTGAATTATCTTTTCAACCTGGCTTTTCAAAGTGTTATGTATTCTTTTCCAATATACCTGTTGCTTTACAACCTGATAGTAAAACAAAGTTTGTCATCTCCCCAGAGTTACTGATTCTAGTCTGTGAATGTGCCTTCTCATTCTGGTTTCTGCTTCTATTTCGTAGGATAATCTTTGTTTTACCTTCTCGCTGTTTTTCTTCTTTTCTCCTGACTCTGCATGCCCTTGTACTCTAAATGACTGAATCTAATTTTACAAGTGTTAGTTTGACAAACCTCTTGTAATGATAGACCTCTTTCACAGTACTTTGTGACCTTTCTCTTTCTCTCTACTCATGTTGTCGTAATAAATATTACTGTTGGTATTGCTGAAATGCGTACCGTCTTATTTTCTCCTTCCTTTCTCCTGAGAAGCTCTAAATTGATCTAATGACACGAAGCTTATAGAACTGGGTCCTTGTCAATTTCACAAATTGCTTTTTGTATCCGAGGGTTTTGTCTGGTAAAATAGGAAGGGTTCAACAAGGTCGGTTTGTGTGTGTTTGGGTGTGTGAGAGAGGGACACCGGAATTCATGAGTGCTGGCAAATTTGTGTGAGCTGCGCAGCGCTGTCAGCTCCTATTAGTCATAAAGAAACTGATAACAAACTGTGTTCTGTCAACAAAACACAGTGACTGACACAGGCCAAAACTGTAGTGAGAGGAAACATCTTTATTTATATTGTCATAGCAAAGCCTTTCAGGTTGCTTTTAGTATACAGAGATCAAGTCCAATTAGTGTCAGAGAAGCTATTTGTCATCAATGAAAACAGAGAGTGTTATTAAAGAGACAGAAGAATTACCTCCCAAAAAGACAGTGTTCCTGTTCAATTCACTGAGTTTTAGTTAGATTATGGCAATTAATATTTATTTTCTCTTCTACATGATTCAGCTCAGACATAGAAACAAGAGCAAGAAATGATTTTGAACTCTGACATAGTGGATGTTACTGCTCTTACAACAACAGGAATCAGCCGTTAACAGTAATCCTGAATGTGGATTATCATGTATGTGGTTGATGGTGTGTACAGAATCTGTTGGTGGGGTTCAATATACAATACATATCATTCACATCTTGACACTATTGACTACAAAGCATGGGTAATGTCAGTAGTTAAGTCACTTCTCCAAAATGACAAAACATCCTGATTTTTAATGTACCTGTAATTTGATCTTTTCAATGGTTGAGGTTTTATCTATTTGTCTTTTGAGATATCTCTAATATTGTATCCTCCATTTGGCCCAATGGAATTAAATAGAATGTTCTTTATAGACATCAATGTCATTTCTAAGTCAAATCCACATGGACCAAATGCCAGTATTACACAGGCACTTTTATTAACAGCCAGCTGCTAAATGTCAACATGTACATACACATGAAAAATGACTGAAACAAACTACCCATTTGTGAAATAAATTAAATAATATTAAATAAAAATGCTCCTTTAATAAAATAAAACAAATCAATAAAGTTCCTATCCTGCATAAGAAAACACATACAGCTGTGTATTTTCTTAGGCAGGCATTTTATTTTATTTTTTTGTTCAGAGAGCGAGAGAGGTGCAGCAGAGTGAAGAGGGACATGCAGTGTGAGGAGAAATAGGCAAACTG
Organism: Labrus mixtus; assembly: GCF_963584025.1. Taxonomy (NCBI): domain Eukaryota; kingdom Metazoa; phylum Chordata; class Actinopteri; order Labriformes; family Labridae; genus Labrus; species Labrus mixtus. The sequence goes on from NC_083620.1 coordinate 21,734,325, forward strand.
GTGGCTCTACTGTATTTATTTCTAATTTATAATCCTGTTAGCAAACACAATGTAATACTTGAATACCTTGAATCAGTGTGGAGGCAGAACTTTAAAGCCCATCAAACCCAGCTGAATGGCTAGACACCACAAGATGTAAATAAAACAATAGTTTCAGTAATTTAGCTGAAGTGACCCTTTAATATACATACAATCCCTGGGTCAAGACCTTATACTGTTAGAAGCATCTGATCTGTAGATAAGTGAAAACATGTTAATCCATCAGTTCATCATCCAGGCTCGTTATTGTTCTGCCTTCATGGGAGCATTTCTAATGTTTCTAGGAACCACTGGTATGTCTGTGTTGTCATTACAGAGGGAGACGACATGAAATTTGACCCGTTTGGGACGTCGGCCCTCAGCACCCTGTCCAGCTATGACTGGTCAGACCGGGAGGAATGTCTGCCCGGGGAGGTCAGAAAGTCACAGGACATGGAAGGAGTTTCTCTTCCATCTTTAGCTCCTGCACAGAGGACGGAGTTGACCTTTGGCAGCTCTGAAAACATCACAGGCAGCTCCGCAGCAAAGATCGCTACCTCTTTCCCTGCCGAGGACGGCTCCTCGACAGACGACAAGTTCGAAGCCTTTGCTGATTTTGGCTCCAGTGACCATGGAGGTGTCGATGCTGGGGACGACTTTGGGGACTTTGCCAGTACAATCTCGGAAAAGTCAGACTCGCCCCCTGCCAGCACGGAGACGGGCTCCGAGGGAAATCAAGGGGAGGCCTCTGACGAGTTTGGAGCCTTCCAAGGGGATAAGCCCAAGTTTGGCAAGTCTGACTTCCTGAAAGCAAGCGCTCAGCCCAAAGTCAAGTCCAGTGAGGAGATGATCAAGAACGAACTGGCAACATTTGACTTGTCTGTCCAAGGTGAGTTACAATATCATGTTTCTTCTGTTACATGTCATAGAAATACAATGTTTTTCTATTCAGAATTTATACAAATCAGTCACACAAGAATTGAACTTGCAGACCAACTAGTGATAAGAATAATCATAACTTGCTGCCTCCAATCAGTTTTATTGAATATACATTTAGAAGAATGCTTTTGATTTTTCGAACCCAGGATGAATATTCTATGAAATTTACCGCAAAAGGCAGCAGATAACCTTTCAGCAGCTTTTTCACGTGTGTTTGTCTGCTTGAAAAATTACTTTTGTCGTAATAACAAACTCTTGATAAACTGATTGCTTTCAGAGCTTAAATTAAATGTCAGTTTTAAAAAAGAAGCAAAAATTAAAAGTTTTTAATTCAGCCTGTGGAACTCTTGCCCTTGGCACTAAAATGGCCCTCGAACACTGTCTTCAATCATCTTCCCTTATCCTGCCCTCACGTGTGAGGTCCATCGGCTCTGTAATAAAGCTGTCAGACATTAGATGGCAGTGTTGAGATGACAGCCGTGCTCTAATGGCAGTGACTCCTGAGAGATGGATTAGAGGAGATCAACAAATCCATGAGCAGAAATTAACCGTATCCACTGAAAGGCAGCTGGTTTTCAAATCGCTTTTTGCTGTTCTTGTGTCCCACATATCATTGATGATTGTTTCACTGCACTGTGATATAAGCCCATTTGACTCCCAGACTCATCTCCTTACGCTGGATTTAATTTGTGTAAAGAAGAAGAGGGCTAACTTGGCTCATCTTCCCCCAGTGGAACAGTAATCCAATCATGGTGGGGATTCTGGTGTTGTTGGGAAGATGACGCATGTCTCTGTGGGGGGGTGGAGTATATGGGGGGGGGTTTGATTACCTGCGGCAGTACAACCCTCACACACACACATGCACTGACTGGAAGCCCCATTGGAATAGTCTGAGGTTTAGCATGTGTTTGTTGTGATACCCTGCCAGGATCTGTCCGTCTGCGAGTCCCTTTGAATTATTCATACCTGCATATTTGTGCATCTATTTTGTACGTAATTATTGTTTGTCACAAATTAAGTATTTACTCATGCCGTCCTCGTCCAGGAGGAGTAATCTGCAACAGAACAGAAGTGTAATGATTTTAAACAAACAGGTGCATCTCTTGAAATAAGTCGTTAACAGGGGCTGATAAACAATGACCTCATCATTGTTATAAGATAAGTTTTGTCTTTTTGCTTCTTGCTAACATTATTCATCCCCTTTCCTCCATTCTCTCAACCTCAGGCTCCCACAAGCGCAGTCACAGTTTGGGCGACAAAGAGATTGGGCGTTCCCCTCCCTCCCCTGCCCCAGAGCAGCCATTTAGAGACCGGTCCAACACCCTGAGCGAGAAGCCTGTCCTGCCCGTCATCAGGGACAAGTACAAGGACTTGACTGGGGAAGTGGAGGTGAGGAGGATCCGACTTTATCTGCACCACATGTCAGCTCTGTTAACCTCCACATGATCTGTCCTGAACACATGAATCATGACTATTGGAGGCTACAGAGCAGAGAAATGATCATCTGTTCTTTGCTGTCTTTGTGCCTGTTGTAAATAATGTTGTGCTTGTTGTTGAAGGAAAGCGAGCGCTACGCATACGAGTGGCAAAGGTGTCTGGAAAGCGCTCTGGAGGTTTGTTTTTGTTTTTGTCCTATGCCTGATTTCATCAGTAGGCGAGAGTATATTATGAGTGTGACAATACAAATTAATTTTGATCAACAGTAGGTGCTGGAAGCCAGTTGTAGCACTTCAAGGACATTTTCCTTATTTTGAACATTCAGGGGTTAAAGGCTAACACGCCTAAAGAGGAGAAAACATGGCAAACATTTTGGACAAACAAACAAGGATAGTTACAAAAAAGCAGGAGTTGTAATGGTGATGAATATACATTATAATGGTGATGTTGAGCAAAAATCAGAAGCATGTCATAACCGGTCTGTAATCCCACATTCAGGTCATCACCAAAGCAAACAACATCCTGAACGGCATCAGCAGCTCCTCTGTCTGCACTGAGGTCATCCAGTCTGCTCAGGGCATGGAGTACCTGCTGGGTGAGGGATCACAAACACACACTCATGCACACTTTCACACGACACTATACACAAGCATGGATAGTTGAAGAACCCTGTATGTACCGTTACACCCTACTGAAGGACAGGCAGGATAAGATTAGAACGAGCTCTGGTGGGTGATGGTTTATCTCTGCCCCGTCTGACAAGGTCCCTGCTCCCTTATTGTGTTCCTCTGCCTTTAACGAGCTGTGAGTGGCAAACATGTCTCAGTAAGGGCCTGGGCACATTCTGCCTCTTAAATATAAAACGAAGAGAAAGCAGCGAAACATGTTTTTGTGATTGCTCTTCTTTATTTCTCTTCCAGGTGTGGTGGAAGTGTATCGCGTCACCAGGCGCGTGGAACTGGGCATAAAGGCGACGGCCGTGTGCTCTGAGAAGCTCCAACAGCTGCTGAAGGACATCAGCCGTGTCTGGAACAACCTCATAGGCTTCATGTCGCTCGCTAAGCTCGCTGTAAGTCACAGAGCACATGATGGAGTTACAGTAAAAGAAATGGAAAGTATCAAACATATTGGAAGTAGCGCCCAGGTATGAAAAGTGAAGCCAAATATGGTGGTGCCTTAAACCTGCATTATTTGCACAGTCATGGCCAACAGGGAATTCCCCTCCTTTTTACTTATTTCTATCACTGTTTGCTCTAAATCTGACACAGGGTCACACACTTTCTGGTTTTTCTATCATTGTGGGGACTTTACGTCACACTACTTCTTGTTTTGATGTTAATGTGTGGACTTTTCCTTATACACACTTTCTAGTTTTAGTATCTTTGCAGGGACTTTCTGGTTTAAATATCATTCAAGAGATTTTTTTTGACAAACTTTCTTGTTTTCCCAGATTCTGGGGTCTTTTCAGACACCATTTATTGTTTTCCTTCTGCTCTGGAAACTTGTCCCGACACACTCTTTCTGGCTTTTCATGTCAATGTGGGGACTTCTTCTGACCCACTTTTCTGGTTAAATTTTTCCAATGGTTTAACATGCAAGCTTCAAGTCTTTTTTAACCCATCGTGATGTTGACTCTGTTAATTATGCTCTCATTTAGAGAAAGTAGATGATAAAGCAGGATACTCGTTAGGGCAAGGCCACATGTTCTTTGACAAGTTACTACTAAAATGACCAGCCTACGAGGATAGTATCAAGCTGGCATAAAGAAAATAACAAGAAGGCCTCGGTCGAAATACCAAACTCAGTGTGTGTCTGTGAAATTGACAGACTAAAAACCAGTGGGTGTCTTTACCGTTACCACATTTACTTCTTATACACTGTCTTATAAATGTATGCAGCTGCTTGGGCTGCATTTTCATTTCATCCAGACATGTTTCAACTTTTGAGGTCCAGGTATACCAATATGCATGAGAATAGAGCATATGGTTCTATATGCAATGATGAAAGCTGCCAATAGAATAATGAAATGTTAGTGAATCCAGTATTGTTGGTCCATTATCTTAAAATCAATGATCTATCGATTCGCTAGCTGGAGCCTCTCTGGTAGGCCGTGTGTTCATGTCAACAGGGATGTCAAGGACTCTATAGATTTATTTATCCAGCTGGTTGCTGGAGCCTGTAAAGTAGAGACAGAGGAGGAAGGACGTCGTCTACAGCAGTACTTTCTTTCTGTACTGTGGAAGAACTTGCATTGTGTCTCGAGAAGAGGGAGAAAACAAAATAAAATGTTTTAATTTAAGAGAGTAAGCTTATTTTAAAGACAGAAAGAAGAACATGCTACTATTGTTTGTTTTGATTCCACGTAGTAAAAGTCAAGTAGAGCATTTATATAAAGTTGATGATGCTTGGAGATGTTTACTATAAGCAGACTTGTTTTTATTATTAGAATAGAAATGCTACATTTTCCCTGCAGCAAGAAATACAATTATTTTCTTTGTGTGTGTGTGTTTGCGTGTGCAGCCTGATGAAAGCTCCCTGGATTTCTCCTCCTGTATTCTGAGACACGGCATCAAGAACGCCAAGGAGTTGGCTTGCGGGGTGTGTCTGCTTAACGTCGACGCTCGCAGCAAGGTTTGTGTACACACACACTCGCGTACATACGCAGTGTTTGTGAAAGCATTTTTACATAAATATTGTTGTGCTCGTCCACAGTGGATAACAATTGACATTTCTTTGACTTTGAAACGTTTTGCAGAACAAACAAGGACGCACTATTGGACGTCTGTTTAAACGAGTATGAGACAGTTAACTGTCGCCCAAATCTCATTCCACTCTTCCCACTGGGGGCCTTGAGGGGGCCGATTCTTCTTTTTCAGATGAGCCCGGCGGGGGGGCAAAGTGACAGGTTCCACTGCTTCTCTCTCACATACAATCATCAGTGGTCCAAACAGACAAACTAACAAAAAGAATCTGAACAAAATCACTCTTCCAAACTTTAACAGGTGGATAAATTTACTGTCCGCTTAGCCCTGCTCATCTTAGCTCCTATCTGTCAAGTGAATTCTGAGAGAATTACAAAAAGTCAGGACATTTACGTGCACAGTTACATCAAACGATGTTTGTAGCTCAATTAAGTCATTGAACTGTAGTACTGTCCTTGTCCCAGTATACAATCATGGGGGGTTGCTTGCCATGCTAGTTAGCCTGACATGCTTATACAAGTAAGTAAGGGCAGACAAACAAATCGTTAAATCAGAATAAAATGCAACATCCTCCATAATATGTGAATACCAGGTGTAACTGTTAAGAGCCCCAATGTGCACGTCTTTATCACGATGAGAAACCCATCTTAGCATGCCGTGTTACAGTTGCTAAGTGCTTAATAGTCAATCACTGTTAAGTGGGGGAGTGGTTTCATGAACAGACAGTAGTCTCCCAAAGTTAATACTGAGGCTGACAAAGGTAGTACTGTGAACTCTTGAAATAAGTGAGAGAGGAGAGCTGTCACTGTGGCCCCTCGGGCGGGTTTTTGCACTCTGGGATTGGGTCTTTAAGGTCGTCACTTTGTCTTGGAAGGGTTTCATTTTCTGTTCTGTCGCCTCTCTGTGGAGCTAACTGCTCACCTCATCACTTTCAGCTAACAGCACTTAGTTTTTTTTTCTTCTGATAACCGTTCAGTTATTAACTCTGACTGGGGACCTATAAGCAGAATTGCTGTATGTCCAGCTCCTCGCCTACAGGGGCCGTGATTTTCATCAACGTGGGCCATTAACGGTGTTCTTGAGCCCCGCTGTTTGGAGGGCAGGACGTTGATTGTTCCTCCTAGTCTCTCTACTGCTCAGTCAGAGCCAGATGGATGAACTGGGTGAGATATAGCTGACTGAGAGGCATCCAGAACGTGAGCAGATGTGGCTTGCACATTTGTCAAAAGCAGGCAGTACAGCTGATAAAAGTCCCGCAGACTCCCTCCCTCACCTCACACTCTCGTGTTTGCAGAGGCAGGCTGAAAATTAATGCAGTTTTATTTTGTCGCTGTGCCACTAGCGTGAGATTAGTAACCCATCTTTTAATTACATTTTTGGCAGAGGCACACTGGCAAGAATGCACAAAAGCTATCCCTTCAGAGCATAATGAAGTGAAAGCGCGGCTCTGGCCACCACAGACGCCACTGATTGTTGTATTGTCCTTTTGTGAAGAGGTAATGATTTGTTATCAAGCAAAGGTACAGAAGGGTGGCCGTGTTAATGTGGCATCAAATAAATGTGAGACATGCTTGACAGCGTATGAACTCAATGGCTCCTGCTTAAAGCATGCTCTGAATTTTAATGTTTGTAAAAAATTCTTCAGAATTTGTATCAAATTTGTCAACACAAATTGAGCCAGAAATAATTTGTCTTAAATCCAGGCATAGCTGAAATCATCCACAGAGGTTCTCTGTCTCATCCTGCTGCTTTTTGGATGATTCATTGTGGGAAACCACAATTGTGAAATCTCTTTTTTCCCGCCCTTCAGGTCAGGAGGTGGAGACGGGCAACCAACAGCAGCATTTTCAGTTCGTCAGTCAAAAGCTGAAGCAGTTTGATCAAAACGGCCACTTTTCAGTTAATGATTCCCGAGCACTTCTCCCCTGAATGATGGTTTGAGCAATCACAGAGGGAAGCACTAAAACTGATTTTAAGTCGAACAATTTAGCATTTATGGCCATTTATCTAAATGCTGGTTTCTGGAGTGCAGGAGGATTTAGATTGATTAAAGTGTGCAGCTTTTACTAAAAAAAGCATTGCAGCAGTGCTTCAAGAAGATGGGTATCCAAACTTTGCAGTTTTTTTTCTCTCAAACGTTTCATCGCCTCAACATTTTAACTTGAAAAGATGTGTTGTGGTTGCCCATCTCTGTCACTGCCACTTTATTCAGCCCGGGTTAGCAGTGTTCTTGTACAGGTTGATTAAGTCAGAGACTACTTCCTGTACATTACACCGATATAAGCTGTAGGAGAATTAGCAACCTTGCTGTCTGAAACAGTTCAAACTGAAGAACCAAGAACTGAAATCGTTCAACATGTTCTGGTTATTTTCTGTTTAGAATATTTTCAGCTTCAGATGACTTTTATGTTTTCAAGCTCTGCTGTCGATCAGAACAAAAGTCCACTGACAGTGAGAGCACGGATGTTTTGGTTAATCACAGATGAAGGTATTCAGTGTGAATGTGAGAGTTATTCAGCGTCAAAGCACAAATCTGAAATTGGTTGTGACAGTGCTTTGTGTGATGATATCAGCTAAGTAAAACTATCAGGGACTCTCTGGCTCATCATTTCAATCAGCTTTGAACACCACTACAATCAGTGGAAAAGTGGTAACACCATATACTTTGAAACTGCTTTGTGCCTCTACTGGTGATTCATTCACAGTGAGCTTCATTGAAACTCAAGAATCAAATGGAAATTAATGAAAGCAGGAAAATCCTTAAAAGTAGGCTTGTGTCTTATCCCTGCAGTTATTCTAAAAATCAGTTCACAGGCCATTTATTGACATCAAGTCTCAGAAAACTTGCCAAAGAACCAAAGTTCAAGAGGATTTAATTTTTGCAAATCACAAAAGAAGAGTTTGTATTTTAACCAAAATGTCTGCTGTTGGAGCAGCTGATGGCACACATCAAGCCAGCTTTTTAAAGTGAAATAAAACCCTTTAAATCACTTTATTTCTTTAGATTGGATGACCACAATTTAACAGATATGTTATGCACGATCTACTGGACAGTTTCTTGGCAGATGCACCTGAAGAAAAAAAAAAAAAGCTGTTCAAGTGACTGAAATCTTGAATCATACCTTTTGGATTATTTGAAACTGAATCTCTTGAATACTATGAATTGAAATGTGTAGGAGCCCAGAGAGTAATAACTCGACTTCTTTCCTGTTTTAACCCACAAACTCAAGGGGAATGGGGAGCTCTGTCCTGGTGACACACAGCTGATCTGAATGTTTGCTTGCTGCTCTTGCATTTGATTTTCTCCGCTCTGGGTATTGCATGAACATGCTGACTCCTCTTGTGCTTACAGGCTCTGACTAACGACAATGACAGAAGGGTAAGGGGTAATCACGCATTATTCATATCCAAGATATAAGAAATAGTGCAAAATAGGTTTGTATTTACTCTGGAAGGGTTTAAATGATAATCAACCAGATGGAGCCCAGTTCTGAATCTCTAACTTTTACATGAAACTAAAAAGGTCAGGTGAATGATTAGAGTCACTGTTTTATCTGAACAGCAACAGCTTCAAAGCATGACTTCCTATATTGTTGTTACAAACAGTTTCTGTCCAGTCAAAAAATAATAAATGGCCGTCTTTGCACTGCCATACAGGGGAAGTTGAAGGAAAAAGTTCAGGTTCGAGAGGGAAAGGCACTGCAGTGAAAGGAGGATCTATTACAGTGCTTCTTTTATGTGATCGCCCTTTCATACAGCATCCTCTCCCTCCCAACGTTTTCCCAGCACTGGCAGCTGTTAGTGCAGGTTTGTGGAAAACATGTAGGCCAGGGCACAAAAGAGCTCGGAAAGGAAATCGCTCTGCGAGAGTGGATATGTGTCATTCGGTTTCCGTGAGAAAGCCCGTCATCCCGTGGAGCATCTGTGCTGCAGACTGCATCCGAGCAGGTGGAGACGTATCTGACTTCAATGTTGTGTGTGCAAAGTTGCTACGTGTGTGTGTTTTATTAATTTTTTTATGCAGTTGTTGCTTTCTGCATGCCTCTCTTGTCTGCGTGGGAGGCTGTGATTCACTGCACATGACTCATTCCTCTCTACAGCTTCAGCTCCCAGTATTTCACCGCAGGGATGCAAACTCTTCAACGGCACGTCGCACACATGAGCAGCTCCCTGTTGCACACACACACAGTGCTACAGTTGGACCCAGTGAAAATGTGCATCAGCAGCACTGCAGCCAGGGTCAGATCATGCAACATGTGGAAGAGTCCCTAAAGTTTAACAACATTTGAGTCTCTTAACTCTGACCTAAGGGTGAATAAAACATTGTCTCAAAGGTGATCACTCGCACATTCTTCACTCATCTTAGAGACTACATTTGTACGTAAAGTCAGGGTTGTTTAGTGACACATCTGACTGTGAAACAACACTGTGTCAAAGTTTTTTTTCCCCCTCTCTATCTTGCTAATTTGGTAACTTTTTGTGAGATGTTATCTTTTTATTTTACAGATAATATTCTCCCATTCGCTCCCTCATTTGCATTAAAGCTGCAGATGTAGCCCCATATGATCAGGGGCTTTAGTCAATGCCTACATGAGAGAGTCCTTATGAATGTGCTTGTAAACAAATTGGCTTTATATGAGGAAGACTTGACAAAGGAGCATGTCTTAAAGCTCCTGTGAGGAGTTTTTAGCTGGTCATGAAACAAACCGGTATCAATACTGATGACATAAGCCGCACCAACATCCACACAAAGTTCCTCAGAGAGGCATGTAACACACACACTATAACTGGATCTCAAGTGCATGTAGAATGTATAAAGAGATGATTGTTCCATTTGAGGTCACTTTGTGTCTCCCTCAATGTCATTAGGTGAATAAACAATGAGAAGTCTGTGGCACACTGAAAATAACTTTACTACATTTTTATTGTGCGCGAACAACGCGTTTCACCTGTAGCTTCTTCAGGTTCGCCCAGCACTATCACAGGGCATACATTACACAGGTGCGTTATTAGGTGAATGTTTATTTCTTCCAGCACAGTCTCAGAAATACCTGAGACTGTTCGTCCTTCACAAGTCTCAGAGAGAGAGTTTAAACGTGCTGCAGATTGTTGTGCTTTGAAATCAACCACAACAGCATTCTTCAGAAAACCTTTTTCATATTTATTTGGACTCTTTGGAAACTATTTACATTTTTATTCAGAAGTGAGTCATAAGATGTTCACAGTGTGCTCATGCATCACTACGTAAATACTGATTTGCACATTCCAGTTGTACCTATTCCAGGTTGTACATTATTTATATGCAGTGGAAGTTTTTTTTTTTTCGACCGTCTGCATAAGAATTCAAAATATATTTTTATGCAGGCTATTTAAAACAAATGAGACATGCAGGTATTTTATGCATGCAAACGTGTGTATTATAAAATCTGTTTTTCTTGCTAGAGGCATTTTCTCTCCTACGACTTGGCTGCAGCATACAGCAGGGTCATGTACACAACAGCTGAGCTGTTCAGCACAGAGCTGTTATTATAACGGATGTGGATCACACTCTGAATGATGACTTAGGCAGTTTTAGGATCCACTCTTCGGACGGGGTACACTTAGAACATTCTTTAATGCTTCAAATGATCAATCCTGGTTGTGATTTGTCCTTTTGTTCCTGCATATCTGTCGCTCCTTCTCCTGTGTGCACAGACACGTTTCATGTCTCAGTGTTTCAGGTTTGTAATATTCCAACGTTTCACTCTATCAGGCGTTCAACTCGGAGACGGACAACTTCAAGCTGCTGTATGGAGGCCACCAGTACCACGCCAGCTGTGCCAATTTCTGGATAAATTGCGTAGAGCCCAAACCCCCCGGTCTCATTCTACCTGACCTGCTATGAGCTTTGGCCACCGCTGCCGTGGCAACGGGTCACAGAAAATTGTCAGACAGGTGGACTGACGACTCCCTCGCACTGCACGTGCTCTCACCTTGGACTGTGAGCGAGAGAAGGATGTTAAAAACACTGGATCCCTCTGTATTTATTGGCTTTTATCTGCATTCCCTCCTTTTTGTCACGGTTTTAATGAGCTCAGCTGCTACTCACGCTGAGTTTATGTTCACATCTGGATGTTAAAGATTTTCTCCAAATGAGTACCATCTCCACATCTGTTCTTCCACATGATTTACACACTTCACCTGTATTTAGGTATAGCTTACGTTCAAATCAATCAATAGTTATCCTTTTAACATTCATTTCACTGAAGAAAATGTAAATATATCTAAATAATATCTTAAAAGTGGCCAATATTTATTACATTAGGTGTGCAATATCTTTGACTATACTGGCAGAAGTCTATCCCCCTCTTTAGTATATCTTCTGTTTGAGAGGACTTGGATTCATTATTCTTTTTGTTTCTAGTGAATGAGCTCTGTTGATCATAAGCCTCTTACTGTATTTGAATTATATTTGTCGGTCTGGTCTGTTATATGAAACTCTCTTTTATTAAATTTTTAAAATCTTGAACTTCTCAAATCATTCTCGCTTAAGGCAGGTGTCTACATTTTAATGAATTGTGTTCAGTTATCTGCTTTGAATGTTTTTTTGCACTGTTGAGGAGATTCCCTCACCTCTTTGGGTTTTTAAATTGTGTATTTAACTGGGAACAAAAAGTTGTGACTTTTGGGGGACTTGAAGGGAACCATGTAAACGGTTTAGTTTTTTTTCTGTCTTGGCGTTTTGTGCAACTTGAGCTGACATTTCCAGAAGAGGCCTGTGATTCTGAACGAAGACTGCAGCAGCACTTTTTGTATGTGACAGTGTCCCGTGTAGAATTGTCATAAAGACTTACTGTAATGTGAATGTGATGTAAATAAATATACATACATCTTATTTAAAGTGTCACAGGTTGTTCTATTGGTCTCCAAAACCTAACCCATCAACTGACTTCTTAAGCTTCCTTTAATACATATAGCTTAATATGATATAATATATTATTACATGTAAACTATAAAGAGCTCAGACCATCCAGAGGTTATCTGTATCTCAACACAGATTTAAACCAACAATAAGTTAATGCTAGGGCTAACTAGCTTCATAAGGCTACTTCATATCAAAGTGTTGGACTCAGATCACTGTGGGGGCTGTCATGCATGATCCTTTAAGGTCTGTACTTTGAAAACTATTCAACTGCAACCTAGATAAAGTCAGCTGGAGATGGTTTTTTTTTTACCTGATGTATATTATAAACAGTGCTTGCATTAGTCTGGACTAAATTGAGCTGATAAAACAGACAAAATCCATGAGAAGTGTGCAGTTTACAATTTATTAAACCACATCTGGTCATATTTAACATTTTTAAAGATTAAACCAAAGCTACAATGTGTTGAAATAAAAGAGGTGCGGCCTGATTTTCGTCTTTAGGCAATAGCCAGGTTTGGTGTTCAGCTTTTAACACTACTTTGGAGAGCAAATTACTGTTCTGAAAAAAGATCCATATATATTTATTTTGCCACGCTTTTGTAAATCAGCAGTGTTCCTTTTGTGTCGTAGAAGTATTAGTGTTGGTGTTTGTTTTTTTTTTAAGTCTGAGGGTATTACAGTTTTGAAATGAGATGATCGTTTAACTCACGTAGACTTTGATGTTATTCGTCCTGCTCCTCCATGAAGCTTCCTCTTCTAAATGCATGAATGTTGCAGCCCATTTTCCCTCCATCATTTCACTCAATATTGTACTTTCTCTGCGGCCAGAGGCCTCATCTCCATCACTTTGTGACAAAATGGAATAAATTCTCCATCGACAAGCCTGCGGGCCATTGCTGGTGATCTCGCCTCAGCCAATCACGAGATGTCCGGGGGCTCTGTGAAACCAGTCTCATTATCAGTCCCACTTTTGTTCAGGTGTGTTCTCCAACATCCATTTTATCTCCCACTGTTCTCTAATTTATTTCCTGCAGAAAATGAATTCCTCTCCTCTCACAGTGAACATCGGGATTACAGAAAATTACAAGCATGGAAATCAATTACTGACTAAGGCTGTGTAATTTGAAATGTGGAGCGTCTCCCTCTTTCCTGAGCCTGTCATCTCCACGCCGATTGTCTGCGGTGCTGTGCTGAAATGATCACTCTGGGAGGGGAGCGAGATTGAAGTGATTCTGTATTGACTGCTGCCCTTTGGTATTTCACGTCCATATAAGCTTTATTATTGATCGAAAAGACAGCTGCTTCACTTAAATTCAAAAGATTGCCTTTACCCATGAGGATGGAGTTGCTTCCACTTTTATTTTTGTCCTGATAAGATTTCATTTATTCACAGAATATCCAGTTTGGATGCTCTGACTAAAACTGAAAACAATCCAGAGCACTTCCCATGCTGAAGAGCCAGACCCTTCTGTTCTACATTTCTTTGTAGAATCTGTAAATGGAGATTGACGTTCCTTAAACAGGAGTAGTGAGGGTAACTATTTTCACAAGTAGCTGAATAACAGCAGCTGTATGCAAATCAAGCAACCATGGGAATAAGATGTAACAGCAACCTCCAGTTTTGAAATATGAAGCCAATGCTGAAGTGCAAAAACACTGCAGTTCCTTGAGTACCCACTTGACGCTGGCTGCAAAAGCAAAGGAATCTGCATTACTGTAGGTCTTATGTTAAAATAAACATTTTACAGCCTGGTTCACAAACATAGCTTTGGTCGCAAAAGCGAATTCCTTTATTTGTAAAAACGGTCGTAGGGTGGAGTTACTCATCCATTTTGTTTATATTAAGGATAAAAGTTTTTTATACATTTGACTGTGGCTGAGTTGACCGACAGGTGGGTGCGTTGTAACTGTAGGAATCTTTTCCTGCTGCTCAATTAGCTGGAAGTTAGATGGCGTCTGCATTTTCAATGTGGCGACCGCCGTTGTAGGGCCTTATAACACCACTCAGAAACCGCTGGGTCACTGAGAGTACGTCCATGTTTTATATAGTCAAAGGAACCTTCAGGATTAACTCCTTGTTGGTTTTTGTCTTCTCACTGGATTTGCTCCCAATGAGAAGATCAACAAGAGTTATTCTTTAACATTAGTCCTGTGTTTAATCTCAAAGTAACCGCAGACATTAAACACTTGTGTAGATATATGATGCCAGAGTTTCACCGTTAAAATGACCCGGACACAAACGTGAGTCATTCCTACTGTTCAGACGTTCTGCTCAAATTTATTGCAGCTCTGTGTCTCACAGTCTTTGCTTCATAGTCCGCTCCATCAATCTGTTCAGACAGTTGAGGCTTTAAAGGCAACGGACGGATGAGTCACTGTTACACCCCAGAGACGACACACTCACACAGCTGCTCACTGAGGAAGAAAGACTTGTTTCACTACAGCCGAGGTCTCCTGTTGAGCTTAAGATCAGCCTAAAGACTTTTAACTCACACATTTAGTACACACATTTAGGTTCTTTTTAATACTTCAATTTCAGTGTTTGATCAGCCTAACAGGAAACACCAAAAGCATTCAACTTCAGGGCCTGTTTGTTTTTGTTTGAATCACAGTCAGAATTGAAAGCATGCGTTGCTGTGCTGCTAAACCACGCTGTCGTATTAGAACTATAACGAGGGTGGTGAGGTGGTGAAATTGAAGCAGCAGTGAAAGCAGCATGTTTTTATTAATGACAGGGCCGTGTGCGTATGGCCTTGTTAAAATGGAAATTCAAGATTTACATCTATTGATACGGAGCATAGCTCATGCTGATTATAGTGAATTATTAAAGGCTGCATAATTCAAAGCCCAGAGTGGCCATCATTTAGAAAATCGTCGCAGCTATAGCAGATGTTCATATTTGCTGTGTGTGGTGGGAACCAAACCTGTTGTAGACTGAGCTGTGCTCTACCACCCCATCACATACAGAAGATTTTGTCAACACAAAGTTGCAAGGTAGAAATCAAAAATCCCCTAAATACATTAGAATATTATGCCATGTCAGGGTTGAAAACAACCAAATGTAAAGATATCTAGTCTTAAATAATTGGACTAATCCAGAATGTCGCCTTTACACAAAAGTCAAAGCAAAGTTCCTGAATATGTGGCGATTCAATTATAGTTTGATTTTTTTCTCTCGGTTACGGCCGCAACCTTCCCGGTGTTCAGGTCTTAATGAGTGACACGCCCCCTGCACACAATATGAAGATTTGTCTTTGATATTTATGGTCTTGGTCTTGGTCTTGGTCTCGTCCTACCTTGGTCTCACTACCATGACTGTCAGTACAAAGTTTAATGTACATTTTGAGTCATTTAAATGTTAATGAACTGCTGGAACAACAAACTGACATTGCCATCCTTCAAGCATTTTGCTAAACTGCTAACTCTAAATATGAGTAGGTTTAATTTTTGTCTTATATTCTGTTTTATATTACTGAAAACTGAACATGAACATTTTTTTATACATATTTTTTTCCTGTTTCTAAAACCTGCTACTTGGCACAGTTCCTCATGTGTTTTTCTCAATCATTTCTGATATATTATACACTTAAGTGAACCGACAAATCAACACAACGCAGCAGTTTGTTGCAGCTCACCTGTGTCCGACACTTCCTGTTGAGTTGCTTCTGTCTGGTTTTCATCGCCTCATACTTCATTAGCGTTGTTCGTTCTGCTTGGCCTGCTGAGCTGTAGTCTGCACGGCCTCTGATGCACAGGATGATGCAAATCTTTCCGCTAGCTGCTGTGATGATAGATGATAATATTCTGCTCCTGGTGAGGGATGCGTTCACTTTTAGTGCTCGACTATTCCTGAGAAAGGTTGTGCATTAACACAGCAAAGAGACAGGAGGTGGCAGGAGAATCAAAAATGTGAATTTCCCTCTCTTTGCTTTAAGGAAATTGTGTTTGCAGTATGTAATTTGTGCCCATCACTTTTGCATCTCTGTCATCAGACGGGCCTCGTGTCTTTCTGTAATGGAATTCAGTGTGAGACCACTCCGAGGTCCCCGGAGGTGTGAGCACAATATGAGGCGCGCTCATCAATATCTGCCTGCTGCTCTGTATAGTCACAGCAAATAAAAAAAGAATGACAGAATGAACCTCTTTGGTGTCTCGAAGACATCTCTTGGGGGAAATTGTCCACGCACAATGAACATTTTGGAGGACAAAATGCTCCAGCCTGCCTGTTCAAGTGAAAACATCTCAGAGACATCAAAAAAAGATAAATAAAAAATACCAGTAAATAAATAGAACCATCTTACACAAAAAGTCGTCTCTATGGAGTCGCTGTGGAGTCAAATTTTCGCAAAATCCAGTAATATTGGCGTGCATTGTCAGGTGACAATAGGGTCTTCTTTGTTTCCTAACCCCATCCCTCTGCTTGTCAACAAATGCATGTCGTCTGTGATGGGGAGCCGTGACAGCGCGGTGTCTTATGACAGTTGCACTCAGCAACCATTGGTCGGCGCCAAAGCACACCAAACCGATTGGCTAAATAATGTTGCTTTAACCTTTGTTGAGAAAGCGCACTGTTCTCTGCTCTTCTCGTCACCTTATAGAACATCACTGCTGAGTGTGGATGGTTAGACGTCTGACACACTGATATATTTTACTGCATTAAATGGAAGGGTGAAGGTAAAACACGACAGAAATCTTAAATCTGCTAGAACTTCTAACATTTCTGAAAATCTGCCAAGAAACAGGCAACAGGCTGTAAAAGGCTGCAATATGATCCTGATGTTAATACATCGATTAGAAGTGCTTGTTTTTGCCACTGACAGGCTTTGATTTTTTTTTTTTTTTTAAACTCCTGAAAAATATTGCTTTAGAAATAGATGTCATGTTTCACTGCCGTCCTTCTGCATCAACAATCCTTTTGAGGATTCAGAGCCCGACCTTCCACAAGTACGGCTTCTGTTTACACAAAAATGTAAATTTCTTACGAGATGTCGAGTAATTGCAACAGCGATCTGAAGCTGTAAGTAGCAAAAACACACTTTTCATTGCAACTATCTCAGCCTGTTGCAACAACTCTGGCTGAGGCGTTCTCTCCTGAAGCTATACCCTAACATTCTCTACTTATTAGTCGGTTGAACTGTAAAAGGTGTAAACATATGGCCAAGCTCTAACAGTAAAGGAATTACCTGTTGAGAACATGACTTTAAGAGTCTTATGGAGTACCAACGTTTCTTGTCTCACCCCTCTAACTATTTAGCGCTGAATAGTGCTTTTTGGAGTGAGTACAGCAAAGTCAAAATTTGGACCAGCAGATAAAAGAGAGGGATTTCGTCCTGTGTGACATCACTCACCAGGCCAGTTTACACACAGATATAAAACGTGTTTTCCACGCTGCACTGAATTTTAACAGCTATCC
This sequence comes from Labrus mixtus, assembly GCF_963584025.1. Lineage (NCBI taxonomy): Eukaryota > Metazoa > Chordata > Actinopteri > Labriformes > Labridae > Labrus > Labrus mixtus. Next base: position 21,751,738 of record NC_083620.1, read on the forward strand.
CAAATGTTGACCCAAGGCAAAAACAGTAGGTAAGAAAAAACTCTGCAAAGCTTTTATAATAGAGCTACCGGCCCCCACGAGGCAGCAGATATTTTCTTTTAATACAGCATCAAATATGACTACAATAACATAGTGTGGTCACAGGATGAAACAGTGAACCCTGTGCTACACAGGAACTTTCCCTAAACCTTGACTTTTGTTTACATCCTATAGATTTTCACCTTTAAAAAGGTTTATATGCTAACATCTTTAAAGATTTTCTGTCCCATGAAACATGTTTTTCCTCACAATCAATACATCCAAATAAAATACTTTATTTTTAATATTTTTTCTGTACATTAACTTAAATGCTACCATGAACTGAGAGCATGCTGCTGCCCTTCACACTAAAGACTACCGCAAAACTTGCACAAAACCACCACATGACACCACGTCAGGAAAAGGACTTCAGGCACATCTCTGTCGGAGCTGCAGAGTCCCTCAGCTGACACCTTCACAGAGTGCCGGTCCTCCACTGGAACTGGAAAGACAGACCAGGAAATAGACTGCACAAACCTCCTCCTGTTTGGTGTCTGACATCATTGTGGTATCGATAGATCCTTTGGTCCTAAGGATTCTGGGCTTGAAGTCGCCTTGCTCCTACTTAAACACTTAATGGAGGCGGCTGGTTGGGCAGACAGCTCCCACATCAACAACCGGTGTTACCTAGTGACTCCTTCTGTCCAAATGCACCATTAAATAAGCTTCACACACATGTACAATCACACTTGGCCTGTTCTGAACATACATAAACCTGCAGTCCAGAAGGGCAAGAAGGCTCCTCTTAAAGTTACAGTCCATGGTCGAGGACGTTTCGCCTCTCACAGGCCCCAGTAAGGAGCCAGACACCTGCGGTCCCTGTCGTAAACATCAGGTATGACCCCATACGGCGTCTGCACCATCTTTACAGAGTTCCTCCCGAACAGCTTCCTCTCATACTCAATGAGCTGGCGCCAGAAGCCCCCGTTGGGCCTGATGACGGGGCGGCGCGCTTTCACCCAGGCATGGGCCTCGGCCAGAGACACGCGGTGATACTTCATGAGGTATGCCAGACACAGAGAGGCGGAGCGGCTCACCCCCGCCGCGCAGTGCACTAGCACCGCTCCTCGCTTCCGCCCCACGCTGTGGATCTTATCCGCCACGCTGTCGAAGTACAGGGAGATAGGGGAGTGGGGCATGTCCGCTAGTGGGACCTTCACGTACTCCATGTGAGGCCAGTTGAAGTTGGGAAGCTCGATGGTGGCGTTGACCACACAGGTGATGCCTTTGGACAGCAGCAGGCTACGGTTGGACGCCACATTCCCTCTGCTGAGGAAAAGGTTGGGCGTGATTTGAGCGATGCCCCCCAGCAGGCTGCTGCTCTCGGGCAGCAGCCTTGGCACCGTGGCGGGCAGCATGGAGCTGCGATGGTGGTGGTGGTGGTGGAAGAAGCCTTGGCTGCGGGAACCCATCGGGAAATCAAGACGGCTTCAAAAAGGGACTATACGTTATTTTATCTTCTGGAGGCCAGGATCATAGTAGAGCGGCGAGGCCAGGTAGACAGCTCCTGAAACACAAACATTTAACATTCAATTTACATTTAGCATTTTTATAGCTCAGTGTTGGCTGACAACCACACAAACACCTCACAAGGACGGGTAAGAACAATGCTATTTGCAACGACAAAAAAGAGCTGAAACACCATTTTTTCTTTGGATGCCATCGTGCGAGACAAAAGTGTTAAAATACTCAGACATTATGCCAGGAATGTTCTTTGGTTGTCGCAGTCTTAAAACATTACAAAAAAATCTGATGTAACAATTAAAGCTCAGCCGCAATAGCTGGTTAATCCAAAAAACAGTGATCAGCACGTCCACATGCCTCACTTTATAATAACATCAAGACATGAAACATGTTTAGAAATCAGCCAGAGAGACCAGCCTCTCTCTACATTCAGGGTGAACGGTCTCCACTGCCGCACACTGAGACGTGCCTCCATCTGCCATGTGAGCGCGGACCCCCTGGAGGTGAACACTCACCTCATCTCATGTTCATCCATCCACAGCCCTCACATACAGATTATATCTCTCGTCTCTCTGGCTACTGCTGCTGCTATGTCGCTTTAGACGGCACCAAACTGCAGGGTGGAAAGTAGTTACATTCTGTACAATTATACCAAACTGAGCTGATAATTTACTCCTTTTAGTCACAAAATGTTCAGAAATGCATTCATCATATTCCATTTTCCAAAAGAAGAGTTCTCTCTTAAAAGCATTAATGAGCTGTGACATGAACTTGAAGATGCACGTTGCAGATCACCAAAAACAAAAATAAATAATTGGACTCATAATGTGTCCTTTCTGACTGTGCTGTGTGATGGATATAGCCTCCTGCGTTAAGACTTCAGTTATCAGCAGAGAGCCCACAGCTCCGGGCGCCGCTGCACCTACTGTTGCACTTGTCGTGCATCATCCACACCTTGTGCACCGGTCTGGCCGGCAGCTCTTTTTCTTTCATTTTCATGCTACAGTCTGGTTAACAAGACACACGGGTCAACTGCTTTCAACTGGAACTCAAACCTGCAGAAATAAAAACACCTGCTACAGCCTGTGAGGATGCACAGGCAGATATGGACTGCTCTTATTAATATAACACTCAAATACAAGACATGAATTTGAATCCACCTGCATGAATGACAATACAACAGTGGTTTCCTGGACCTGCAAAAAGTCTTCTTCAAAACCATAGATACCAAGTTTTTTTTTTTTTTTTTTTTACAGGTTCTCTGACAGGAATCTGTAAAATGTTCTCACTTCAAAATCATTTTTTGAGACTCTCTTGTTGATCAATCAATTGCTCTTTTGTGTGTGGTTCGGCTTTGTGTGCAGTTGTTGCCAGTGCTTGAATAGAAACTTTATCAACAGGATTTTCCACCACTGAATCAGCCTTTGACTTTGCATTCGTAAAACGCGGACAATAAGTCCACCCTCTCTCTGCAACCTGAACTTGTCCATCGATTCCCTTGAGAAACTGCAAGTGAGAACACAAACGTCTGAACCGGCCAAATATGAAACAGTCTTTAACTGTACTAACTGACGAGTAAACCTTGAAGTTACAATATCAACCATAAATGAAGGATTGCATTTTTGACCACCAAAGAAAAACCTTTTCTAGTCCAGCTTAAAATAGAGAAAAAGATCACCTTTGGTTCACATGGTCTCAACGGGTTCAGTAGATATGGCTACGTTCATCGGGTCACAAAACAAAAAGGTTATGAACCACTGCTCTAAATGTTACATCACAGATAGTCCAGATAAAAATGTCAGCTGCCATCTTTCACTTTTTCCTACATGATATCCTCTGTCTAGATTAATAAGGTTGTAATCTCTGATGTGAATGGTTTAATGGCCTACAGTTTGCATGAATAGAAGAGTAAGTAAGAGTTTTTTTTTGTTTTTTTTTCTTTTTGTTTCCTTTCTGTATAATTATCACAACTTATTTATGAATTTATTTTCCTCTTACCATCAAATTTAATCTTTTTTTTATTACTATTATTATTGTCTTCAGCCACCATTTCATTATGACCTATTTATTGATTTATTTCCTCTCCCCCCCTTATATTCATATCATATTTATCATCATAAATTCTCATCACAGCCACTCTCATTTTTCATGCATTTATTTTTATTTTATTTATTTCTTTTCTCTTTCTCTTTCCCCAATCCAGATGATTGTCTGTTTTTCTTGTCTGTTTGCCTTGTTTTATTCGTCTCCCCTGTCTCCTACATACTTTTGTTCTTGTCATATCCCTCACTTGTCTTGTATTGTTCTGCATCACCTAATAAAAAAATAATAAAAAAATAAAAATGAATAGAAGAGTATGTATCCAATCCAAATAGAAATACTGATTTTAGATTTAATCATCTTCTGAAAGTCAAAACTTCATGAATAAGCTTCCAGCTATTTAAAATAAAGAAACCAGCCTCTCTCTCCTGTTCACCCCTCTCCTCATATTGATTACAGTATTCTTGATGCCTCAGCATGGTCTGCTTCGCTTTTCAAAAAGGAAAAAGGAACTGACAAAGCTTTCCACTTTCCTCAACACTGGTCGCCGGTGGTGATTCAACAACAGAAACATGAGCCAGACTCTGAGATAAGTTTTACGCTCAGACCACAACAGGAGCTGTTGTCTTCTGTGTAGGTGCTCTATCGAACCTGAACTGAAGAAGTGACAACCGAAGTGAAACGTGATTTTCTGTGTTTGCATTATTGGTGATGATGTTTTTTTTGTCATGATTGTGCTTTTCCTTGTCTAATGTGATGGTAGATTAACCATCTTTAATGTTGTTGTGTTTGAAGACATCAGTTTCTGCTTTAAGAGACATTTCCCCAAGTGTAAAATGGCACACACAGCTTTAAAACCAAGCAGGGAATGAACCACAACAATTCTCATCGAAGCCTGATAATTATACGGAAGTTTTTCTGAGTTTATTTTCACTTCATTATTCAGCATCACATCATGTTTGTATTAGCTTGTTTCAGTTTATTCTGGAATTCATCACCCTGCTCTCATCACTAAGTCATGGATGCAGAATCTGTGCATAAAGTTGCAGTCATCTGCATTTCTTGCTGCTAAAAAAATTGAAAAAAATAACAACCAACTCTTGCCAGGTTCAAACCTTAGTCACAAAAGCACAGTGATGGAGAGTTGTGAAATACACACATAAGATTCCCTTATTAGAATTGTGCAAAATCACATTGCAAAGGTGGCTTTTATCCCACTCCTGCTATCATCAAGACATTGTTTTGTCTTTTTGTCTTCATTAGTTAGGACAGCTGAAGAGAGACAGAAAATGTGGGGCGGAGAAAGTGAGGGATCACATGCACCACCAGGCCAGGAGTCGAACCTGCGACCAGTTCAATGAGGATGGTAGCCTCTGTACACAGGAAACCTGCTCAAGCAACAGACCTAAACCAGCCCCCATATGCCAGTATCATGTCATCATCATTATCATTTCACAGCAAGTCATTCTGTTTCAGAGTAATGCACAGTCCACGCATGACCTCGTGGATATATATATATATATATATATATAGGAAATTCTCTGTTGCTGCGGCAACCTCCTGACCACTCTATAAGACAACATCAGCCACATTAATGCAGAGATTAAGAAGATAACAGAACCAAAGACTCTCTGGTCCTCTCCATAGTGATGATGTACTGCAGCTCCGAGCTGTGTTGAGATTTGCTCAGTCCACATGGTTATTTTTACCCCGGGCAGGGCAGGGCAGGGGGGGGGGCAGGCAGTGGAGGGGAGGGCAGGGCAGGGCAGGGCAGGTCAGAAGAGTGGCTGCAGATTGCAGAGGAGGAATTATGCAGAGTATGTCACCAATAGAAAATTCAACTGTGGTGTTTAAGATAAATCGGATGCTGCAGCTTCCTGTCAATCAAATCTGTGAAAAATCTGAACACTGACCAGGATCCCTAATGCTGCAAATGTTGTTGAGGCAGATCAACCACGATATGATTTATTCAATAAAGCCCTTACTAAATCATCAGCGTGTGTCTGTCAACAGGTGGTCTCACCTCACAAATCTCCTCTGATACTCTCTCCATCTGCAAAAAGATTCCTCGGGTGTCTGGTTCCACATCCTCCAACACCAAATTGGAAACGTGACCCACCTGCTGGAAATCCATCAGCAACCTCACTCTCACAACACTGAACGGTGAAAACTCTACGACACCGAGATCTGAGCCGGGACTTGGGATGGGGAACTTGAAACTCCCAAATGAAATCGCCCTCACAACCCAGAATAAGATAAATGAAATGTCTGGGAAAGGTGTGAGCAGACACACGGCTCTCAGCATCGTCTCTCAATCAAAGGCAATCAATTTATTCAGTCTGAGTGATCCATGGAAGTGACTCTGCTGCTGCTGCTGCTGACGGTCCAGATAATAATCAGGAGAAAATGGGGAGAAATGACAAGGATGGTTCTTTGTGGAGGAAGGACACAGCTTTAAAAATTCCGCCAAACACAACTGGGTGCAGCTTTAAACACACAAAGACAGGAATAGCCTTTAAAGTCGTCTGCAAAAGGAGTTAAACAAGGGAGAGTCTAATTCCAAATGAGGGTTCAGCTTTGTCACATTCCTGTAACAGCAGTGACTGGATGCTGCTCACAGAGTCCACAGCTTTACACAAAGACACTTGAAAACTCACATGAGCAGCCCGAGACAAGGCCTCGTGTCAGATAGTATAACAATGGACGTATGTCTGTTTTTCAGACATAAAGAGGCCTATTGTGTGCAGTAAACTAATTTCATAATTCATATGTTTGTAGGACTACGTTTGAATCCACTATACTACAAACAGACGAATAAATGGAGTGACTCTCCTTAACTTTACTTTTAAACAATGACAGAAAAGACACGCTGCTTAAACTCTGATGAGGCTCATTACCTCATCGTTGCTATAAGCAGCGATTACCAAAAAGAGCGGGAAAATGAGTCAGTACATTTTAAAGTGATGAACAGATTCAATCATTCATCAAGTTAAATTTGCCAAACTTTATTTGTTGAATGCAAAATGGTAGATTTTTGATCTTTGTTGAGAATATCATAAGGTTTTTTTTTGTTTTTTTTTACCTGTTAAGCAAATAAAGGAAGAACTTTGAAAATTACACTTTTGGCCCTTAAAACTCATTATTTACATATTTGTCCAATATATTTTGTGTAAAATTGGGGAATGGATGAATATACAACACAAAAATTATACACTAATCATTGGCGTGTCTATTAGAAAACATAAGCAACAAAAGCAAATACCACACAGGCAACACATCTAAACTGATATTTAAATTTGTCTTAAATAAAATGTCTTTCTCATGAAAATAAATGGTGTTATTTAATCAACGTTAATAGACTTAAGTATTCATGGATGATGTCAAGTCATGTGCCACAGTGTGTAAAGATGTGGGGCTTTGGGTGAATGACTCCTCATGTTTAAAATAATGAATTCTCCTGTGCGCACGCTCTACACGTCCTCGTGCGCGTGACGCGAGATGTGTGAGTGTTCACAAGTTCTCGTGCCTGAAAAATCTCTTAATAAACAGAAAAATATGAAAACACAGCCATGTTTGTGTCCATTGTACACCTGGCATCAGCTTGTCTTTTTTTTTTAATAAATGGAGGATGTGCACGTTTTTATCAATTTCACCTGTCTTGCATCAGAAAACAGATCACAATAAAAACGTGTAGCAAGATAAAAGCCAGCAAAACACGTAATTCAATATTTTTTTTAATTAAGTTTAAATACCTTTGATAAACTGCCCTCATCAGATGTACAACTCAACTTACCAGGTGGTTCTCAGTCGGACAGAGATGGAGGTTTTCAAAGCGTCTTCACCGCCTGCTTCGATCCGGTGGGCTGCTCTCACAGTACGGACATTAACCTTCAGTCGGTCCGATCACACAGACGGCCAGGGGGATGGCGAGAGGCCAGCAGGTGAGAGACAAACCGCGACAGCCAACAACATCATGTGAAAGTCAACAGAAATACGAGCCATCAGTGCATCCGCCGGCTTCTACGCTGGCAGGAGGAGCGGCGTGTACAGAACAGTACAGCCTCTGTATGAGGGCTGGATAGTGCCACACACAGGAGGTGGCCAAAGATACTTCAGGGTGGTATACTGACAGTCCACACGGCACAACTGACTCCTGCATTGGTTTGAAGCAGAAACGTATAAGAAGTTCAATGACCCTTGGTTGTTTGTTACATTTCCTCTCTTTGTTTCTGCTGTTCTCTGCACTAAGCAGGGACCTGATGGATCCTCCGTTGTCAGGCTATAGGACGCATTTGAAGAAGCCTTAGAACAACGATGCTATGATAAATTGGTCTTCTGCCCACCGAAGGATCAATCAATCAATCTTTATATATAGCGCCAATTCATAACAGATAATAACTCAAGACACTTGAGGTAAAAGATCATATTCATTGTTATATTATACCCAACATTAATCAGGATACATGCCTTGAATTGGGACACAGCTTGAGACGTACCGCCTGATTTATGGCAGTGTTCATGATTCTAGTTTTTTTTTATCAGCTATTTCCTGTTACAAAAAAAGGGGTAGCCTAAAACGACATAAATTTACTTCCATGTTGTCTTATGCCGCTTCTGCACCGGATAAGCAGAGATGAGAATCAACCAGAGAAAAGTAACCAACACTCACAGGAGTAATTGAACTTTGCATATTCTTGAGTGTTTGCTTCAAGTCGACACAAGCAATGTTCTGCTGGGGACGGTACTGACCTGAGGGGTCTTTGCAGCGTTAGCAATAATCGCTGGGTGTATTTTGTCTTCACTTTTCACAACAGGTAGAGGTGAAAAGCATTGTTCATCTTTATATAACACGGCGGTTTAAAACCTGTCAACCTGAGACAATCTTGGTTCTTTTATAAAACTAAGGGAGGCAGCTATATAAGTGAACTAAAAAGAGCTGTAGGAATGACTTCTTCCAAGAAATGAGTTAGCATTTTTACACTACCACTTTCCCTTTGTTCAAGTCAATGTGTTTTTTAAAGGTAATTTGGTTAGATGCCAAAATTAATTTTAAAACAAGCTTTAGTGATTCTCCTGTTTTCTTCTATAATAGGCTTAAATAATACACAAGTACACCCAACTCATGAATTTTTAAGCCTCTAAAGGTCCTGACACACCAAGCAGACAGCAAAGAACTAGTGTCGCCTCACGTCTTGGCCAAAAAGTTACACTAGAACTCGATGTTATACGAGAAGACCAATTTCACACCGCTGTCGTACCTCTTATTACAGGAAGCCGCACTAATGGATGAAAGCATGGATACTACAGCTGTAGGCTCAAGAGGCTTTCCTGAACCTGTGTCGAGAGCTGGAGATAAATGACATCTCCGAACAGCCAATCAAGAGAGATCCATCTCACCGACCGCCGACGCAGATTCAACATGTCGAATCGGCAAAAAAAACCCACTTGTGGCACACATGCACTGTACGTATCTAAAATCAGAAAAGCACAAGTTGTTTAACTGCTGTCATGATAAGACACATGGGGGCTTGCTGTGTAGAAATTTGGGACATTAATTGTATCTTGATTCAACACGATTCACTGATTCCGATTGAGCTTTTGTGTAGAATCTGAATAGGCAAACTACTTCTTACTCCACTTTCTCCCGGGCATCAGTTACTCCTCATACCAAAGCGGTGGGAGGATGCCTCCTCACAGCGATACTGAAAACTATTGGTGAGATGCGAGAAAACAACTAACACACCTCTTTTCTGCGAGTAGAATTATCAAAGCCTGACTGAAATGGAGTTCTGACTCTTTTTAAACAAGAGACTATTTGTTTCCCTCAAAATGTTTTGCGGCAGAGGTTAAAGCGGAGCATACACTTGAAGACAAAGCCAGACTGTAGATCGCAATATAAGGTCATGATTGTAAATTCCCCAGGCTGAAAAACACCCACCTTTTTCATCTTTTACTACCAACCAACCTGAGTACAAAATTCAGGGTATTTTAAGAAGTGTCAGATGTATTTTATTCTTTTAATTGTTCAGTTTTATTGCAGTTCATATATCCAACAAATAAAAAGAGAGGACATGATAAGCTGCTTATAAGTTTGATTGTTCCTTGTAAATACATTTGTAACATTTTCCCCAAAATAAATGAACTGTTGATCAAAACGTGGACAGTGGCGATGACAGAACTAAAGAGATAAAAATCAATGGATTAATTTTACAGTGTATTTTTTGACATACACTGCATGGAAAACCTTAACTGATTACTCAAACTACAGCATGCACTTCAGCGTTTTGGCATTAAGAGTCTGAACCTCACTGACACTGAAGTGTTATATGTTGTACAGGTTATTTTTTCTAATCCTAACACCTTCTAGTACACAGACAGCTGCAGTGTTTAAGTGAGCGGCGAGGAACACCTGATACAGTAGCTTCAACAGTCAGCGGTAAATGTTTGCCGGCAGGGACCTGTGTGATCATGTTGCAGGTCTTGAACTTATAAAAACCCAGAGAGCAAACTCAGAGTTGAGGATGCACTAAACACAGGCAATATGTTTTCCATCTCAGCATGCTGCTGACAGTATGCACTTGTTCAACACGCACACAAATGCACACATTACTCATTTAAATGTTCCCCCTGTGCTGTGGGCTGCAGGCCTATTTAGAAAACAAATAATCTGTCTGAACTAAAGGTCTGTTATTTCAGATCTCATTATGCCCTGCCCTGGAGGAATCAGCTTGATATCTTTTGCAGAGCTCGACATTGTGCGTGTTTCTTCTGACCATCAACATAGTTACAACTCTGAGTCTCTCTATACCGCAGCTGTATCTGTGGAGCCGTGTACGAAACCATAATTAGACATGCTTTCCAAAGTCAATCCTATTTCAAAGAGCTCCTGGGGGAGATATTACGCTATCCATAAACCCATGGCCCCTGCCTCAGAGTCACTCCTAATTACATTCCAAATTCAATCAAGTGGAAACAAACAGCAGCACTGAAGAAACTGGTGCTGGGGTGACTTTTTCTGCACTGTGTGGAAAAGAAGAGAGAGGAAATGACATTCACTGACACCAGATTTTTTGACCCTGTGCTTGGAATGCGTCCTGCTTTAGGGCAGACGAGCGATGAGAACATAGTTGATTGAAATTCACCTGTTGAATGTTTAAAGAGATGAGGAAATGGTGACACGAAATGTCTGTGAACAGAATGAGCAAGAAGTAAAGAAAAAAAAAAAAAAAAAAAGGAAAAGCAGTGATGGATGTTTATAAAGTGTTAACCTTGAATTAGAACAGCGGCGAGCCGGAGAAAGATGGATAGAGAGATGGAGGGAGGGAGATAGAGCTGCGGGGCTGGAGAGACGGGGACTGGGGTTCAGACTGAAAATGTCAGATGAGTCAGAGGCATTCTGGGAGGACGCTCCTGTTTAATATGGCTCCACAGTCGGCCATGGAGGCTGGAAATTTACAATGACACCATCGTGGTAATAACAAGCACCTGCAGCCACGTTCTGAAGGCGCTGCCTGCTCTCCGAATGAGCGGGCAGTGACATTGATTAACCCTGACCGCCTGTAACAGAAGATAACTGATGGGCTTGACAGTGCACAGGGTTGCCACAGTGATTTAACTATGAAATCCTTTGCACATCTTTCAAACACACGGACACTCAATATCCTGTGTTGTCCAGATATGGTCACTTATTTACGCTCTTGTTCCCACATTCCTCATATTCCTCCATCTGCTACGACACAAAACACGTATCCACCATATTAGCATCCTCATTGTTGGAATTAGGAGTCTGTGAAGGTTGTCTCCTACATAGTGGTCTCTCGCTCGTTTAACAATGGACAAAATATTCCATAATCGGCTGATATGCACTTTGTTATTTTAATCCACTTTATTTGTTTGACACTTGTACTAACTTCTTGACACTAGACTGTTAGAATGATGTATGTTTTAGTTATCCCAGACATTCAATCAGACTTGCAGAAATATCAATCGGCCATTCAAATTGCACCATAAGCATCAAGTGCCAACTGTCATCAACACTCATGTCACTAGAACTTCATTCGGGAATGAAAATATGACTATACAACGGTTCTTATTGATGTAAATACAAGCCTGATTGTTTTTCTAAATATGTACAAATCACAATGTTATAACATAAATATTTAATCACAAAACTGCTGGTTGGAGGGGGTGGGTGGTGGTTAAGACCCGGCTCCCGGCGCCATTGGGGGCTATCTAGAAAATATGGGAAAGTCGAGCCTGAGGAGTTTGTGTATGTGTGTGATCAGATAAATCAGATTATCAGAGTATCTGTGTCGTCGGCTAATAAGTTGATGAATGAAGATCCCTGAGAAAGTAAACCAAAGTGTGTAAAGATGCACTGTGAATCTTCTTCACGATCCCAGCTGGCTTGTAACACTAGAGCTGTTTATTTCAGTCTGTGCGCGTGTGCGTGTACACGTGTTGACGACAGACTGACGGGGCGGTTGGAGCGGAGGTAAGATGAGGAGAATGGAAAGTGTTTTGTGATGGAGATGCTAGAGGATGAGGGGGTCTAAATAAAGTCACTGCTGATCTCACAGGTGCCCCCCCCCCCCCCCCCCCCCCTCCCCCTTTCCTCCAGCTGTGACGGTGGTAAATAGACACGGGATTTGCTGTGGCAACATGTGACAGCGGCACGGTTCCTGAACGCAGCTCAGAGCCTCCCTGTTGCTCTGATCAGTGTTGCTCTGACATCAAACAAACGTATTTCTGCAAGGATAGACACATAAGGAAAAATAACAACACAGTGGAGGTATTGCGCCTCACAATGGGCTGATATCGTATTTAGAGCTGAATGAATGCATTGACTTGCTCCCTTTCTTCAGTGATAGTGAGTCAGTGAGAAAAACAGCACACACACAGATGGGAGGTGGTGGAGGGGCTGCTGCAGACGATAGTCACGACTCCTCTGCCCAGCAAATGAGCATGAGCAACAGGGTGGAGTGTGTGTGTGTGTGTGTGTGTGTGTGTGTGTGTGTGTGTGTGTGTGTGTCTGTGTGTGTGTCCATAGAGCTGCCCCTCCTCTCCTCCTAGACTTCAGTGTGCCAAAGACCTGGTTGCCAAGGTAACCTCTTGTGTTGATGGCTTCACCTCTGTGTGTTAATCACTGCCTAGAAATAACAGTTAAGCAGACAGCTGTCTTTTTTTGTCTGAATTACTTCAGTGTGTGTGTGTGTGTGTGTGTGTGTGTGTGTGTGTGTGTGTGTGTGTGTGTCCTTTTCAAAGAGGGATACAGCATGTGTTTGACTTCTTCCTTTTCCCTGAATAGCTGTAAAGTTAAAAATCAATAAGACACCAGCAGAGCAGAAGCTCTTAAAGCAATGGATTGATTTTCCTCTGTTAGCTGTGTTTCCTTGTGGGTTGCCAAAACACGGTAGCCTACTTTCGCGGCTCTAAAAAACAAAAATAGCTCCAGGATTATGAGCGATTATGTCTTCATACTACACATGTGCAAGTCATTCAATAAGAGCTCAAATTGGGAGCTGATCAACGTATCCTTGTGACAGTCACATCATTTCCCCCTGATCTTGTTTGCTATCCTTCCTCTTTGAGTTGTGTAAGATCCAAAATAATCGAATGATGGAAAATGAATCCTGCTGCAGATAATCCCTACTTTTTGTGATAATCCGTCTTTCTTCGGATAGAGAGTAATTTTTGAATGGGTCAAATAATGTGCTAAATAAATACACTTTAGCACGGTTTTCAAACACTGATATGTTTCCCTAGTGTGTCTACAAACCCCCCAATTATAAGAAAAGTCCATCCTCTCCGTCTTTTGCATGCTCCACTTTTCCGAGAATGTGTGCTCAATCAGGCCGATTGGAGATTTTCCCTTTGTGACATCACAATGTAGCTAATAGCATAGGTAGCTATAGCTACAGCTATTTACTCCACCCCCAGGTGGGTGACACGCCCACATCTGAGTGTTTGTTCTGCCCTCTGAGTCTGCTCTGGTTCTTTGGTTTTGAAAAGTCTTTTTTTTTTACAAAATCTCTTTGAGCTCTGGGACATTATGCTCAGAATTTTTCACAACTCTCTGATAATCATTTTATGGAACAATGAATCAATGTATAGTAAAAAAATATCCCATTATGAGAAACTTTTATCTTAGTTGTTCAAAGTTTTAATTGAATAATGGAGTCCCTGTTATCAGATAATCAAACATGTAGAGTAATTAACCCTGAAGCTGATGATCATTTACTTACATGATCCTGGCTTATCTATGTGTTCTTAAGGTAAAACACTGAGGCTGCAGATCATACCTGTTTGTGTCTCTGTTTAAGTTCAGGATGTTCATTAGATCAACACCAAAACAAGAGTTTCCTCCCAAGGCAGCAACAGCAACAGGTTACCTTTGCATGGAGTCTTGGACCAGCAGACAGTACAAGGCACACAGTGTCTGAGGAGACGAGGTGTGGGTGGAGTGAGAAATGTTGCATCTCTGCACACATGCAGAGTGTTGACATCAACATCTGCTCCATCTGCTGCTCCTGACACGACAACACTGAACGACTGAACAGTGACACAGAGAGAGAGAGAGGGCCACACCACAACATGAGGTGGCTGAAACAACAGGTGAGAAGTCTGCTCAGCTTGACTGCTGAAATCAGACTTATTCTGCGGGGCGGATAAATATGTCGTCAGTGCAGCGCAGAATAAAAGCATATTAACTTGTGAGATCATCAATCTGTGTTTTTTTCTTTTTATTTCACTGCACTTTATGAATCTCAGACTTGTCGCACCTGCTTTTTGAAAATATCTCCTGTCCTCTCCCCCTTTGTCTTCACTCAAACCTCCTCGTCTTCAGTCAGAGTAGATACAAAGAGAGAATCACAGATTGAGACATGCGTCCTTGGAGAGAGAAAATAAAGCTGTCCAGAGTGATATAACACTCAAGTTGCTCTAAAGCCGGCCTCTTGAGTTCAAGTAACTGAAGAAAATGGAGAAAAAGAGCTGCTGAGCCGTAGAAATGTATCTTTGAATGAGATCATCCAAAGTGAACTCAGTGTATATTTTACACTGAAAAGAATGTACACTGAGAGAATGAATGGATACATCCACAGATAGAAATAGTTTTAAAGGAATGTTTTCATGTCAAGAGAAAGAATAAAGAACTGTAGATAAAAGAGTTTAACTTACTCAAACACTTGTAGAGTATTTGGCTATTCAATTGCATTGCTGGGCTCCATCAGCGCTGATTAAGCCAGGCATCAGTCCACAAATAAATCACCTTTAATCAAGCCCAGCCAAAGTGGCAGCAATTCCCATTTTCAGAGAGCTTGACATGTTGGATTATTATTTCAAAAAAGGTTGTTAATGGGTCTTTCTGATTATTTGATTTGTATGGTACTTTCAGAAGTTTATCAAAGTATACCACATGTCATTCCGTTTGTAAAAGCTGTCCTCGATGACATAATTGTGGAATTAACATCTATTCATGTATCTCGTCAATGGACCAGTCATGGTGTCATCTTAAGCACACGTCCATCTATCCAACAGGTCTGGACCACACTGTGACAAACTTGGATGTCCATATTAAACAGTGACATCAGAGTTGCATGAGTTTGATGTTATTTATATTACTGTGACAGCAGAGTGTTCAAGCAACAGTGATATCACTGATGAGTTATTACACTATTTTTAGTCTTAATTGTAATTGTATATATTATCAGAAGCACTCTCAATGTGTTGTTGGGTGTCCAAATGTCCTCTGGGATATCATAATATATTAATCATCAGGGTTTTTTTTAGTAAGGATCTTAGTATGGCTCTCAAAAATGTATTTTCAGATATCTGACACTTAAAAGTTGTGGATACTTGAGACTTCTCTTATGAATATGAACAACTGAAATACATAAATAAATGCTGTCTAGCTAATTTATACAATCTGGGAATTTAAACCTGTATGTATTTAAAGATACATTTAATTTTGTATTGGTGGGACAGTCAGAGTTGTAGACATTTTTGAGATATTTTGGTCTTTATTTAATAAGACATGAAAGGAGAGAATATGAGTAGAGACAGTGGGGGATGACATGCACCAAACAGCAGCAGCATCAGGAGACCAGTGAGACGAGCACTACAGCCTTCATACATCAGCCCCCCTTAATGTAACGTGTTTTAAAACCTCCTGACTTAGTTA
The DNA here is from genome assembly GCF_963584025.1 of Labrus mixtus. Lineage (NCBI taxonomy): Eukaryota > Metazoa > Chordata > Actinopteri > Labriformes > Labridae > Labrus > Labrus mixtus. The sequence goes on from NC_083620.1 coordinate 21,767,501, forward strand.
AATGCTCCTAACTGAAAAATGTAATAACTATGGTTATACTCAAAACTGGCTAAGCAGAGTGGCATGGTTATATGATGTAGTGGGTACAGTGTGACATCACTATCAGACAAAGTGAATGTGTACAAATGACTAAGGTAGAACTTTTGTTCTTTTTGAAAATGTTATGAACTTCACAACCAGAAATGCTTCTGTCTCACCAAGAAGTGACTACGCTACAGTAAAAGTTCTGCAAAAGTTGGACCCTTTAACACAGCTCCCTCTTTTCCATGCACCTTGTCCTGTTAGTTTGTGCCTGAAACGTGCAGCCTGAATCTCTGGACTCCTTTAAATGAAGTCACAAGATCCTCTTTACTGACTGACTGTTTGCATGCATGTGTGTGTGTATGTGTGCATCAATGAAGTTCTGCTTGTATTCATGTTTTATATTATTCATTTCTATATTGTCTCTCACATATTTGAGTCTCAAAGCACTTTGGCACACCCCTTGCTCGGTTTAAAAATGTTAAAAAGTCAAATTAAGTTTTTTCATCTTGTTTGTGTACTCAACACCAACTGTCAATTTTTAAAGCCATACGCTGAACACAGAAAATAAAGAGGATGATCAAAGCCTGGATGTTTGAGGCTGGTTACACTTCAGGAAAAAAATGCCAAGTTTGACACGAGGAGAAGTACATCCAGAGAATTGATCCGAAGTGAAAGGAGCTATTTAAACCGCTGCTTCTCGTTTGCTGTGGGACGTCATGACTTCAAAAAAACACGGAGGTTCCTTTTTGCCATTCTCTTGAAGTCCTGAGGTAGTTGCTGCATTTCAGTATCTGGGCTCAGGCCTGTCTCCACGGTCGTCTTGTCCTCATCATCAAAGGTTAAATCTGATCTGTTATGATCACGCCCGTTAGCTCAGGTTGATGCGGCGGCTGCTGCCTTCTGCTCAGATAAGCCTGTCGCAGACCGGTGGCCTCCTGCCTGTGTTCGATTTGTCACAGCTCTCCCGCGTCACACTGTGCCCACACATCCACAGATGGAGACGGAAAAGGATGGAGTCAGTGCTGCTTCTGACGGTCTGTGTCACTGTGGAGCCGGACTGTGAGCTCAGCACTGAGCTCAGAGTTTTTATTAAACTGATGCCTCTTATATTGTCCAACATTTGAAAGAACGCAGAAGCCATATGTACATCCATGTCACTTTATTTAAACTACTTGTTGAGATGAGAAGCTGTTATTACAGCTACATGGGATCAATATAATGAGGTCAATGAAGTATTTTGTCTGGTGTTGAGATTGATTCCTTTTTATCGACTCTCCTGTCAGCTACACTGACTTCATTTGTTGATCATTTAATAACAATTAATTTACATATCTGGATTTACCAATGATACCCGTGAAAGTTTTTCAAGAGAATCATTAATTGGGAGATTTTTTTTTTTTTACAGGGAACATAGACAAAGATGTTGTAGTTTGTGTTGTGTTATTAGCTACTTTTCATATCTAGGTCATGTTTCTTGAGAGAAATGCTCATTTTAAACTTTATTTTTCATTTATTCATGGAAACTTTCTCCTGTGTATACAGAAATGTTTTTAATGAAGATAAATTTCACATTTCAGCCTGTTTAAAAATGTTTTGGTTCAAAAGCATTTTAATTTAATTAATTAATAAAAAATCAAATACCAGCCAGTTACTGTCTCCATTATCTTTAAAATATTCAAAACGTGAAGAATCATCTCCACAACTTTCTGATGAATTTAGATTCTAATGTGATATATTTAAAGTAAATTAATGGACACTATGAATGATTTAATGAATAAATGAATAAAGGGGCCATGCGAATTAAAGTCTTGTAAAGCATCAAAGTCCAGTTAGGTCTAACTCTGGGTAAACATCAACACAAACGCCAAATGTTTTTTTTCATCAACATTTTATGACAGGAGAAATAAATACAGTGTTATTTCATAATGAGCCCCTGATCCTCTGACAGAGACTTGTACAAAGATATTTGTTGTTTAATACATTTTAGACTCAGAAAACAGGAAAACAATTACAATGTTACAAAAATTAAAGGAGCAGAAATGATTGGACTCTTAGGAAACACAGTCTTGCAATGTAACGAGAGTCCAAAAATAAAAAGATGACTAACCACCATCCAACCTCTACTGGGGTCAAATCAAACCCCCCCTACGCCTTGGTGATGTAACCTTCCTTGATTAGGAAATCATAGATTTTGCGCGTCTTGTTGACGTCGATCTTGATCAGCGCTCGGGCCTGTGCGAGCCGCAGTCCGCCCTGCCGTCTGCACTCATTCAGCAAAGCCTGTTTGTACTCCAGATAGGCTCCTGGCACCAGACGCACCACCTGGCATAACTACAAGCAAAAAACACACATCGGTTAGTAAGAGTACTTGACTTTATAGGATAGCTTATTTTAGGAGGGCTGTACGGGAGGCTGTGGCTCAGTTGGAGTGTCGGACTTTTCTAAAACGAAAGGTCCAGGGTTCAATCCCCAGGTCCTGTAGCCACATGTCTGATGTGTCCTTTGGCAAGACACTAGACCCAAAATTGTTCCAGCTGCTTTGTCTGCAGTATGTGAATGTTGATTAGTAAATACTGATGGTCACTTTACATAGCAGCCTCTACCAGCAGTGTGTGAATGGATAGATGTGACCTGCAGTGTAAAAGCACTTTGAGTAGTCAGAAGTCCATTTACCATTTGAACTCTATAAAGGTTCTTCTATAATCAGGAAAGTTTCTTGTATATAAACATTTGAGTTGAATTCTTTGATTTGAAAATTAAACATCTCAGTTTTCCTTACATGTCCAAAATGAAAATGTTTTTTATTTCACACCATTTAAAGTTAAATGTCAGTTTATTTAAATAACTTAACCCTATGAGACCTGCAAAATAAAGGGTCAACAAACATTAAAGTCAAATCAGGGCAAATGTTGTGTATACACTTTTGTCTTGCTAAACAATAAACGCAATGCAGTGCAGCTCTAAATACATGTTTGTGGTGCATGCATTGTGTCTGCTGTAGAATAATGCAAAAATGATCTTCCAAACACAGCCTTCCTCAGGGTCTGGTTATATCCCACATGCCCCATCATTAAACCTGCTTTTGCAATGAGAGAGTTTTTCATTCTAACCTGAGGTACATTCTGTGTGACTCATTCTAAACCTGCAGAAAACACATCAAACCTATGCTAACTGCTCTCCTATTGAATGCATATAGGATAAGCAGAGACACATAGATACCACTGTTTGGTTGCTGGATGTGTCTGAATCAGTAAATCCTGGCCACAGTATGTGGAGAGCGATTAGGGAGGCTGTTCGATGCAGCCATGAGGAGGCTGTGATAGCAAGATTTTGTATTGTGCTCAATTGTGGCGTTTGAGAAACAATGTTGCCTTTTGTTAGCTTCAGTTACATCAGAAAACTGTTCATTTTAAGCATACCGAGGTCTTTCTGTTTGACATTTTGGGCACACAAGGTCAAAAAAGAAAAGCTCCTCAGATATAAAATATGATGTACCTCTTTCTCCCGCTCGTTGAGTTTCTCCGTCCCCGGCAGCCCGGTCAGGTTGAGAGGAGGAGCGCTCCGCCTACCTGTTGCTGTGGAGCACAAATTCAACAACAATCAACATCTCCGATAACATATCAGCACCCTGACGACATGCAGCTCATTCCTTTGCTTGGAAGAGACGGGAGAAAAAAGTATTTGCCATGTGCACATTTTGTAAATATAGCCTTGTGAAAGCGTGTGTCCAATTTGTACGGAGAAACAGCGAGAGATAAATATGCATGCAGGGGGGGGGGGGCTATATTTGGAGTGTATTTATGGATGAGCATGTGCATTAATATGACTGTGCCTGGGGCAATGCCAACACGACAAGAGAGGAAAAGACGCACAGGGGGAGAGGAGGGGAGAAGCTTCGTACCTGACACTGTGATTGTTGTGACAGCTGGAGTGATGCCGGCATCTCTGTGATCACAGAAGAGAGTGTTAGCATCTCTGCATGCTTATTCTCACACACACACACACACACACACAAAAGTCCTACTTACTCACAGCATTTCTGGGTTATGTTCACTATTTCTACTCCAGGATCATTATCCAAAAAAAGATGAATCATCGCATTCAAGTTTGTTTTTTTTAGGTGAAATAATTAGAGGAGCTTGGATACCACCCACTGAAAGGGCCTTGGATGAAAACAAAACACAAAAGCAGCAGCACAAAAGAAGACTAAAAATAAAGACGAGACCAAGGTAAAAGTAGGATGCACGGTAACATCAAGGTCTGCAGTGTTCATCTGAGATTGAGGTGACAGAGGTCAGCGTGTCCTCAGAGCACAAACTTCAGCAGCCTTTCATTTGCACACTGGGTTAACAGGCAGGACGTCTTACATTGCAGCTTGTTTGCTAAGCCACTGCTGGCATGCTCTGCCGTCCTGGATGTACTGCAGCACGTCGCACAACATGGTCCGCTTCCGACGCTCGTCCTCCCGCATTCGCTTCGCCCGCTCATACACCTTGGCACCTGAACGCGGGGACACAGAGTGTTCAACAGGAAAGGATTTTTAAAAAGTACCAAATATAAATTAACTCTCTCAAAGTGATAATTCAGAGTTTTTCAGTGGTTTTTAATGAATTAGCTAGTTTTAATTTACCCAAATAATTCATTATGTAAATGGTGTTTGCAGGTCTTAAATTAATTCTGCAAACAATTCTCTGATATCTCTTAAAGACTAGCTGATAAAGCAACTCAATACAATATTCAGCGGAGCTTTCCTATTGTGTGCCCTGCATCAACAAACTGGCCAAACATTATAATTCTGATCCAAAGACCTGATCCACTGAGCTGCTGCTTCTGCACATAATAATTAAAACAATTTAGAGCCAAACTCATAATAAAGACTGCAGCTCACATCTGGATATGAATCCATTTCCCCTGCTTGCTCATGCGACTTTAGAACAAAGTTTCTTTGAACAGAGAAGTGAAAAGGTCAGACACGACTCACTGCAGAAAGACTTGATCCCTGCTTTTCTGTACTCCTGCAGCCTGCGGATCTCTCTCCGCAGCTCAAACTCCACTGGAAGAGAAAAAGAGATAAAGGCAAATCCTTACATTCTGTTACAAAGAGGTGTACCTGCTCTTTCTCTCAATAGTTTTTGGTATCATTTAAGTTCACAAGGAGTTCAAGACATAAACAATGTGCATGTTGTCGACAGATTTAAACACATTTAAGGGAAACTTTATAAATTTGATCTGCATTAAAACATTCTAATTTCTGTTCATTGAATATGAAGAAACAGCTAGCGACCGTTAGCTCATGGGGGAAACAGCTAGCCAGGCTCTGCGGTCGTGATGAAACTGAAGCTGAAGCTTCCCTTTAATAGAGCGAAATAGAGTTTCAAGTCATTGGTTAACTACCCCACTTTAATTTTTCTCTTTAGCTTCACCAACAATGATATCCTGGTGTCAACTTTTAGATGTAAAGCTTAAGAGTTTAAAGCTTTGAAAAAAAACTGTTAAATTGTAAATACTGTCCATTGTTAGCTCAGCAGCTGACAGAGTAAGTGACAGAGATCGTAAATAAGGTAACATTAAGCCACTTAAGATGTATATATTTCCCTCAGGGTTTGGTTGAGACCAAAAGCAGAGCTAAAGGAAAGTGAAGTGGACGTTTAGATTGATCAAAGGGAACAAATGTTCCTCCAGAACTGCTGGATATGTTAATAAGCAACATCTTGATAAATGACAAACATATCAAGCTAAGCTAATTGGCTGGAAGTGATCAATAAAACAGTGATATTACTCTTTGGATTTCAGTGAGCCATATCACCAAAAAGGCTAACTTGTTCTTATGGATACACTCTGGATGCAATCTGCACTTTGACACCCTGGACACTGTTTACATTTTCTACATTTTGTATATTTAAATATTTATTTTAAAGTTTTACATTATGTTTCTACATTACTGTGTATATGGGTATTAGTAATTTTTGAGTGTTTATTGCATGGCCTCGTGGAACAGTCTTTACATTTCACTGCACATCTGTATGAGCATGTGACAAATACAAATCTGGAATCTACACAAGTAAACAAAGAGATGCACATGACAGAAATCTCCAAAAATAGAAAAGAATAAGATATTCTCACATTACCCAGCTGGAAAAATCATGAATAAAATCCTTTAACCAACACTATCTGGAAATGTTAAGGCAGACTGGCTAAAACGGGAGTAAATGTATTCTGTGTGTTTGTTATTGTGCCACATTTTCTCAGAGCCTAATCATGTGTACTCAGCCAGATACTAACGTGCGTGGCTTTCGATGAATTTGTCATGTTCAATCGGTCCAACAACCCTGGCAAATCGTCTCATGACGTCATAGAGCTCCTGCACCTCCTTTGGGTAACATCGCTCCAGCACTGACGGAGAGAGGAGAAGAGAGGAATGAGTGGGCAGCAGATACAAAGAAAGAATAACACAGAAATATGAAAGAAAGATCCACTCCTTTAGATACAAATGTGACACATTTTTTTCTGTTTAGCTGATTTCCCTCAAACTGCACTGACTACTTTACCACCAAGGATCAGGGAAAACATGTAGCTCTTAATGAACTGTGAGTTTATATTAGGGTTCGGCGATATGGACCAAAAACCACTTTTTAACCATTTAAATATTAAAAGTATCAACCAATCCATCTTTATCTGTATAGCGCCAATTCATAACAAATATTCTCTTTAGACACTTGACAAAAGAGCAGGTAAAAGACCTGACTCTTTGTTATGTTATGTACACAGAGCCAACATTAATCCATCATGAGCAACAATCAGCAAAGTTAAAGTGGAAATACAAAACGTCCTTTAAGAGGCAGAGACCTTGGACAAAACCAGACTCGTGATGAACAGCCATCTGCCAATCTGTGCTGGGCTTTAAAAAAAAATGGGATAGAGGTAGATGAAAGTATCCGTCACCACAGTTATTCTGTGACTGTAGTGGGTTATACTCTCTGAAGGCTGTTTGTTTGCATCTGCACATTGACATTCGAGCCTCTGATAACATCTCCTGGTAACGTACCTAAAACTGAACACGTATTTTTCATGACATTCAACAGACAAACTGGACCTAAAGATTCCAGTTTCATGGCTAACAGACATTTTAGAATATTGACTTATTTTTTCAGAGTATTTCCATTGTTCTTATTCAGCTCCTGATTGAAGGGCACATAAAAAATCTACATTAAACCGTCAGATGCTGCAACCTTCGGTGCATCAAAAATGATCCTCTCTCTCTGAGATTGGTCACAGAAACGCTCGTTCAATGTGTTTCCATCAGCACTTAGCTCACTCCACAAGCAGACACACTCTTAAGAGCTTGTTGTGTTTGTCTCGAAGCATCGGCCGCGTTGCTGAGTAACAGACAAGTGTCAAAGCCGGAGAGGAAAGCTGTTGTGTGGGTGTGAGGAGTGCTTATGCGTGTGTGTGTGTGTGTGTGTTTGTCCGTCAAGTTCCTTCATAAGTCTCCTGTATGTGAGTGCTAATTAGCAGCTGCCATCTCTGGATAAACACATGAAGTCATGCTCTGAATAAGACAGCGGACACACAGAATAATGTTGTCCCAAAAGTGATATCAACACTGGACCTTCGTGTAGTTGCACACAAACAGTGATAGCAAACAAATGCAACAATAACAAAACACACACTTAAATCATTTAAAGTAAGCAGCACGTTCAGGACTTCACACAAACTGCTGCTCTGAAACGACACACTGGTCAATCTGCCTCCAGCACTCACGGAGACCTGATACTGTGAGCCTCCCGGGCTCGAACAGTGCTTCCATTATTGCATGTGACACACACACACACACACACACACACACACACTGCAGAGACACACACAATCTTTGACAGTCTCCATGACAACCAGTCTGCAGTCTCTACAGCTACTCTGACTTCCCTTTTGTCTTGAAAGACCGGAGAGATAAGGGAGTGGAGGGGGGAAAAAATGGAGGAGGGCTAACTGGAGGCAGGAGGATACATAAATAAAACATGAAGGGAGAGGAAGTGTTCAACTCCCCGACCACAGGCGATTTCACAGAGCAACACGTGGGAGGTAAACAACGGAGGCCGGGTGGTCGGACTTGGTTTAAAAAATAATAATAATTGGAAAGATCCATTCATAGCAGCCCCTCATCGTCTGTCTGACCTCTAATGTAGAAAACCCGAGAGATGCAAAGAAGAACATTACAGGGCTCGCTGCAATCCAACCTGTGACAGGTGGATCAATAAACAAAGCTCCCCCCCCCCCCCCCCCCCTGCATTTTAAGCCATTATGTTTGCAGCGCTCATCGCATGGGAACTATTCACAGGCAAGCCATTATGCCGTTGCACACTGCCTCTGTGGACTATTAGCAGCCCTGATCGTAAATACGAGCCCCGTCAGTTGCCACACTTCTGCTACATGAGGGGACTCAAAGGCTAACGGGGGTAATTACACCCGAGTTGTTTGCATGCATCCATAGAAACCCTCAGCAGCGATTTGGCTGGTAGGTATCAGGTGCCACCATGAAATGCTATGAATAAATACTGACCGGCCGAGCCCGGTTGAGTTTCATGCGAGTTATGACTTACTCTGAAATTTTCGCAGGTTGATCAGGCCGTGGTCTCGGATTATCCTGGAAGAAATGGAGATGAAAATTTATTAATATGCAAATGATTTTTCTGATCGCTAGGTGCTTGCAAAATGAAACCTGGCATTTACTCAAATGTAATTATGTTGGCTGTTACAGTCTCTATAAAGTCATTATGGCAAATAGAAAACGGAACATGTATCTGCCTCAATCACAGCGGCTACTTGAGATTGTGCAATAATTGGAATTTAAATCAAAGTGATTATAAGGTCTGTAGCAAGCTCCCTCAAAAGGTCAGAGGTCAAAATGTCAGTGGTGCTGGCACGTGAAACGCGCCTTGAAGCCTCTCTGACAAGTTACAAGTTAACAGAGATACAATAAGGATCATGGGAAGAGGTGACATGCCATTCCACCATTCTTGGGGAGCACACTCTTTACAGCTGATTTAGTGATGGATGCATTACACCGAGGATTGACTGTGTGCGTGTTGAAGAATGACAGCTAACGGGCAGAAGGTGGAGGAGATTCTCTTGAGAGTGTAACAACTGACTGACACCTTTAGAAAAGAGGGGAAACACATTCTTATTATCTATAGTATGGAAATGTAACAAGGGCTGCCACTGCCCCCCTGTATCTTACAGACAATACCTTATTTGTTGAGCAAGTCAATGAGAGGTCAGGACGAAAACATTCAAATGCTCAACACAAGTTCCCTAAATCCTGAGGGGAGCTCTTCAACTGCCGGCTGTTTTGACAAACGGCAATCAAATAAACAAATTCACTCAGTTGCCAGTTTATAAGGAACACCAGCAGGCTGAATCAACCGTGGCTTATTTGTGCTTTAAAAACTTAGACAGGTGTGCATTACATTTTATGACCATTCTGGAGGATGCAGCTTATTTTTCTTTCAATTGTATTGTATTAAAGGAGGAATACGTTACTCTGACATGAAGCCAATCAAATTATGTCTTTTTTAATTTGCAAAATGACAATCAGTTGATTATTCAGTGTTGCCTATTATTTCACTGTCCACTAATTATTTGAGCTTTTAAGTCAAACATACATCCAAGGGGGCACCAGTGGCCTAGTGGTTAGTGCCTGCGCCCCACATACGAAGGCTGTAATCTTCTAAGCAGGTGGCCTGGGTTCGAATCCGGCCTGTGGCTCCTTTCCCACATGTCATTCCCCACTCTCTCTCCCTCCCCAAGTTCTGACTCTATCCACTGTCCTATCTCGAAAATAAACCTTTAAAAAACACATACATCCAAGAAGGACAAAATGTGTTCTTTTTTTTTTTTTTTTGTCAATCAGGTGTGCTAAAGGTTCACAATGAGACAGACACGTTACCTCGCCTCTTAAGTAATCATGAAAGTCAAGGTTCCCACAGCTTGTATGTTGCACCTGAATGAATGAATCCCTGTGGCTTCTAATGAGAGCTTAACAAAAGTCTGGAATATACAATTATAATCACTCTTTTGACTCTACCCGAGTCTCTGAGGTCTCGAGTCTGTCAAGCACTTTTAACAAATAATGAAACGTTTGGATTTTAATTGTAAATATATTAACGTTACAAACTGATTAATATTAAAACAATACAGACAAGGGGTTTCATAATATTAGCCTTGTAAATTTCAGTTCAGTATGAAATGCATTTATTCAACATGAAACTACAAATATCCGAAGGGAAATGAGGGTGTGAAATGTTAGGAGCTTGTAGTGCCACCTTGTGACATATCAGGGTTATTACATGAAAACAAAAACACTGTATTCATCTTTGAGTGTATAAAAAAGTGGACCTACTTTTTCCTCCGCTGCCTTTCCTTTAATCTTGAATGATATATGTCGACAACTGAAAGCTTAAGAGCTGAAACAGAGCAGTGACACAGTTAGGAGTGTAGCGTTCATTAAGATCACAACATTGACTTTGCTTGTCAATGAAAAAAATTTAATACGGTCCATTGAGATTCTACCCACCACGTAGGATGTCTGAGTCATCATCCACAAAGTCGATGTCTTTTAGATCCCATTCTGCATAGTTGTCAAACTCCTAACAGGTCAGAGAAGAATGACTTTTATCATCTGCTGCAGTGATCTAACTGCACTTCAGCCAACCAATGATCCCAGATAAGAGCTCATATTCAAACATTGTTTACAGGGCTATAGAGTCACAGTAAACAACGGCATGAGTCACTTTTTCAATCACAATAAAAAGCCATCTAGTGTCTGTTTCATGTTGATGAAAAGTACAGAACTAACGTATCCCCTCACCTCCATGAAGTCTGCTCTGGCAGGCATGTATCCCGCCATATCTCGAGACAGCACTGAGTCAAATGTGGGCCGAGGGGGATCATCTGTGGCTGTAACATCAAGGAAACAAGGCCCAAAGCAGTAATTAACATTTCAGTACCAAAATGCAATAAATGTGAATTTGGCATAGAACAAAGAATGTGCTACCTGCAAACTTCTTCTGCAAAATCACTTACAGTAAGAAATAGAACAACTTTTTCTTTTTGCCTGCATTAACATGACACTGTTTGTCAAGCTCTCAAACACTGCAACAGATGGAGACCTGAATCCAGATAGGCACTGAGACAAGTTCTTAACACACCAACTATTTCTGTTCAACAGGCTAAAAACTAGTAAATCTTTTCTTTTGGCTACCCTGGAGGCCCATAAGCAAGGTTACTATCATTTTCTAAACTTACAGTTTAATATCAGCAGCAGACAAAAGGAAATACATAAATATAGCAACTCATATTTAATAGTGTGTGAAAACCTTGTTCCCAGATGTGAGGGAGGAAATCCCTTAAGGATTTACATGTTACAATTTCTCCTGTGAAAACAGTGCAGTAAAAAAAAAAAAAAAAAAGAGTATAATGTGGATACTGACGTTTGAAAGGAATAGCGCCCTCTGCAAAGCGTGAGTCTTTGGTTTTCCGAAGGCTCAGCAGGGTGGAGGAGAAGAGCGGGTTATTGATGAAGTTCTTCATGTAGTGGCTCTCGCATTCCTCTTTGGTTTTAGTGCGCATCTGATATGCCACATCCTGCCTGTAGGAGAAAAAGTTGCAGAAATAAAATCTGGGAATATGCATCAATAGCTCACAGGAAGTTTGCAAGGTACATGAATAATTTACCAGGCTATTGTTGCCATATTACAACATATAGTACACTGTGGTTATTTGTCTTAATGATAATACAAACAACCAATTCACACAAGGTTCCTTAGAACAAAATTAAGCTTGAAAAAAATAATTGTTCTCGACAAAAGCATATCATGATCTAGACAATTAAATATTTACAGATTGTATGTTCCAAATTAAATCAGTCTACAGAACAGCATCATTGTTTATGATAATTGCAGCCTGCTGGGCTGGGATTTCTGTTTCCTGTGAACTCAATTATTTTGCCCTAATAATCTTATGCATCTTATTTTTCAGTCAGGTGCAACATAGTAAAGGGATAGGGAAAACTCAATTTTTCATCTACAAGTCAATCATTTTTAATTTCACATTTTAGTAAACACTGGAAGATAGGGATCCCACTGGGTACAGATATATTATTTATTTGATTATGCAAATCTATTTATCTGGATTTGTTTTCAGATTAAAAAGGGAGGGGGGTTGTTTTTGTATTGTTCACTAGTTTGGACACCATGTAAAGTCTCCTTGGGTCCCTTGAAAGGAGCTCTATACATTCGATCTATTCATTAAATTTACACAAACTACACAAAGTGCTCACCAGTTTCCAAAGCCACAGTCCATGACCGCCTCTAACAGAGCCATCTCTTCCTGCGCTGTCCATCCCGGCTCCAGGACGGGGAAATCCGATGTCTGCATGAGGATAAACGTCAATTCTCAGATGGATTTCTGTCCGTATGTCTGTCGAAGACAACTTGTAATACACTTACCATGATTTCATATTTGTGATCACTCTGATGCTTCTTGTATTCAAATCCTTTGGTGAAACACTGAAATTAAGATTGATTTCAGTCAGATTGAGTGGTCTGAGAACAACCAAGAGACAACAGCACAATACTGCCCTACAAAGGCAAAAGGCAGTAACTTCAATTTTTTCAAAAGTGAGTTTTTGTCATTTTTGGAACATTACAGATGTGCTTTATCATGTGGACAAATATCTTGAGTCAATTGTGTTGTTTTTTTTTAGAAAATAGTAGGTTGTATTTGCCTTAACTTCCAAAAGCCCTCGAGAAACCAAGACAGAGTCCAGTAACATCACTTATCAGGGTCTTTGTCTTTGTACTGCAGCATTCAGGAATGCTCAAACTGAGTTAAGGTGTTATGCCTTTGTTTTACTATCTGTCATCAAGCACTTAATTGTGCCATGATCACTAGATTTCATGTATATGTTATCATTATTTATCATATACTGATTTAATATAGTGATCAGCAACCAAGGGAGCTAACAAATGGAAGTTAATGCCTTTTGCCTTGGCATGACGCCTTATTATTGTACAGGCAATGCAACAGCAGAGTACCTTAACTTCCAAATAAGGGTCAAAGGTCATGTTTGACCTCAAGATTTTTATGTACATTAATAACCTGATTAAAAAGACAAAGAATTGCCACATTTCCAATATTCTGCCTGCAACTCATTTGGCTGGACAACAAAAAGACTTTAAAGTAATTTATCTCAGTTCTACACTCTACACTTTGCCTTTGTAGGGCAGAACAGGTGAGTGTATTTGTCAAGTACACACCTGTAAGCAGAGTAGAAAAGGTGAGGGTCCACATTCTGCACACTTGATGTATGGCTCAGTCAGATAGGATGAGCAGCCTCTGCAGGGTGGCTTATCAAAAGGATCATCTGGAGTGGGGAATAAAAAAAAACACAAAATTAAAGTTTACCCTCCGACAGCAACAATGAAACCCCACCTTGTTACACCTGAGCTTCTGTGCACAGATTTATAGTTCATCACTGACTTCCCAGAGAGCGTCAAGGAGGCCTAAAGTTAAAGCCAGCATGTGATGGTAAACAAATCAGCTAGCAACCTTTAGTGAAATATCGCGGACTTCTAGAAAGCATGTCAACACAGTAAATCCCCGAGAGAGCACTTGATGCACGTATTCCACCAGAAAACGTATAAAAAGGCAACAAATATGCGTAGCTGTAAATACAGAGCAAAGCTAGCGTGTGTGCTAACGTGAGGGAAACAATGCTACAGTTAAACTAATGTGTTTATCTGACAGAGGGAGCGGGCTGTTAACATAAACATGCAGCGGTAACATGTAAATATATAATATGAACGGCACTTACTCCCAAACGATGCAAGACGGTCCATAAGACAATGTTTTTACAAAACTAATAACAGAAAGGCTATTTTTTGTTTTTCCTCTTCTTCTTTCGGTTTTAATGCAGCTTGCGCACTTTACTGCTGCAATACCGCCACCTGCTGGAGACACTCCCACAGTGAGGCCCCTTCAGCCTGACCTTACCGCTAAGTTGTTCGACTTTCTGCTATTTAGTACACCACCTGTTTACATTAAGTTATCAAATATCAAACTCTTACCTCACTCGAAACTTGGGCTAAACAATTTGTGGGGAAAATAGGCCTATAATATTTTTTTGTAAAGATGTTATCGTAGCTCATAAATAGATTTTGAAATGTCGTCCCTTAACATCCTGATCCAGATTCTTGCCCATTACCCTGATTTTGTCAGATGTTTTTTTTTTTTTTTTTAACAGTTTGTTTGTCAATGATTATCCACAATCTTAACTTTAATACATCCAAATGAATATGCCCTCAGTGTTTTATTTAACTACATTGAAAAGTGAGCGAGTTCTATGATAATCCTAACAAAGGATTGGAAAGAGCAGAGACTGAGCGCCTAAAAAAAACGTTTTTTACTTTTTATTTACACATTTTTTAAACAGAACAATGACAACAAGTAATAAACAGTCAGAAAAAAAGAAAACAAAATACAAAAGCAGGACAAATGTTGATGATGTCATGGAGTGATTAGTCAAAACTTAAGACTAGAACTTTTGATTGATTTTTAAAACCAAGATTGATCAATAAGTGTCTCTTGGGCTCAAGGCTGCCTTTAACATAAATGTAAATACCTATTTACAAAACAGCAGTATTAACCCCCCCCCCCCCCCCCCCCCCATCATTTATGAAATGCTGTACTTGCTTTTCTTCTTCTCCGTGTTTGTAGAAAAATTCTTTAAATAAAAAACAACCATTATTTCAATGAATTGCGTAGACATACATGTGTGGTTATCCTAAGCGTACTTCAGGAATAAAAGTGAGTAGGGTCATACTCAATTCCACCACAGAGTGGCGATCTTGCACCATTTCTGTTAAGAAAACAATAAGCTCACTGCAAGTCCCTCTTTGTCTTTCTCTAAACAAACACCACCACCTGAGCCTCTTAAAGGCCAGTTTGAGTTAGGCTGGATGAGGGCCACAGAATGATGAATATGGGACTGCACTACATTGACCCCCTTCACTGTAGCCCTTTTCTTTCATAAAACCCTCCCACTACAGCTTCAATTGTTGGAGTACTGCTTTCCTTAAAAACAGATGCAATAAATATCTATTATCCCTGATATTTTCCAGTGCCTGAGTCCAGCTTGGGCCCCCGGATCTAAAACAACTCCTCAAGGACATGCTCAAAGAGGGATCTGGCAAAACACATTTTTCCAAACCTTGATACATAAAACTGCAACTCTGCCTGTGTCTATACCAATAAAAGTAAGTGAGAATGTATGTTTGTGTTGTAATTTGGCTGTAACTACCCTTTTATTCAATACAGATGTTGCATCAGCATGTGAATGAAAACAGCTGCATCTCAAATGATGAGCACTGGCACCAGAGATATGTATTATTAATCATCACTTTACAATCAAAGGCACAACTGTTAGTGACATTTAGGGAGGAACTGTTGTTATATTTATGTTTTATTAAACGTGATGCTCTGCACATTAAATACTCCCTAACAAACTCAGAGGAGTTATCATGGCTGCCAAACTGCAGATTTGGTTTTATCTGAGTGTTCTCCTTTCCTCTCGTTACCCATGAGCCATCTCTGTGACGGCGATCCACAGTGACAAGTGTGTTCAGCTACAGCGTGCACTGTGTCCCGTCTCTTGATCCTCGGGGGTTGCCTGAGACCTCCATGGTGCGACTCAGTCAGCATGAGAGCCGTGAGCAACATAGAACCGTGAGTAATAACGAGGTGCCCTCCCTCCTCCACCCTGACACAGACTGTGCATAATAAAAAGAACAGTTGTACTTTCCCTCTCAGAGGGATTTCTATCTAACTGCCGGAACACAGGTTGTTTAACGACCCCGTGAAAGCGTTATGATTTATTTATCTTTGGAAGAGGAACTTCTGCTTTCTGTGCGACAGTTGGCACTATGAATGTTGTTCTTAGTTTTAACCAGACCTACCCCCACTGAGACTATCAGCTACTGCAGTTTTAAACATTTAAAATCTGTGTTCATGCATTATGTATACTAAATGGACCAACGTTTATGGATACCCACAAATAACATCCGTTCAAGAATGCAGAATTTCTCATTTCAAACCAGTGCTTCTAAACATATTGCCACAGCACACATTTTTGGTACCTGGTTGCAGAAATGAGCTTATTAACCTGTAAGATTAATTAATGATGATGGCCAGTGATGTTGGTCAATAAAGCCTGACTCTGCCCTCCACTTCATCCCCAAAGCTGTTAAATAGGAGTGTGTTCATGGCTCTGTCGGTCTGTCCAGTTTTAAAACACCAAACGCCATCAGAAAACCTACTTTGTTATAAACCTTGCTTTGAGAATGATGCATTGTCATGCTGAAATAAGAAATCAGAATCAGAGATACTTTATTAATCCCAGGGGGAAGTTTCTTAAAGGGCCCTCACCAACTGATGCCAACATGTTGAGGGCCCGCTGTGTCTCACTCTTGATTGTATTCTGTAGCAAAAAGAGTTCCCTGAATTCAAAACTAAGGGGTCGAGAGACATTTCCCACCCAAACCTCCTTGCTAGTTTGGTCCCAGGAACTACTTTTGAAGGAACTTTATGATTTCTTTAGCCCATCTTGGCTGCATTTCCACTGTAGTCCAAAGAAAGTTGTGCAAATGATTCCACTTTCATGTTCTTTTTGCACCCATCAGTACAACAATGATCTATTTTGTCCTCATCAAAAATGCTCAATACAAAATGTGTGATGCCATTTGCTTATTTTCTTCTCTTACTCTTTTAATGTGAGAAAACACAATGAACAAAAAAACAAGCAGACATAGCTGCAGAATTCAATAAATAATCAAATTAAATAATGAGAGTGTCCAACAAATTACCAATGTTCAGCACCGTATTTTCCACTGTTTCTGTGGTGGAAACGCTACGTTAGCCATTTACAATTGCCAAAGCCCAAAGTACACAAAGGTGTGAGGAGAGTGGTGCCCATGAAGTACAAAACAGGGTTCAAATAAATGGTAAGATTCTGACCTTATGGTCTATGTTGTGTTTTGTGTCAGTTTTTCAAATCACTCTCTACTGTCAAACATGTAAAAATGTGTAGAAATATGATCAGTAACAACATATTGGAAGCTGATATGCAGCTCAATCTGTGTGGGGACAGTCCTGCAGCCACCTCATGACTTTGATAAATCCAAATTCTCAGTTCATGCCAGTTTGAATGCCAGGGTCAGCATATGTGGAAGCATACTGTAAAAAATCACGTCTTGGCGGTGAATACAGGCTGAGTCTATTATCCACATGGTGACTAACAAAGAAAATGCTGTCAGCTCCACAGAGTGACATGTGTGCTCCCCTACGACGGCCCCTGCTGCAGCATCACTGCCTGCGGGCGGACAACCTGCTGTCTCCTCCAGCCACATGCCACCCCCGCCTACCCACAGTGCCACTCTCTCTCTCACTCTCCTTCTTTCTGCAGCTTCACACCCACGGCGAAAGGCCTGAAAGACCAGGCAAACCCCCAGCCTGCAGGCCGCACACTTCTTATGCGGATCAAAGACGGAGATCCCTGTGGTTTCTCTGTTCTAGACGTGTGCCAGATTATACACTGGCCAAACAAATGCACTCCCCCCACCCCCATTACGTCTTTAAAAACTCCCCCAGTCTCTGCCCACTGCTTTGCTCTTTTACCAAAGCACTTCCCAGCTGCTGTGATTTGAATATGAGGGCCCCTATGAAGAAAAGAGGGCATCTGGCACACGCCTTAGAGGCTAAGAAAAAAAGTTAAACTGCTCCTGTCATGGAAATGTTCTGAAAACAAGATTAAGCATCTTTAAAAGAAAGAAAAATGAACAAAGAGGTGAAATGGACACAGGTCTTTAAATAAGTCCAGTCAAAACACAACTTGAGGACACACCTGATAACATTGAAATCCTCACAATGAATGGCTGCTTAGAGTTGACGTACACTTTAGGAGGTTTGTTTTACAAATCAGATTTGTGGAAAGGTCGGCAAGGAAAATCATCATTCTTCAGTTTGAAATTAAGGACATGTCAGCAGTAATTGCGTGATCACTCTCTTTGCTGAAAGGAAGCTTTCAGCTCAGATTTATTATGCTACCTGCCCCCCATCTGTGCACTAATACTGATTAACATACAGTTGCTGCGTTCATAAGAAGAATGGGTTCAGTTTCTCTCACTTTATGCAACTAAATTTAATTAATTCATTACAAATGAGGGAAAAAAAATCAGCTTTTTTACAGTATGTTGATATGTTGTCGGGCCTCTTGTCGGGTTTTGATTTGTGGCATTTCAACAATCACTTTTACTTCTACTACTAGAGAACAAAATTAAATACATTTTAAAAATATGTTATGAATGTTCACTTCTTACTCAGAAAGCAGCACAAATGGGTCTTGAACTGTTGATGTAATGTGTATTTTTTTTTCCAATAAATCCCATCTGAGACAAAGATTTTCACTTTGATTAAGATTTATATGAGCAGAGATGACAGAAAGGGTTGATGAGTGGTAGCTTGATGTACAGTGAAGGAACGCACCTCAGTGATCAGGCAATCCAGTAAGTCCTCATAAATCATCCTCCTGTTAAGCAGGCTAAAGAACACACTCATAGTGCTGCATCATACGTTTGTCCTCCCAGAAGTGTGCGTTTTAGGGGGGAAATTCAAATGCTTTCAAGGGAGCTGAAATATGGAAAAGTCTGACATCCAGCGTTTGACAGGGTTGCGGATGGCTGCAGCTGAGTCCTACTGATATAATGCAAGAATGGGCTAGGGGCACACCCTGGGCAGATTGGCTGTCAGTCACCAAACCTGAAAGATCATAGATATAAACACAGACGCTTTTATTATCTGCATCATGGACACTGTAGTATCCAGAGTTTTTGGAGCTCTACCAAAACTAAGGTGTTAAAGTCAGGAGAATTGGCCTCTCCTGCATTCATTTGGACCAATTATTTTATAATCTCTCTCTTGGAAGTCCTCCAACCAAATGGAAGTGCAAGACTAAATCGCTGGAGTACATATTTAATGTGTGGCATGTACCCAGGCTTAGTTCAAGGAATTAATTTTAACCCATGACTTTTTACTTCCTAAGAGTACTTTGACATCGCTGAGGCAGCAAAAACAGCACAAGGCTAGACTTTTATCACCACTCATTCATCCTATAGATCACACAAGGTGTACAATAGGTTAAGAGTCTGCTGTTACTTATAAACTAGAAGACTTTTCTGCTACTAAACTAAAGAGCCGCACAAACACCTTCTACACACAGCGAGAGCAGATCCTCACGTGGCTGAGAGTGACTGAACTGAACTGTTGAACTTTAAGAGCTCGTGTGTTGATGGAGCGCTTGATAAGAATCAAATTTTTCACTGTGCAAGTAGCTGTGAAACTTCATTTTCCTGTTATATGTGTTGGCCATCACCCTCACTCTGTGTTAAGTTGAGCTTTTTGTGTGAGATTTAAATTGCTTTTTACATGCAGTGCTCAACACAGCTGATTTATATGCAAGCAGAGTCCAGAGTCAACACGATGTTAAACCAAATTAAGATGACTCTGCATTAAGCTTCAAATAAATGTTGATTATGAGCCAGAATACAGTGTTCCTTGTCCACCACACTCAGCAGTGTAAAGTGTGAATTAAGTCATGAAAACAGATGACTCCCACACTAATGTGTCATCAGTTTATTTTTTGCAGAGTGAGAGGTTCTTACTACATATGTTCCTCCTCTTGGTGGACCTCCTCTCCCCATGGCCAAGGTATAACACCGAGGAATCAGCAGAGTGAGAGTTCAGGGAGGTCGACAAGTGGGTGTGGAATGCAAGTGTTTCCCACGCGGCATGCCTTCACACAAACCCTGAGAAAAACATGTGTCAGGCCTCAGGTCGGCAATCAGGAATTCAATCCAAAGTGACAGTTTGTGAGGAACCAGAGGGGTGGAGCCGGGAATCAGGAAGTGCATAGATGCTTTATTTCAGTATAAGTAGACCAAAGTCAAAACACTTTATTAAAAGTTAAAGGGTCTGCATCACAAACACTATTAAAGTGTAATATTATTACTTTAGATAACAGTAGCATTATGAAGATAAATGTGGAAAGCCCCAAGCTTTATCCAGAATGAAATATCTCAACATCTACTGAATTGATTGGCACAAAAATCAGTACATATCTTAATTCTGCCTCGAGGATGAATCTTTGTAAAACTGGCAATCCCTGACTTTTTTCTTTAGTGCCACCATAAGGTTAAAAGTTGTGGCTTTCAGTGAAATGGTTCATACGTTTGGATTTCTTGTCCAGATTTATTTTCTAAATGGATTCCTTACCCCTCAGCAATAATTCAAGTAACTTAAGTAACCTTGGACTATTTATCAAGTATCCAAATCAGGGCAAAATTGATACTTGATGACTGTTCAATACCATGTTTAATGACCAAATACATTAAAACCTAAGGGAATTTTTTTCTAACATGGGACCTAATGGGGATTCTTTGGCTTTTGTGGCCAACCTCAAGTGGACACTCAAGGAACTGCAGTTTTTTGCAGTCTTTTTCTTTCATCGGAAGTTGCAAACTGATACAGATACAAAAACCAGGCTGGCAGGCAAGGAGGTATGTAAATGGAGAGACATTTATTGACAAACCAGAAAATATATATTTTATTAGATACATGACTGTTGAGTTCTTTTATCCACAACATGTCGTTGATGAATGTTATCTAGGCAGTGATAAAGTAGTCTGTTCCATGAAATAATAAATACATGTTCTATTAAAGGGACACTGTTTGCATACTGTTCTTTTGTTCATTATGCAAAATCTTGAATCTTAAACTCATTAATGAAAAGCAAAAGTAACTTAATCATGACACGGCCAGACTGGGAGTGGGAAAATATTGGGATAGCCGACAGAAGAGATTTCTGTGTCTGAAATGCGGAAATATTGCCTTACACAAACACACACATAGAAGTTGCACCCTGCTGTGGCTGGGCTATGGATGGAAAAAGCTCCCCATGTGAACCACACCGTGTTTCCTATATACCTCTTACAGCAGAGCAGCTCTACCACAACACTGTCAGAACACATCAGCAGCTGCAGCCTTGATGGTTTCCACACTCGGGCTTTCCCAGTGGTCGCCTAGAGGGACACCACAGGCCTGTTGCTTTAGCCCTGCCTCCAGCAGACCATTCAGCCTGCCTGTGCCTCAGTACGTCCCTAACACAATAACCCCCTCGGCTTATTGTGGGGGAAGAATGACGAAGTGCATTATGCATTATCCATGGCGGAGAATGGACAGAAATAACAGTGAGTGGTCACACGGGACAATACAAAAAGTTTTTTTGTTTTTTATTAAAGGGCTGATCTCTTGTAGCTGGAGCATAAATGGCCTTGAGCACTCAAGCTTGTATGAGTAGAATAATTTCCTCAGAGCGTGACTGGGTGACCTCATTGGACACCACAGAGAGCCTCATGTTAATCTATAATGCCTTCTTTCGACTAGGTGCTTCAAAATGTGTCTTGTCATCACTATTGTTTCCTCTCACAGTGGTATGCAGCCTGTCAACAGAGTGAAAGTATTCTCGGTTGTCACCTGCTCTTTAAGAATGGACGTGTGTTGAAATGGGCAGTGAATGGCAGTCAGGGTCAGAGCAAGAATGCAATGACAACAGCATGAGAGAGAGACAGTGAGAGAGATAAAGACACAAGCACCAGTCTTCCCACACAGCCACCAGTTCAGGGTTACGACCTGGCTGCTTTGCCACTTTCTACCACACAGCAGAAATGTATCTCCTCGACCTCAGCCTGGGTGTCCACTGGGGGTTTTCTGTAGGAGCAGATCACGGGAGAGGATTAGCCAGCTGTTGGGTGGGGGAATTTTAAGGTTTTTTTCCCCGGTTGACAGTTCACAAGAGTACAAAGTGTGCTATTAAAGCAATCTGCTCGTGGCCAGTGAATGCATCATAATGACACCAAACAGTAGAGGCACAGTTGACATGCTGTTGCCAGCTTGCAGACTTCACAGCCCAGACAGTGGGCAAATGGGGTAAATTTACTAGCTCATCCCAGTGAGACAGTTAATGAGAAGGCGTGATAAGTCCACAAAACACAGGGGGCAAGTTCCTGAAATCTCAAAGGGATGTATTAGTTGCTACACATTTTTGTCTTTTATGTATTGATTTTGTTAAAGCTTATTTTCTATTGTCTTCAAGTCATCCAGTTGAACTTTTATTTACCCTAAATTGGCCATAAGGTTGAAAGAATCATCTTAGTTTCCACGTTTTCCGGCAGACCCCTGTGTATTTGCCAGCATAAATGTATTGGTACCTAGATGCCAAACAAATACATTCAATGGTTTGAACACTACCAGCACTGAATATTCAATCAGTGGTTATCATTACATCCTGTGTTTATTCTAAACATTTGATTTGTTCATCTGAGCCTGTTCCAAAACTGTTCATGCAGAATAAGGATCATGTTTGAAGAGCAAAATGCTGCGTAACCTGTCAGATTTGGATTCAGCGTTTCTAATCGTTTCAAACGTCTCATAAATGTATGATATTCGTTTTTGTACTGACTACTTGACGTGATTTTTAATTACATCTTTAAATCTTAAATGATCAGTGTTGTTCTTTAAAACGCTGTGCCATGTGAAAATGAGATAACCCTTGACATCTAATTAGCGAATTTTTCCCGTCTCCAGATAAAACAGGCCCCATCGTCTCACAACTACTTGAAAAAATCTGAATGAATACAGACCAAATGTTTGTAAGCTTGGGAACAGGGCTCTCATGGGACAACCCATGACTAAAAAACAGGGACTGAGATCAGAGCCGCTGAGTTTGAACTGGCATGTGGTTCTCATTGCTGTAGTATAGTGAGAGATGGTGGAGTACTGGTGCTTTAACTGGCCCCGGCCTTTGCACGTGAGTCGATTAAAACCACATGTTTCCAGTGTGATTGTGTCTGTGGGCTTATAAAAAAAATGGAGCTCTCGCTGAAAAGCTGCTCCTGCTCACACAGCCACACAGAGCCCACTTTGCATGTTGAAAACATTTTTTCTCCCTCTCTCTTGGCTGATGCAACGCAGTTCAACTTCCACATGGAGTTTATTTTCCCTGACTAAGAGGTTTGGGAGCTAATTTATAGTAGGCAACAGTACTGCAGTTGAAAGTAATCCAGATGTGTGTATATTCATTATTTGTGAAAGATGCAAACTGTTTGTTTCCCATCCTAGCCAGCATAAACTGATGTTTGGTGACAAAATGTCTGAAGGAGTCAGTCATTTACAAACTGTTTTGGGGGGACGTTTCTATTCTGATTGATAAGGATCTTAGCCTTAGATAATGTGCACATTTATATAGAAACATACAATACTGTGCTGATCCCAAGTATGATGAACTTAAAATAAACATTCCATCTGAATTTGCTGTGTTGCTCATGGTATGGAAAAGATAAACTAATCGTCAGGACTCATTAAGTGTGCGCACTGGGATGATTAGATTTGAGAGGAGGAACATGAATCAGATTTTCCGATTTTTTTTGTCAAACGAATGTGTCAATGGTAAACTCGTATGAGGATTGAACAGTCATTGAAATAAGGTTTGGTCACTTTTGCATTGATAATTCCACATGTAGTGACAAATGAGCTACACCTTCCACTTATTATCCACCCCAGCTATAAAACTGGAAAATTTGGATATTCTAATAATGGAGTCATTCTTTCCCATTTTAAATCAGCTGAGATTCTCCACAAATCATTCTAGGCCCTGGTAAACGCCTTGTAGCCGACCCTGTGTTGTGTATTTGTGACATAGACCTCATGCTATACAGCAATGGTAGCCTATAATATGTTTAGGTGATGATGGTGGAGTGGCAAAGTAGTGGCCAACTGAATGTCTTCCATGGCAGAAATGCACACAGCTGTGTTGGTGGTGTGGATGATTAGCCCTGACGTCCCCTGTCAGAGAGCCAACCGCATTCTCACACTGTTCCACTGTGTCTTATCACCAGCAGCCAGGGTGCTGATTATAGAGAGTCTGTACAGGCATGTACATACATCATGCTCTGTGTCAGAGACGGCATGGATGTGCATGGGCCTCCATGGCACAGCAGATATGCTCATTATAATGCCACTCACTCTGATAATAAAGTGGGCCTCTTGCTGCAGTATGGTTCAATGTACAGGCCATTTGCTTACACGGATGCAGATTGTAACAGGTTCCCTGAAAATGATGTTTTAACACTAGAGATAAAAGATACTGACTCTCTTTCTTGGCTTTAGTTTCTAATCAGCAGAATCATTGAAAGAAGCGAATCATCAGACAGTAAAAAATAGATAGTAGTGTCACTTATCTGAACAGGAATGAGTGCACTTCATTCACAGTTTGCTCAGTTAAAGTATTAGGATTATACAGATACAGTCAGTGAGTCAAGGATTTTCTCTTTGGCATCATAGTGTCAGTCCTGAATAAGTCAGCTATTTCTGGAGCTCTGCAGCTGTGGCAGAAAACTGGCAAGAAAGTAAGTCCTTCTTTTGTGTCAGCTGTATCTGTTTCAGGGTAATGTGACACTAGAGACTGACAAGCAAAAAAAGAGGTCTGAATCTGACCTATGAACTTGCTGTCTGAGGAAAATGAAGCTGTGTCATGGAGGAGTTCATCATCAGCTAGACTCACACACAGGTGTCTGCCTAGAGGCTTGAGAACAAGTCAGACTTAACTGCGCTGTATGATTTATTTCCTTTCACAGAGATTACCAGCTACATAGTATAAGTACAATGACTGTCAAAGGATTCAGAAATGTGTACACTTCAATGCATGCATTAACAATAAACAGGATGAAAGCTCTGCTGTTATCGAGAGCCTGCAGACAGCTCCAGGCTTTCTGTTTGTCTCATCAGCGTGTTCGGCTCAGTTGATGATGTGGTGAAAAAGAGCGCATGAAGCTGCATTTTTATACCCTGACAGTAAGAAAGACAGAATCCGCCTTGTATTCACATTCCTGATGTATTTTCAGGCTAGCACAGACAACATTTAACTGGATCCTGAATTCAATCACAAAAGCTCAACAAGTTGATATTGATGTTGCATGTCGGGCTGGCTTACTGTAGTTGTGTATGAGACCCTTTAACATAGTTTTTCAATTTAAATCAAGTTATCTGAAAGCTACCGAAATTCAGCAAGTATTCACTTCTAATCAACTCATGGAGCTGAGGTTAGCTTATAACACAAGCGAGCTAAAACTTAAGAAACCCTCGTTCTCATTTTAGTTAGCAAAGTGACATTTGTTGTTTGGAAATGAGAAGATTACCTCTGTTTAAAGTCAAATAGACTGCTCATTTTTATAAATATTAGTAAGCATGTGAGCAACAGTAACTAGAGGGGTGCTAAGGTAATTTTAAAATCAGGGCCTATCTAATATAATTCCAAATCTTAATTGTTCCCACTGGCAGGATCTTTGGTTGTAGTTCACAAATAAACCGTATAAAGTCATAAAATAGCCATACAACTGATAGAGAAAGTTAAGCCAAAATAAGGCAAAATTGAGAATGTTTTAGTTCAAAGCTGTGAATGTGTTGAAACTCTCAGTCACACAATAAGGATGGTGCTTAAATATGGAGACGACACAGCAGATGCAGTGCGATGACAAAAATGAGGCAGCACCTGCCTTTGCTGCAGCACAGGGGTCATGACCTCTAGACCACCAAGAACTGCAAACACTACTGTAGCTCTGAACTGGAAACAGAGAGTATTTTCTACTAGTAAACCTCTTCTATCACTTTCATC
Source organism: Labrus mixtus (assembly GCF_963584025.1). Taxonomy (NCBI): domain Eukaryota; kingdom Metazoa; phylum Chordata; class Actinopteri; order Labriformes; family Labridae; genus Labrus; species Labrus mixtus. The sequence goes on from NC_083620.1 coordinate 21,793,359, forward strand.
TATTCTACTTCCCAATTCAAACCAAATAAAATGACCACAAACAGATTCACTTTTTGGCCTGGGCTTTCTGTGAGCTCTATTATTCCCTGCATCAACCACAGGAACTCCTTTTTCCTGCTTTGCAACAAACTTAACGGCTTTCTAACAACTCGGCCATGTGCTGGAGCGATTGAGGAACTCTCAAGCATTTCCTCTCTCGAACAAAACCTGAAATTCATCACTGGCTTCCTGTTTGCACACAAGCAGCTCAGTTTACATGCTTCCTGTATAACCCAAAGGACTTTCCTCACACACTCCCAGGAAGCACTGAATCTCTCAACAGTCTGCTTATCTGCCCGGCACACAGTGACACAAATACGGACTCATGATTCATGGGTGCACACACTTAAAATAAATCTTTACTCCAGTATAGCCTAAAACTTCCTGTGAATGTAACTTACAATATCATATCTACAAATAACAAAATAGGCAGTTAAGATTAAACCTTTTTTTTATTTTTACCCTGCACTAACAGCATGTAAACTTTAGGTAAAATAGCCACAGAGATTTTTTGCCTCTGAAAAAAAGTTTTCATCTGTTCTTATGACTAGCTCTTCATATGAATTTGTATATTATAATACCAGCAACACTTTATCCATTCATTTACTAATTGGCTTACTGTTTCAATTATGAATCTAATCTTTGAAAGCTAATTATGTCAACAGTTTGTCCCTTAGCTAATTTAAGATAATCTGGACCTTACTTTTAGTTAACTGTGTAGCTGCTTTATCAAAACTGGTTTTAGTTGTTTCATTGTTTTTATTTATTTCAACTCTAACTCCTTCTCTTGTACTTTTTAAAATTCTTAATCCATGAATTGAAATCTTTTTATTTTAACATTTATCAAATGTTGCATCGTTATCCTTATATATCCCTCAAAATATCAGTTCCTTGTGATTCCCTTTACAGTACATTTTTAGGATCTAACAAACTTTTTGATCCAAATTTCATTAACATATTTAAAAAGAAACTAGAACTCATATGGTCAAAGAAAGTGCTTTTTGTATTAAAGAAAATAAACCATCAAGTCTTAATGTTTATTGGGTGGGAGTGGTATAATGCAGCATTGTAGGCTATAGAGCTCTTTTGGTGCACACTGAGGAAGTTCATTTATTACATTATTGCTAGTTGAGAAAAATGTATATAAAAGAAAACAATCTGACACCACACACATTTGCTTTTCTTATTTCTTTTTTTTGTCTCCTTGTCATACCTCCCCGCCATCTGAGTGCCAGCTCCTGTATCTGGTGACACAGACATATTACCTCTGTGTTGACAGAGCTCTTCTGGTATGGGCCTCTCGTTTACTTTTCCTCTTCAGCCTCTCAGCCGTCATTTACTGCCGTTGTGACCCTGTCGTTGTTGGACCATCAGGAAGGGCTGCAGGCCTTACAGAAAAGGTAGCAGCACCTCTACTACCACAAAGGAGCAAGTTTGGCAAACTGTGCAGCAACAAAGAGAGAAATAAAGTGTGCCAAAACTAAGTGTGTGGTATAAAAGTGCTGATCTGGGTTAATCAGGAGGAAGAAGTGCTGAGGATGCTCATAAAGCCTAATGTTTCAAATCAGCCTTAGGATCCAGTACAGCAGGGTATAAATACTAAAGTCAGTAAGATGATGCAACTTAGGCGCTATGTCTGACTTTAAAGTTTGAGACTGTTGTACACACAGACCCAACTGGGCCTCTGCTGTTGCAGATAGCAAGCTTACACTCCCTTTGGGCTTTGATGGCACAATGTTTAATTCATGAAGAAGCCAAGACTCCAGCAGTTGCTTTAACTCTCAAGTTAAATGTATCACAGGATAAAAAGCAGCTCCCTTACATGCAATGCTACTTACTACATACAAAATGTGTCAGCTTTAATTATTTAATACTGGAGGGAGGTTGGCTACATAGCTGTGAGGCCTCTGAGCAAAAACACAAGGCTGCAAACATGGCGGGAGTGGGTTTCCGCGTGAAAGCTTGTCGCTGTCCACTTTCTCTGCTGTTGTCCGTCACCAGTGATATTATTCTGCAAGAGCTGTTGTACTTTGCCTGAGTGCATTTGAAGAGGTGCTTTACACAGAGGGGTAATTGTGAAGCTTAAGGTCCTCATAAACCTCACAGAGAGATTACCAAAATACACATTCAGGTGGAGACCAGCTCGGTCTGAGGATCCCTGGATTAGTTATCAGTTAAACCTGGCTTGAAGAGTTTTTAACCGGTTATGAAACGGTCCCAAAATAGTAGTGACGCTTCCTTGTGACCCATCAAAGCGAAACAGTCAATCACATAAAAGAGCTTTTTACATTGCAGGTCACAACTACACATTCACACAATGATGGCAGACGGCTATGTAAAGTTTCCATCAGTATTAACTCATCCATTCATATGCATTCACATAGCGCTGATGCAGCACCAGGAGCAGCTTGGGGTTAAGTGTCTTGCCCGAGGACACGGACATGTGGCTGCAGGAGCTGGCGATCGAACCCCCGACCTTCCCGTAGAGAGACAACCGACTCTACCAATTAAGCCACAGCCAACCCTAAAGCATTTCACAGAATGCAATTCCTTACAGTCTTTGTTTACACATTGCCCTGAAAGGTTACACAGTGAGTACTTTAGGAGGCACTATGGTGAAAGAAAGCATTTAAAAATAAAAAAATAAAAAAAACGCAGGTAAAACAGGATCAGCCAAAAAAAGAAAGATGTACTGCTTTGTCCACAGTGATTGTCAAAATTGACAGAAAATGAAAATTCCTAATAGTTTTTATAAAAACTAGATACAGTTTGGAAATTTGAATCACGTACGAGGCTATTATTATGTGAAATAAAGTATGACATTAAATTCAACACTGTGAAGAGGGGTCCATCATTGTATGTAACTTCAGAATTATCACCTGAATCTGATCGCTGAATAGTTTTGTTACATAACTTCATCTCAGAATAACTAGGGTTGGTGTATTAGTGAGTCGACAGAAGGCAGGATGGGGCGTGCAGCTTGTTCCAGTGATGCTAAAACCTGGAAGGGTTGTGCAGAGGTTGTGGTCTAGAATGTAACACCTGTGAAACAATCAATTTAAAACAGACACATATTAGTCTAGAATATGTAGATTCCATACTGGATTAAAGGGGACAGAACAATAAAGAAATATGAGCTTGCAAATTAATCAAATTCCCTGGCTGGCCTTACTCTAGTCTCAGTTGAAAAAAAAAACAAAAAAAAAAAACTGATTCTCTAAAATAGATAAAGATTAGTGGAGCTTTATGTTGAAGACTTTTTTGATGGACTTTCTGTATATAGAGAAACAGTGTTACTCTGATTAAACAAGCATAGCAGACAGCAATGATTTTACATGATTACATAAACCTACAGCACCACATTTGAACCTGGATTAGTCAAAATGGAGTGGATTTCACAATTGCAGGTGGGGATTACGGCTTTATCTGCTCAATCCCATCCCTGTTGTCTAATATTTCACCTGGAGATTACAGGGACTCAAAGCACATGTGAATCTCTCTGTGGATAATATTCGTCAGAAGAGGTCAGCAAGCAGGCTCTGGACGGCCATTACATCAATCTTCTTCTCATCCCGACGTGGGATGTAAATCTCTTCAGAGATAATCAATAACCTGCTGACTGAAGCAGATGAAGATGTGAGGTGTTTCCTAATTTGGGCAGGAGGTTAGAAGACATATGGGCTTTTTCCCCTAATGACCCCTGTTGAAAGACTCTTTCCGTATGTCGTCCAAAGCATCAAGAGTATATGCGTCCAGCTGGGGACAAAGGTCAGGCCCCCCTCCCTGCCAGTAAGAAGAGGGGAGTGTGTCAATATGTGCGCTGAAAACAAACTCTGAAAATGCATTTACACTGTTTTGTGTCTGTTTTGGTGACTGTGGAAGGAGATGGATGGAAACCCGGTCAGAGGAGTGAGTCACATCCTCTACCTGACATTTATCGTGATTTAATCTGTCCCCACAAAGCTCATAAAGACAAGTCATGGCCTGCTAACATCCACATCTTCATCCTCAGCTGTATCCAGCGGCTCCGCAGACTGAGATTTATTCCCACCCGAGGCCATCATGATCTTTGCGCCCTAATTTCTCACCACATTTTGACATATTACATACTCGCCTGATCAACCGGTGGCTGAGTGTTTGAGGGCAGCCATGTGTAGAGAAAACTTACTGCCAGAGGTGAGAAATAATGAAATACATCCTCTGGCTAAATAACTGCAGTTTCCAAAACATTTTTCTCACAACATTTTTCTTTATCTCTCTACTTTTCTCTACAGTTAAGCTAGGCGAGTGAGCTTCAGGACAATTACAATGAAAAAAAGGCCTTGAATGCAATGTTTGCAACTAACAATGAGAACTTTTATTGCAACATGGATGCAAGAGAACCAGCAAACATCAGAGTAGATTCAGAGCTGCTGTTTTTTTTTTAAAGTTATAATGATTAAGTTTAATAGTTTCCCACAAATGGCTTCCACAGTACGAAAGGGTAATGTCCTTCAGAGAGCTACATTTTATTTGATACTGAATACCATGTCTTTATATTTAAAATTTGCTCTTTGAAATGCAGCCAACCGGCATTTCTTTGAGTGACAAAAAACATCTTGAATCGACTAGGATTTAACTTTAACCAGAATCTTATTTACACAAGTATCTGAGTAAACTTCTGCAACATCAGCTTAGGGAGAAGTTTGCCTCCATCCAGTTTGTGGTGCTCATAGTATTCAAAAAATCCATCAAAGAATTCCCAAGCAATAACTCTTCTGTGGATAATCAAAAAAGTTCATTTCTGTGAAAAGTTTAGTTTGAATGTTTAAGGCCTATTTCAGTGCAGCTAACTTCATCAAGAAGGTCTGTTTTCTCTTGAGGTGGTGATAGAAATACAAATCTGACAACTCAAGCTTTATTCGCCTTGAGAACAAAGGATATTGAATGTGAACAACGTGATCTTTGCTCTAAAGACTAAATATAGCCGTCTCTGACTCACATGTAAGCATGTTTCGAAGATCCCACGCCAGCCGGTATTAGCTGCATCCTCGTTCACATGTACATCCTGTCATTTTGAAGCTGTCGCAGACGTATAAGACGTGATAAGACAGCTCTAATTTTACCAGAGCTGAGTGGAGCTGCTTCCTCAAGGAACTTGACGAAAACGTGAGACATTTTGCTGACGTTTTCTTCAGGGGACTGGCAGCGTTACATACCGTACAGCCTCAGTGACTGAGATCAACATCACGATCTATTTTCAGTCACCTTTACTGGCTCTAGCCTCTAATTATGTATGCAGTGTGGATACAAGAAGGAGAGGGGGTTCAGACGGGAAAGTGACAAAGACACCATTTTCATCCTTTGGGTGCTACAAAAATGATATGTTCCGTGTCACTGTTGACTACCTCTTTCCTGCTTACTGTTAACAATAAAAACCCTGATTGTAAACTACCAATACAAAATCTGAAACAGTAGAAACACTTCTGGCACACTGGCTTTGTTGATGATGTTTCTGTCATCAGTGATGGAATTGTGCACTCTTATCTTTACAGCATGGCAACATGTACTAATACCATCATGACTGAAAGCTCTGCTGACTAATGTGGCTCCTGCAGCATAGAGGAGAAATGAAGGGACCCATTCATTTATTGTCAAAAGAAGAAGTTAATTGATTTAAAAATATAACGTCCAGTTGATGTAAAAACCCAACTTTTACTTGACATCAAAACCAAAAATCCCATGTAATGTCAAATACAGAGATCTAGCTGATGTCAGGTAGTCAAGTTGAATCCAAGAGTCATGTCGACATTAAAACCCAACCTAGTTGACGTCAAAACCAAACATCCAGTGTGTGTCATATCCCATAAGACATCAAACCCAACGTCTGATTGATGTCACAACCCAACGTCAAGTTGATGTCAGATCAAGACTTCTTTTTAACATTTAATCCTAATTCTCCATTGATATCTAAACCTAACATGAAATTGAATCGGAAAAAACAACGTCTGGGTGATATCGAATCCTTAATGTGTTGACATCAAAATGAAATGTCCTGTTGAAGTCAAATCCAACATCTCGTTGAAGAAACAACCCTCTCTTTACAAAGAAAATCAAGTTATCTGCATTTCAACAAAAAATAACTGAGAAAATGTGTCTCTTATCTTGTCATATAAATGATGTGACTCTTTAAAATGTTTAAAAGCATTAGCTATTAATCTCTGCCTAGCACACTGCTTTAACTCAAGCAGGCAATGAATTTAGCATTTGCAAAAACTGACTGCAGATTGAAATTGGACACTCAGTGTTTCACCATTGACACTCAGTGTTTTCACACAATTTTACAACCGTATTACCTTCAACTCTTACTCTATGTAATGCTACTTAAAAAAACACCTCTGCACCTTGCAGTTTCAGTTCCATGACCTCAGGACACTGAAACTGAACCCAGCCATTGTTAGAGAGGGAGAAATTCAGTGACGTTGTGTCTATAAGTGGTCCCTCTGCTTTATTATTGGCAGTCCGTGATGCAGGCTGAAAGTCCCCAAGCTATTCAACTACTGAACATGGTTTAATGTTTTACTCTTCCCTGGCAGTAAAAAGTCTGTGTCTATATAAATGGAATGTGTGAATCATACGGTGCAGCTCCGACAATGACACAAAAGAAGCTGGAGACTCTGCAGTATGTTTAAGGAAGAATGTTGGGTGCAGTCAAACCAGAGGATGAACGCCAAACATGAAGTCAGTGTTAAATGTACACATGAATCAATGAAGTCTCACAGGATTCCTGAAGTGTCCTTGAGCAAAAGCCATATGTACCTGGGCTGTGGCTGTAACTGCGTGTGAAAACCTCAGACTTATTTTATTTTCAGATGGATTAAATGTGTTCGTAAGATGACAGTTATGGTTGGATTACATTTTAGGGTTTTAGGGTCTTTCAGAAAAGGATCATAAAATAACATTGCTAAGAACATGAAACCCTCTGAGAGATCAAGGATTTTTAGTTAGGGAAATACATACACCTAAGTACCTTAGTTAAACTGCCATGTTTGCTACATTAATTAGCAGGCAACAGTTTAATCACACATTTTCAATCTGTTAACTTTGTATTGTTGTAAAATATCATTGATATGTGATCCGTCTATTAACAGCTTACTTGGATTTTCTGTATCAAAAAGAAACTTAAACTACAATAACTTGACAGAAGTAAAAGTAAAAACGTAACAAATTAGCCGTGGTTACCTCCTCATCAAATGACTCTTCTACTCTACAATAGGTGCCAAATTCCAACAACATTCCTCAGACTGCTTTACAACAGTGGCCTCGGCTGCAGCAAATGATCACCACCCTGCAACAACAGGTCTTAAATTTACATTGTGTTTATAGAGAAAACAAAGTGGGACCTCCTAAGAAACCAGTCACTGTTCAGTCAGGGTGTGGTGGAGATCGCCCTGGTAAAGTGCCACATATAGCTAATCCACTCCATGTGCTTGAAACCCGACACGGTGACCGACAGCAGAGGAACCACAAGACGGACTGGCCCGTCGGTGATGGAGGGCTCCCTGGTGACCCATCAGGACTCCCTAATGATCATATTCTTCAACTTCCAACAACCACCCCCCGCCCCCCCCTTCCCGAAAACATGCAGCTCGGTCTGCTGCATGCAGAAGCAATATAGGGGCCATACAGCAGACCACAGGGGTCACAGTCCATACGTCCTAGTATTCAACATAACATTCAACTCATACCACATTAAATAAGCACCTTCGATTGGCCTGACTTATTTCAGGTCAGATAAAAAACTTGATAAATGGGAGAGGATCAGACTGATTACTTGGAGCGATTTAAAAACAGGTCCACATATATCCCTGGTTCCAAGGCTAAGAAGGAGACACACATTACTGTTTAAACCAGTGGATTAAAGTGATCACCAAACTTATTGCCTTTCATTTTATCGGAGTAGTGATTGTTTGTACCAAAGTCCATTCTATTTCTCATCTATTGAAACATTTATGAGACAGTCTTCCTCATCCAAAGATGCAAACTACATGGTGGAGCTCATAGAAAGGCCAGGAAAGCCCTCAAGTAATTGGATTTCAACCTTTAATGATCATGAACATTTGTACCAAATGTGATGGCAATCCTTCCTAAAGTTTTAAGATATGGACTGCTTGAAGGGCATAAATCAAATGTGGCTTAAACATATCCAATCAGCTTTTCGTATTAAGACATGGCCCGAAAATAAAACAATGTAAATGTTGTAATTCAGTTCTACAGTGTTTTTATGTTAAGTCCAATTTTCCCATCAAAGTCAACAGACTATGAAGACGTAATGTATTGACGTAAACATCTTGAAAGCAAACGTGTTAATCATCAGGCAAGAAATGTTCTGCTCAAAAAACGTTTTATTTTTAACCTCGCAGGGTGACACGATTCTGGACTGACATCGTCCCTGAACAATGGATTTCAATGAAAGTACAGATCTACAGTTTTATGATTTTAGGGTGCATGGTGTGGAATCAAAATATTCTTTCCTTTGCCCTTCTTTTTCACAGATTTAATTACCCAGCTGCATTTGGCACACATTTCATACGGCTACAAACATTTGCACTAAAAACAACTCATAGCATGACAGTGAAGTTTTGGCCTCCCAGTCAAGACAATAGTTTTGGATCCCACAAACCAAGAAAAATGTTCCTCAGATCCCTCTCTCAGCGACTCTGGTCCCACGTGGCTGAGTCCTAATCAGAAACAGGCAGACTGGATCAGGTCCCACATGTGGAAGACTGGATTATAAAAACTGTGAACAATTAACATGCATGAGGGTCTGCCCTGCCTCAATGAGAAAGGAATGGTATCTGCTTATGTTAATTTCTCTGGATTAATTTAAGAGGCTTTTAAGGGCACTTCAGTGGGTGGGATTTTTAAAGTAGACAGACTCTTTTCCTGCTTTGTCAAGCCGAGTGAAAGCTACTCCTTACTTCTATATGAAACAACTGTTCAACTCAGAACTCCTGTATGCTTAAATAACGAGTTAAGTTAAAGCCACAAACTCTCTGTGGTGCCACCGCTCAACAACATTTCTGGACAATTGTGTGTTTCTGTGGGTGTGTTTTTCTATGGTGTTGGACTGACGCCATGTTTGGTCCCATGGCTGCAGCTCCAGATGTGATCCATCTCTCTCAGGGAGACTGCTCAACACACCCCAAGGAAGATGAAAAGCAAAACTCTGCAGCAGGATTGAGAGGGAGGAGGGACCGCTACAGGGAAATGAAAACGTGACCTCCTCCTCCTCTTCCTATTCCTCAATCCTGATGTCCTCAATGCTCCTTGCACCGCCCTGAGTGATACATAACTCACTCACTGTATAATATTTGGCTTTGAAGGGGGTGGGGCTGAACTTTGTGTTTCACTTTTGAAAAGGAAAGGCCCTGCCCAGTTTTGTTAGAATCTTTGTATTCTCCTCTTGACACACTTTGTTTTTATCACAGCGTCCAGTCATCCAGCTTGGAAACATTAACGTTAATATCCCGAGGATGTAATTTACTCACACATTTTTTTAATGACTTTTGAAGACAAACAGCAAAAAGAATATGACTTTTAATAATAAAAAAGTATATCACTTTGTCAGAGGATAAAAGCTTAATGTGAAAGATGGATGCACCGTATGTAGCACCTGCTGATTGTACTCTCATAGTTGGTAAAATAATGTAGTCTTCACATTTCGAAACCCACCCATTACCCTAAAGTGAAATACTTCGTTTATTATTTTATCACCCTCCATTCCATAAATTTGAAAAGATCTCTGTCTCAGCCAGAGGACGCCTGAAAGTCTGGCTGCAAATCAACCTCAGTGGACGTCCTCTTTTTATCGCATTAACTCCTTCCTCTTGTTGGGGGCCAGTTATTCACGATTAACATATGTAATTAGCTGTGGTGAAGGGGCAAATTAAAGCCTGACAATAGTTGTCATGGTCCAAAAGAGTAATGCAATTAGAGCCAATTGTTTAAGCATGCCCGCCCGTTTCAATTACATGTGTCCAGCTTACAATTACTGTCTGGCTGTTTGAGACCCCAAACTAATGAATGATATCAGGACATGCTTCTACCTTACAATACTGCACACATTTACAGAGATAATGTCCTAAAACACGTAATAGATAAACCCTTTCATGTAACATATTAGAAATCTTTACATGACAGGAGAAAAAAAAAGTCTGATAAATGATGTAGGCCTAAACCAGAGGATTCCCATATTCTTTGATGTTTCGTTTCTTTTCCTCATAAGCACTCTTGAATGTCTAACATGATGTACGAGAACACTATAGCAACAAAGGTTTAATTTACTGTTACACCCAGTGGGCTCCCTTTTTTTATTATCACTTTTGTTTTACAGTTTTACACGGAAAGGAAGAGAAAAAAAAAGTCTTTGAAATGTACGTTTTTTGTGCTCACACACGGGTTATGAAGGAGGTAATAAAAAAAATGAGGCAGAAACCTCCATGGAGAACACTGAGCTCATTGTTTTTCATCTCTAGCACAAAGTTCAGAAAGTTCGTGTCCCACAGTTTCACATAGCCTTAAATCACAGAAAGATGGGATGTTATTAAAAGCAGGGAGGATTTGTTTGTATGAACTGTTCAGATTTAAGTATCTAAATAATTCTTTGTATTTTACCGGAGTAAGAGTTTCATTTGACATTCAGCTGAAGATAATCTGTGTTTTAGAGAGACAAGATCAGAATGTTGCTAAACCTGCTACACTTTATCATAATTTAGACTTCAGCCCAGAGTAATCAATAGCCAGGAGATATGATCTCACACGTCAAAGTCTGTTTACAACTCTTTAGGGATAATGACTGCATACATAGAAAAACATGTATTAAGCCATTTGTAGCAAAGGGAGGAGAGCAAACTCTTGTAAATATCAGCCGACAGCAAGAACACCGTTTGTAAATAACAAAAATCTGATGGTTTGGAGTCACTAATGTGTTCACACTGGTTTAGTCCAGCTCTTCATCTCTGCTTGAGGATAGCAACTTGAGGCTACATTAGGTGCTACTATCATAAAAAACGTGTCTCTTATGGAACTGTCTGTGTAATTATGTGTGATTTACTGTATGGTGCAAGGCTCTGACAATTTTTTGTTTTAGCTGTATTATTTTGATGCTTTTTTTTAGTTCAATGCTTGTACGTCCTTGCAAACAGACTAAACTTCAACTATCATTTTTACGAGCTATTGCAAATGTTTCTGGTCCCCTCCCACTCAGAGAGATTTCAAAAAGACTTAATCACAGTGTCTCCTGTTTTATTCTGAAATTCCTTGCCTGCCCCATGCATATTTGGTGTAACTTCCTACCTTTGTAATTGTGAGCTCCGTGTTTTAAAGTGGTTCTACGGGAGCATTATTTGATAGGAGATTATTGTTCATCGAGAAGCGCTTCCCCTGAAATCTTTAAAAGAACGATAATGAAACTTGCTGCCTATACTGGCAATGCATGTGGCGTGAGCAGTAAATTAATTTGAAGTTATTTGTTCTGGTATCATGATTTGATAGGGGATATGGGTAGCCTCTGCTTTCAAGCATTCAACAATATTCTTTGCAGTAATTCACTTTTATCAGGGTAATTTTCTGATTGCTATTGGCTTTTTTTTCTTCTAGGTAACACAACAGAATGCCTCTTCCACTACTGATATTGAATTTTTTTGTATGAGAGCGAAAAAAAAACCTGTCAATTCCAACAGCAACAAATGGCCGTAATAATGTGCCAGTTTTTTAAAGTGTCACCTTTTCAAACAAGAGCAATTGGTTGCCAATAAATGTCAGCTTTGTGTCAGGACAGCTCGGCCCGGCAACAAAACATCAATTGTTTCCAATTGGCAGAATTTTCTTCCCTCAGCTCAGGCTGCAGCCAATCAGAGGCCGGCTTGGTGGAACAGAGCACGTTCACCGTGGCAACCGCTCCACTCTACCTCTGCTCACTGACACTCCTCTCACCATCCTCTCTAAGTCTTCGTCAGATGGCCAAAAAAACACCCACCGGTGAAGTGAAACTGGCCGCTCCTGCAGCCCAAGATGAGGTAACTTAACGCAGCAGAGGAGGATTGTGGGTGTTTTACATACCATATCCTGCTTTTTTTTCTTTCTGAAAATCACATCCCATTACATTGGACCATCGGAGCCCATTTATATAAGAAGAGGTTATCGCAGAGGTTTAGGGTTGTGACTACAAATGAGTCAAACATGAGACAATCTGAGAGCAGAGGCTTGTGAAAGGCAGCGTCCTCCGCCTGAAGCAGATGCTCGTGGGGGGAAGCAGTGATATTTGAGCCACGGCACAGATGTGGGAACACAGCTCAAGACAAGTGTGGGAGGTGCTGTGTGTTTCAATGCAGCTGGGTCAAAAGACAAACCACACTTATTTGAGCAACCCTTCCCTGACCGTGTGACAGTAAACACACATCTGCGCGCAGGAACAAATATACACAGAGATACTAAACATGCAGACCCCCTCCAGAGGAGAGACCTGCCTGACACAGAGCTGCATGTGTTTACTCTCTTTGAAAAGATAGAGTTACTACTGAGAAGTCATGTTTAGAGGATAATCTTGGCTGGACCATCTGGTCAAGATTTTCTCTCTTTTCTCTGGATTTCCTTTTTTTTTTTAACAATAGGATGAAAAAACGTCTTTTTGTTGTCTTGAAATTTAACCGAAAATCTGATTTAGTTCCTGATGTTTTTCTGCAGATGGTTTAGTTTGTGCAGCATCCAGAACCAGTGTTGAACTGCACACAATCTATACTTATATTATTACTGATCACTTTCAGTGGCTTCAGCCCATCTGGATGCCTTCACAATCCCATTGGCCCCCGCGGTGTAATCGCTGTTGACACAGGAAATTTAATCTAGATATCTTGGTGATGATGAAAGTGGTTGTAATAGGATTAAACTGGGCTTGACAAGAGAGTGACATCGCTACTGCAGAGCCATACAACACTGAATTATACTGTTTGGAGGATGCAACCTGCTGTGTATTGACCATAAGAGTAGATTTAAGAGTAGATTTATTTGACTAATGAAGGAAAATGACTTAACTACAAACACTGTATGTACACCTCTGTATTGTTCAATACTCATTTCTACCATTGTTACAGGGGTTTTGTGTATTAAGTACTGAAATAAGTTATTGATTAAACAGTTTGTAACACTTTCCATTATTATGTATGAATAATTATACATCTCCAAACATCAGTCTATACTTATATATCGTTTTCAGTCATTGTTAATTACAAGACAGATTACAAAACTGAAGTTTTCTGCTGCACCACAATAACTGGAAACCAAATGGATGTCTTGAACTGAGGCAAAAGTCTTCAATATTAAAGATGGATAACCATGCTACGTTTCTTTAACCGTGTTCGAGACATAAATGAATTCATATAATGAAAAGAGGTAGAACTGTGTTCTTTCTTTTGATATGATCGTCTTTTTGAGCAAAGAATACATCAAATCTACTGGGACTTTGTTCCCAAATATTATTTCAATAACAATAAAAAAAGCCAAATATATAAAAATTCAACAGATTTTTCTCTTCTTAAATATTATGCCCTTTTTAGGGTTCGTATATTTAATCTATGTACCTACTTTTGTACGTTCACAATAGCTAAAGTCTGAAAAAAGTGTCTGTTTTCATGTACTGCTCCTCCTTGCTCCCTCTACGCTCTGAGTCCGTCAGCTGCACTCTGTTGAGCCCACACTGTTAGACCCCACGTGGGCAAAGTCTGCTCTAATTGGTCTGCCGATCCGCTCTGTCGTTATTGGTCAGTTGCTCAGCACGCGTCTCGGAAATTTCAACATGAGCTGCTGGGCTTGCCACAATGAGCCAATGGACTTAGATCAGTGATCTCACACTGACAAAGACGTCACACTGACACATTTTTATCGAGGGGGGCTAGAACCGAGCGTTACATGCGGCTAATGCTACAGCTAACAGGAGGAGGTAGGAGAAGCAGCGTTTCCGTGGACTTTGAGTTTTTGCACATAGATGTGCCTAAACATGCACAGGACACTTGGAAAACACACTAAAGAGCATATAAAACCAGAAAAAGCATAATATGGGACCTTTAAAATATTCCATTATTGTTTCAATAACAATCCAATATATTTTCCAGTGTCTGATCAAAATGCAGAACTCGTGTGCTGCTTTGCTTTTATGAAATCCAAAAATTAAGTTCTAAATGTATTTATTTTTGAAGCTGCATGCCTTAGCAGAAAAAAAGAAAAGAACCAAAAAGAGCAAACTCACTCTGAGTTATGGTGTTACCATACAAGATTTACATTGCCCAATCACACTAATGCCTTCATTGTGTTGTGAGAGGCTTTACCGTGATTGGATGGAAATCACCTCAGCTTCATCATGTTCAAATTCTATGTCACTTTTAGAAAGCAAATGCCCACTAGGTATTTTACTAAATTGTACAGTTGAATTAAAATAGGGGATAAAAATAGGCAAGAGAAACCATAAAACGTCTATTTTAGCCTGGACCCATGGGTCTAACAGTCTTCTACTCTTGTATCTGCCATGTGGCCTTTTACCATACAGATTATGGGTTGCATGGTTGGAGACACAGAAAGCCTTTACTTAGGGGCTGAAGGCAGGAGTTAAGATTATCGTCAGGACCTCAGGCCAACGAGATTTGTTTCCCCAGGCACAACACAGTGCAGTGAGAGGATTGTGGAGTTCAAATGGTTAAATCCAAGATTAAGCTAATTTAATCCTGGTCTGTGAGCATTTTGGGGGAATATCTTGGAAAATGTTCAAACCGTGTTGATAATGTAGGACATAGAAATGGTGCATCAGCTTAACTCAGAAATGGGGGGAAAAAAGAGATTTAACCCTATTGCAAGTGTCAAGTGGTCGTCAGCTGCTACAGCATGATGTGTTCAATGTCTATTTTACTTATGAGAATAATTTTCTCCCAAACATTACATGAATTGCAACTCTGGATCATTCAAAAGAAAGGTCATTTTGTCATTGTTTCTCATCGTCGTCGTCAAAGTAATCATTACAGCCTACCATTTTGAAATGAGTTTTAACATTGGCCTTATTATGATTTATAAAATGTCTTTTCACATTGGATAGCTCTGACACTGAAGTCATGCCTGGCCAGCAGGGGAATTCGGCGAGGACACACAGTACAGTCAGAGTGACATTCTTTTACGGAGGTTTTGATGTTGATGACCAGGAAGCCTCCAGAGGTTCACACGCTGCCGGGATGATTTGTCATCACGACTGTCAGCTCTTGTAAGCAACGGTCACTGAAGAGCGCTTTCAGGATCAGCGACTCAGACCACAAACCTCCTGCGTACTTACTGCACATGACCATGAAAGTTAAACATGAACTGTTTTATCTGAGAGGGTGCTGATTAAAATACCAAACTCTGTGAGTGAGATTTATTCTCAGACATTTACTGAGAGAAAAGAAAAGATATTTATACACAGCAGGAGGGCACATTTTCTGCTCGTAGCAAGTGCACGCATATCAGACTCAACAAAGAAGGAAAAAAGTAGTAACTCTAGAGACTAACAGATGGCTTCTAGGCTACATTTTGCAAAAACGTGTTTGTTTTTTTTAGAAAGCAGCAGATTTCTGGAAGCCATATTCGAGTAACACACTTTTCTCTTGTGCAGTATACTAACAACAGTTGACAGACTCTCACACCTCTTGGATATTTGGATCAGAACAGCCAGAGAATCCTTACAGAAGTGTCAAATACTGTCTGTTTTTTTTACAGCATGTCATAAATATCAATGATGATCAGAGCTGTGAATGAAATGAAAATCACTGTTTTTCACAAAATAAATTACCATTTTTGGCTACTTTGTTGAAGCATAAAAGAAGATGTAAAATCAGCATTAACATAATGAGATGATATTCTGAACTTTTAGCAAGTAATTGATTGGCACTTCTAGCAGTTACAGAACAACAACTTTGATCATTTGGAGTCATTTTTCCGTTCATCTAGTTAATGCTGGTCTAAAACGCACTCTCTTTTTTTTTTTTTTTGGGCCACGACCAGTTAAACCAATTGCATTTGCAGTTCTATGAAATGGGTGTCTGTTGAGCCATTGGCATCACTCAGCAGTGGATGGTTGCCTAATGCAGTAGTGTCATGTTGGAAGTGACAAGCCGTTTTATTTGCTGTCTCATCTAGCATTGAAAGTAAATGTTATTAGGTATGAGATCCAAAAACACGCCTGCAGTTATCTTGTATGGCCTTTGGGGCCGCCAAAGAGAACAAAAAAGAGACTACTGATTATGTTTCTTTAAGAAAATCAATTAAAGCCACTTTCAATTCTTATATACTTAACTTCTTTTAAAAACAGAAAACAAGTCAGTACCATTTGGATACAACCAACATCAGTCTACCACGGTGTAACCTTGTTCATCAGAACCTCTTGGCAGTAGATATTTTGGAGACTAAAGAAGTTCAGCCCTGGGTCTCAATAAATATAATTTGTGGTTTCATATTTTTATCCATTATTGGTTCTAACTTAAAATGCTTGATTCACTTTGTGACTATAGTCTAGTTTAGTTTAGCGCTATCAGCCATATCGAGGAGAAAATGCAATGAGATACCAGAGGATCTTTGATGTGTTTGGGTGAGCTTGTGGCCTGTGAACGCCTCCAGATTCTCTTCTCCCTGGGCGTTTGTGTTATTCCAGTAATCCAGGCCAGCCATTGATCCGAGCCTGGCAGCATCGTTCTGCTGCTGGCAGGTATCCACAGAGGGTCTGACTGACCTTTGGCCCCAGGTCACTGCCTCTGGTCTTACTCGACTGGCTCTAAAAAGAGATGAAACTATCAATCACTCGCCTGGTGGATGCACATCAGAGGGAATGAATAAATCAATATGCAGGAGAGGCTGTCTTGTATTTGCTCAGATAGTAAATCATTCGGCTGTATTTCTGCCAGATTTCTTTTTTTTCATTCTGTGCAGTCCAGGTGATGTGTCATACATGCAAGCTGTGAGGTTAGTGTAGTCAGACTACCTTATCATAAAAATTCTTGCTAAAGAATTTTGTGTGATAAAGTCTGTGATCCACGAGAACGATAAAGAGCAACGCTCTGAAGTGAGTTGTAAACATCTGCAGCAGCATAGCATAAAACAAACCTGTCATTAAGTGAGATGACTCGTGTGGTGAGGGTATCATCTGCCTGTTTCACATATTATTTTAATGATTTACGTCTGAGATGCATGTCGTAACTCAGCTCATGCCACAGTACAAATCAAATGATGTACAATAAATTGACACCTTTGCAGCTTTGCCGGCTTGCGTAGATAAGAGGAATTAGATCAATGACTCACAGCTGATACCTTTCAGGTCTGGAGGGAGGGGTGGGCAGGGTGGAGCTGTCTGTGAGTAATAGAAGATTAGATTTTGGATAATCCAGGACAGAACGTGCCAGAAGGTCAGATTACTTGATTCTCAACACCTTTCAGGCAGACTCAATCGTTGCTGAGAGTTTGTTGAACATTTCAACCCATAACAGGGATGTATCTGAATCTGCATGAGTGATTTGGGGAAATTTAAATGAATGTGACGGAAATGTGTTTATTTTTCTACCTCAAGTTTTCTGTTATCATTTTGCTCCATGATTGTTATAGAGTCTGATTCACATAGCTGTTTCTTCAAATCCATCCATATCTTTGTCGATGGCCACAAGACAAAAAAAAAGGCTTCTCTGTTTGTAACATTTTGGTTTCAGATAGTTGTTCACTTCAACCAATTTTTGAAGAAAACTCTACATTCCTCTTCATTTCATCCCACCTTTTCATGAGCAGGAGACATTTTTAGAGGTTTAAAAGCATAACAAAGGCACTGGCAAGGAATATTAGCCTATATAATATAACTGATTGAATATAACTGAGTCTGATTTAACACGACTTCCAGTATTAATCTCACCCATTTATGGTCTTCTATACAAACACGGATACAGGGAGAGAAAATGAGCCAATCCTCCCACCACCTCTTCAAACTGCTAAATATATATATTTGCTCCCACTTAAATAATTTACATATGTGCTGGAACTAACATGCTTTAAATGCAACGGATTAAGTGATGCGTCTAGGCACTGACTGCTACTATGTACAGTAACTGGATGGCTGGCAACATACAGCTTACAAGGCAAGACTTTGGTAATAATTCAAAATGAATATTTATTATATTTTAAACATATTTACCATAAGTATGTTATCCAAAAAGTGTTTATTTCTTTTTTTTTTCCACTTTAGGTTTCCACTAAAAATCATGTTCATCTATGCCCTCTACCCATACGTGTCTACCAACAGGAAGGAACAAGTATTGTTCTTAATTATTACTCCAAATGAGTTTTTCCATTGTGATCTTGAGATTTTATCAACAAATCTTTCTTTAGAGTTCACCCTAATGAAACATTTAAGAGGAAAAGAGTCTTTAAGGTTTTTCCCAGACCACAATCACATCTCAGTCTACCTCAGCAGATTGAGACCATCTGCAATGATGTTCTCTTTTGTTTTGTTTCAAAGGTCAATGCTCAACCAGTGATTGATTCCTTTTGGATGATTTAGTCCAACTCAGGAGTGAACTTTCCCCGTTTGTTTTTTCTCTGTTCAACAACGTTTCATCAACTCACTCTGGTACCAGCCCCGTTCAGTTCCTGCACTATGAGGCTGAAACTGTTTAACTCCAGTATGAGGGACGACAGCATGGCACCGCTTTTTAAAAACCACAGCTCCTCTTTGATGTGTTGTTTTTTATATAAGCGAGGAAAGCCTCATGGGTAGGGTTTTCTATGCCTTCACCACCACCACCTCCTCCTTTAACCAAACTGGCTTTCAGCATACATTGACCAAAGGTTGGGTGAACTCACCACTGAGTTTAAGTGTGTAACGAAACGTGACTGTACCTGCAAATCATTAACAGTGCGAATGGACGGTCAACTGAAAGCAAAGCAAAGCCAAAGGGCAGCACTGTACACAGAGCTGCACGTGACTCCGCTCTGCGTGGGAAACATGGAGCTAGCAAACATGTAATTAGCTGTTACTATTTTCATTCTGCATCGCCCTGAAGCAGCACAGAGATGCTGGTTGTGCGACACATGCCAGGAAAGTTTGAGGCTGTTTAACTTTCTGTACTGGTCTAAAGGGAGACAGTGGACAGTTCTGACCAGAAAACCTTCCCTGAAATAAAAGATTCCTCTTACAGTAAAGAAAAAAACAGCAGTCCTGAATTAAATATAACTCCACTCGAGAAACATTTTTCCCCAAAGAATAATTGTTATATCTCCAAAAGAAGGGAGACCCTGTACAGAAAGAAACATCATGCTGTATTCATAAAACAGTTTTTACTTTAACAGCAGAAAAAGTAGGCTGAGAGAGAGAAGCGATGTGTCTAGGAAGACTTCAGTCTTCCTATTGTACAGTGAGTGGAAAACTGGACTGCCCTCCTGAGGGACCTCTCAGTGACTTTGCTGTTAAGAGCTCATTTTCCTCTTCCCTAAATCCTACTGCACTGAACGTCATCCAAACTGCAAGCTAATGCAAACTCCTGGCACGGCTTCAAAGCAGGGCTGGTGTCTGCCTCACTTCCTCTGCCCCCTTTCCTCTGCTCCTTCGCTTCCTCTTACTTCGAGTCACATCGGAGCAAATACTACGATAAAAACAGGACAGAAACGGCTTTCACCTCTAACCCAGATCCCTGGGTGTTTTACGTTTAGTAGTAACCAACTCTAAACTAAAACAGCACAAGTTTTGCACGTAAGACAGGAAATGGAAGACAATTTAAAATTTAAAATTGCAGTCGTGCAAAAACTCTTTTCAGTGCAAGTTTTGCACTGATCAAATCACTCATCAATGATTGTTGAATTTAGATGAAATTGAGTTGGAGCTCTACTTTTGAAATTGAAAAACGTGCTGTGTTAGGAGTCAAAAAGCTCTCATTTGAAGGGTTTTCTCAGGTCAGATGAACAGATATGTTGCCACTGCTGTATTTTGTGATTTCGGGGGACTCTGACCATTTTAATATTGAACAAGTTCTCAACATTGCGCTGATATTTTTGCACTGAACAAAACAGCATTAAGGAAAACAACTATAATATATGGTATTTTATTTCAATCATGAAATTGACAAGCACTCATCAATCAACATATTAAAACAATTCCGCCATCAGCGCAGTCACATGACAGCTCCTTAAAATAAATACTTTTAAGAGGAAATAATACAGACAGAATATGTGAGGCTCAAACCACAAGTACAAACGAATTATCCAAATGTCCGAGAGAAGCAGGGTCTGAAAATTCCCAAAGTCAACCCCGACTCTCCAACAAAAAGTGTTTGTATAAAACAGCTAAGTATTTTGAAAAATACAGAATCTTACAAAAAAGCTTTTTTTTTTTTTTTTTTTAACTTCTCACTTCTTTAAATCACTGTAAAATATCAGCTGGTATTATGACAAAAATCTGGATTTTTTTCCCTCCCATGTATAATAATGAAAAAACAGAATGTGCTTCTGCATTTTTACATAAGTATTCACATACATCATGAGCATACTGTATCACAAAAGTCCTCCACCTCTCAGATGGTGTTGTGATGGAGACAAATGTATCGCACAGGGCAGCGTCCCTCCAAACGCTCCTCATCGCCAAGTTGCAGATAGAAACCAGTGACCATGGTAACAGCAAAGGTGTAGTTGGTTCAGAGACACCCACCTGTTTCTTTTCAAACCATCCACGCCCAGGCTTTGTAAAACAATACACTTCACAGCCAAGTGTTCATTGTCTTTATAGGTTATATAACCAACAGCTTTCACATTTTCTGTGTATAAAAACATAAAACTTAAAAAAGTATTATTTTGACAATTCGTCAACTTTCAAAAAAGGTCCAAAAAAAGAGACAACATAGCCGTTAACAAGAGGGGATTTCAAGATTACAGGTTACAGTACAAAAATGTGGTCCAGGTGGTTGCACATGAAGCATGCATGTGTTTATGTTGCCCTGCTCACCCCTAAAACCCTCATGCGAAGACGTACAGTATAAAAAGGCCACATGGCTTTTCCTTCACTATTAAATGCGCTTGTACTCTTAACAACTGGCCTCTTTGTCTGCTCATCAGAAAACTGACGAAAGGTGCTTTTTAGTTTTTTTCCTATTGGTTAACTCCACAAAAGACACAAAACCTCATATGGTCTTTATGACGTGTGTGTTTGGTACATCTGCACGCTCCTGAAGCTTCAGGGCAGGGTCAAACTACTGACAAATACAAAGTCACAGACAGAATCTGGGATAAGAGCAGTTAACGAGAAGAGACAGAACTGTAACTTCATTGTTTTTGGGCTAAAAACATAAACAGACAACTTAAACCAAAGATCTGTAAAGGCTACTGTCAATTGTCTGACATTTTGAAAATATGATGATTCACTTTTTTACTGGGAGTCAGAGAAAGCAGATTGACCACTCTCATGCATGTCTTCTAATATATGAAGCTATATCCGGCAACACTTGATCTTAATTAGCTTAGCATAAAAAGTGGGAAGAGGATGAATAACTTGCTTGTTTAAAATTGAGAAAAACGACTTTTCAAATACTCTTAAGCTTACTTATATACAACTTTATATCTTTCTTGTTAATACTAAACATGTTTGTCAATGTGCTGAACTAAATGTTCTGTTCAATGTACGGCTACAGCAATCAGCCATTTAGCTTAGCCTAGCATAACAGTTAGCCTGGTCTTGGTAGATTTATTTTGTTCTGATTGTACAGAACCAGGTAAGCTAGCTGTTTTTTATGTTACACTAATTTAATCAAATGCTGGCTGTATCTTTATCTCACCATTAATAAACGTGTTATCAATACTCCATTTCACTTTTGTTGAGATTGAAAAACATGTAGCTACTGCCAAAAGGAAGTTAGCTTAGCCTAGTTAGCATGAAGACTAGAAAAAGCAGAAACAGCTAGCATGAATTATTTTTCAGAAAGTTACTCCCGATTCAAAAAGTATATCCCTCTGCAAATCAAGAAATCAGATTTTTACACTTCAGTTTTTGTTCGGATAGAGCTTCAATGATTGAGCTTGAGATAGTTTCATTTATTGTGCTACGCTAGGTAAACAATATGCTCGATTACGCCTCATATTCAGAAGACACATATGAGAATGGTATTGATCTTCTTATTCAACTCATCCAAAATGTTAGAGCAACTCAGTAAAAAAAAAAAAAAATTGATTGAAGCTGCAAGTTTCTCACTCAAAAGCATCGATTGGAGTTTGTGTGTACACAAACATCAGAAGTCTCTCACGAGGGCTCTGTTTGTAGAGGGTTCAGAGGGTGTATACTGTATGAGCATGTAAACAAAAGGCAGTTGGGCTTGAGCTTGAGTCTGCTGAGCTCCCTCTTCTTCGGATCACCCCAACGGGACGTCTCTAACCAGCTTCTAACCGTCTCTATAAGTGCAGAGGCTTAGAGAAGCCCTTCACCCATATTTCATATCTTTTCCATAATCTTTAACATCTCTACTGCGGAAATAACAACAAAAATATAACTTAAGATAAACTCTCTAGGCACTGTTTGATTTCCAAGGCTTTTTTTGTCGTAGACTGTGATAAAAGGTCAGCAAACAGATACAAATGAAAAAAGAAAGACCAGAGAGTGATGGCTCTGCAGACCAAACACTTTCTCCTCTGTGATATATCCAGTTCCTCCAGCTCACACAGCCAAACAGACTCGCTTCAAGCTCTGTGGTGGAGAGGCTGCAAGGTATCTAAAGGGTAAGTGTGTAGAAGTTTTCAAGGTTAAGTGTCAGTTCCATTCCTAATCCTTCTTTCTCCTTCATAAAAAGAGAAAAAAGGGGTTTTTCTTAAGCCATGATCTTCTGGGGGATCTCTATAGAAGCCTTGACGAAGATGCAGTTGTCTCGGACGTAGTTCCTCTTCTTTATTTCCTCGTGAGAGATGAACTTGGGGTAGCCGAAGCCTAGGGTGCTCTCGTCCAGCGAGTTGCGGCTGCTGCTGGGCTTCTGGAAGTTCTTCCAGTTGGGGTCGGGGTTGAAGGTCTCAGTGATGTGCTGGGGTTTGGAAAGCGAGGGGTCACTCTGGTCCATGATTGAGAAGGTGACCTTGTAGGAGAAGGGCCACTCCAGCAGGCTGTCGTACTCTCCGGGGAGCACGCGGATGTAGACTGAGAGGTGGGAGCCCTCCCCGCTGCCGTTACCGTTCAGGAAGGCCGACACCTGCAGCTTGTAGCCGTAGCGGTGGGTGTAGAAGGGCGGGCTGAAGAACTCGTGGTTGCTTCTGACTTTGGCCTCCTGGAGTTTGCGCGAGTAGTCGTTGAGCTTCCAGATGAGAACGCCGTCATGACTGACCGACAGCTCCTCCATCTCTCTCCGCAGCTCCAGGATCTCCTGCCGCTGACGCCCCACCAAGTTACACATCATAGTCAGGTGAGACTTAGTGGTGTCTTCAAGGTGACGTCCGATAGCCAGTTTGGGGCACTGCCAAAAGAAAGCATAAGGATAAATGATGCTGCTTCATAGTCAATACAGATGTTTAGCTATTATCTATGATTTCTTTTTCCACAAAAAGATGGTCCTTAAAGATTTTAGATTGCTTTAATATTTTGTGCACCATTGCTTTCTGCTGCAAATTATTCTTCTCATCAGTATATATCAAGCTGCCAACAAATATAGAAAAATAATAATGTTTGATAATAATAATGTTTTTACCATTTTAAGTCAAGTCATAAAGCATGATAAACATTTGAGCACCATTTAAAAAAAAAAAAAACAATAAAAATTGGTGGTCTGCATCTTGGAAACATAACTGAAGGTGTTAATAATGCTTAAATATACTATGAAGAGTCAGAGGAATATGTGAAACTGACAGAGGTCCAGACGTAAAAAAAAAAGAAAAGAAAAGTATAAAAAAATCTCTTTTGGCCGGTTAAGACATCCTGACCTGGAGCTCAACTATTCAAGTCAAATTCGTATCAAATATAAGATCATGAAATAAAGTAAAGATGGCATAATTTTTATATTCAACAGCACAAACAATCTGGTGGAGATTGACAAAAAAAAAAGAAAAAATAAGTACATGCACCCCAGTTTTTCTGGCTGTGGGCTTCAGTATATGGATACATGTTGTCTGTGGGCTTAATAGAGAGTCTTGCTGTTGTAATGTGACATCATGTCTCTGTGTTCTATTTGACTTTCAGAAGAAGAGACGTGAATTTAGTGGAGAACTTGATTTGAAAACTATAATTGGATGCTTTTCTGATCTACTCATGTCAAAAGAAAGCACCTGTACAGGTTCACATAACGACATACAGTGATCAAAGGACACTGCTTCCACAGATCATCTATTTCTGAGCCATACACTTAACATTTCAAAGACACGGCTTATTATATTATATAATAACTGCATTCCATCAAGCCATCTGTAAATGTTATATATCAAGCTTTCTGGAGGCTTACAGCACACAGAGTATGATGCAAATCCACCGTTCTACCTCCAGCGTCTCCACATCTTAAATTGACGTCAGCTTCAGAAATAGACCCGAATTGCATGGACAGAATATATGAGTGTTGCTCTCATTAAAATAGACCCTGCAGGCACTGTATGTTTGAAAAGACGAAGATCATTCCTTTGGACACGCACCGATATGAAGGATATATAATGAAAAAAAGAAAAAAAAAGAGGCAAAGACAAACAAGCTCGCCGGTTGATAACCATATATTAACAGTTCCTCCAGAGACTGAATATTTTAAAGGTTAAGTGATGCTAGGCAGGCTTACCCTGTGTTTGCAGCCAGCATCTTTGAAGGGGCAGAGAACGAGAGCACTGCCGCAGTTGTCCTTCACGTGGTTAGCCAGGTCCTCTCGGGCGATGTTGGGTGTGCCACACTGGTTCGGACACTGGACAGGAAACCGAGGGCAGTGGTACTGGTGGTTCTGCAGAGGAGAAGGGGACAGTGTTAAAATATGCACACACTGCTGACCCACAGCATGCATGCTACACAGCAGAGTCACATGTTAGTGGTTGCAAAGCAATAACTGTCCTTGAAACGTTATAAAAAACACATGTGGTATCAAAAATAAGGCAGCAAACATACCCGAAAAAGATAATGATCCAGACTGAAACCACAAAAAATAACTGGGACCTTGCTGCTAACAACACACACCAATCCCAGTAGGTCATAGCTACCAATGTTTAAAACACTTCACACCTGACCCAAGGCTCTTGATTGATATCCAGGTATCTCAATAATTGTCACTCTCATTAGTTCTTGTTTATTTTCTGTTATTACATCACAGTAAGCTGATGTCCTTGAGTTTTTAGTGATGGTCTAAGAAAGTCATTTTTAGAGTTACCTTAGGGTTAGTGCTTTGTGGACAAAATAACTTATTGGGAAAATAATCAGCACATTTAATGAATATCATCAGGAAGTTTCATGTTAAGATTCTCTCTGTTATCACTTCATAATTTCTGTTCAATTTTGGAAAGATCTTGAACCTTGACGGGGCGGAGAGGCGATAACTTTTGGGGCATTTTTGCTTGAACAAAAACAACTTAAAGAGTAATTTGATCATTGAAATCGTTGCAAACTAAAGACTAGAAATGAACTTAGGTGACAAGAATCAATCTGCATGAAAGAACAACATTTATTTAATGTGTAAACTGACTGGTGCAATGGAACTCCAGTAACTTCTGTTTCCTGTATACTGTAATGTTTAATTGAATTCATATATATAAGTATCAGGAGGGAAAACTGCACTTGTTTAGGATTATGTCGGTGTTTTGATTGAATCATTTTGTGAAAAACTTCACAAATTTACATTAAAACACGACATTCTGTTGATATATTTTCAGAGGACTCAACCTCAACCTGTGTTCAGAGGCAGGTGCTTCTACATGAAAGCCTGGAGGTCAGCAGCTCAAACTATCATACAGCTGCCACAGAGCAGTGACACCATGAAGGCAGCATCCTGCAGCTCCGGCGGCTCTCGTGAAGGACAGATGACACGGCTATCCAAAGTGACACCAGTCCCATTTTGAGTGTAAACATGTCCCGACACTTACCTGGCTTGATCCTGCCAAAAAATAACCACACATGAGACTGATAATGACAGATTCTGCGGGTAGACTGACCTGGATAGTGTCAAAGACAAACTCCTTGCCGCAGTACTTGCAGGGCTGCGTGCGTTTGGGACACTCGGACAAGCTGTGCTGGGACAGCAGACGACGCATCATCCTCGCCCCGCACTTATTCTCACAGTAGACGCTCTCCTGAGGACACACGCCCTGGTGGTTCTGGGACACGAAGGGGAAAGCACAAAGCATTTGTTTTTTTAGCGTTAACATGTGCTACAAAAACTGCAGATACATTTAAAATCGCTTTGAGGATTACTGCTTTTCTATTGCTTTACTTAACTGTATACATCATTTCAACGTAGCCTTTCTCCAGTGTCACTAGTAGGGCTGAAAGTTATTGTAGGTAATAACTTTGTAAACATGACTGTGTAATTCCACTGTGCATGCCAAAAGGTGGATGAATGCCACTGTAACTGTGTAGCGTGGGGCCAGAGTAAACAGAGGAGGGGTGGTGTGGTGAAAAGGTGCTAGTGAGGAGACTCTGAGGTCCTTCAGCCTGCTCACTGAGGAAAACACTTAAAGTATAAAAGAGCCAGTCAAAGCTTCTCCCCTTGTGCCAACACACATGTTATTTCAAAACAGACCAACACACTCTGATGGCAGGGACACATGTGCACGAGTCCCTCCTGCTGATTTTTCTCAAAGCTGTCTTTCATACGAGCATGGAAAACGATGTGGCGTCACATGGGGTTGTTTACGTCAAACTCCTGCTGTGTTTCTACAGGGGGGGGGGGAAAGGAATTCAAAACAGGTTTGTGGGCTTGGTGTTTACCTCGTAGGCTTCGCCGGTGAACTCGCTCCCGCAAAACTCGCACTTGACCTTGCGCTTGGGGCAGTCGTGCTGCAGGTGGTCGGGCAAGTCGCGGCGTGTCAGCTTGACGGAGCAGCGGTTGGGGCAGGGTATCACATTGAAGGCGCAGGTGGAGAAGTGGCCCTGAGGGAGAAACGACAACAACAACATCAGACGACTCACACACACACACACACACCCACATGTTCGGCATTTAGCCAAGGAAACTGCCAGTAAACAACCAGACGCGAGCGAGGAGGGAGGGGCAGCTATATGGGTATCAGGAGGAGATAAGACGAGGTGTGTGTTTGATCAGGCGGCAGAGATTCAAACTGAATATGGAGGAGACTAGACGGAGGGTGTAAGAATGTCTCACCTGCAGCTGCTTCATCTGGCCAGTCCAGCGGCAGCCCTCCTCGCTGTGGATGCAGCGGATTGGCAGCGCCAGGATCTGCTGCTCCAGCTCCGGGTCCGGGTAGATCTGGGGGAAGAACAGACAGGATAGGGTTACAAGCTGATAGAGGTGAGACAAGGTCAAGCTAAAACACAGTAATGTAAAACAAAACCAAACCAAAAGTAAAGACTGTTACTAACTACTAGCAAAAGTGTTTAAAATCTGGATTTGAATTTAGCTGTACAGTGACAACATTGCATTTCCTTATTTTTATGAATTTTATTAGATGGGGCAAGGAAGAAATATCTTGATTATTAAACTCATCTAAACTGAAAGTTTTATGGTTGCGGTGCTGCCAGGGGATGATGTACAAGGGTTTACAGGCTTCTCTTTGGGGTGTTTGTCATAATTTCTAAATAAGCTAATTAAAAGCTCAATGCTGTAATAGCATTTCAACTAATGCCTTGGGCCCCTTTTGCTCTTCAGACAAACTTTATTTTACACACACTAAGCGCTATCTCCATCATGATTGGTCAATAGTAATGGAACAACAAACAGGTCACAAACTGAGAGCAAATCACTTCTGTTAAGATAAAACAATATAGTCCCTGGCCTACAGATTGTGCAAATATTTGCAGATACCTGTGAGCAGCAGTGGTTCATTAGTACACTTAATGTAAAGAATTAAAGTTGATATAGATATTTTGATGGTTCTGCACTATCCCTGAAAAGCTAGTATATTTCAGTAACATGTTGGATTGATAACATGAGTTGACCCTTCCAACGCGGTCATAATGAGTTAGTTTACAGCTTTATGAGACCTTTGAGGGAGCAGAGGAAGAGATTTATTTTTCCTCGGTCACTGAGTGATGGGATGAGTCAGTTCTCGTCCCAAACACCCCAAATCCTCCCCTCCAGTCCGCTGTCCTGAGGATTTACAGCCCCGCTCTGCATCTCCATCCCCCCATAGTGTAACACAAGCCGTGCACCAGTCAAACAAGAAAAGCCACTTCCACAGAATGTCACAACAGCCCTCTAAACAAATACCAGCTCAGAAAACAGCAGGACTGCGCTCACATGCAGCCAGAACATGGGAGAAGTCTCCTTCAAATTAAAAGTTAATTTTGAAACTAATCCCCAATAAAAACATTGCAGTGTTAGGCGAGGTCTCTGCCAGACTAAGATCCAAACCTTTTAACTATGCTCTAAGGAACCATACATACAGTATGTATTAATTTAAACACATGGTTGACTTGCTTCACTCCAATTAAACACAAGAGGAAGATGTTTTATTCTTTTTTGCTGCCATTATCACATTCTTTCAGCAAAGAGGGGAAAATCCTCTACAGCAAACTGAAACACTCTCTCATTGTTCCAGTCTTGGAATCTGCAGGGAGACGGCAATGATGACCTTTTAATAACTTAGTCCCAGGCAGATCAGGGGGGGGGGGGGTTAAGCTCTTTGGAGCTCCAACTTGAGGGTTTATTCTGTCTGCTTTAGCCATTGTTAGTCCCTCTACTATTACTACTACAGTGCTTTGTGGGCCGTGGCACTCGTTTTCTGTTGTTCACTTTTCTTTAAGGACAGTGTGTAGCAAGCACAACAAAAACCCTGAGAGTAGACCACCAGGATTGGGGTAATTTGCAGGCGACTGGGAGCCTACGAGGGTAAATAACAATGTCTGACAGGTGTGCCATGAGCACATCCTTCCTGTGATGAGTCCCTGCTATTACAGGCGCCTCCGTCGCTCTAAGCACAGCATGCAGACCTGCACTGCTGCACACACAGAGCCTGCTGCAGCTCTGGGTTAATGGCTCGTTGGCTAATTTAAGCTAAGGCTTCCGAACTGCATGGGAGAATTACAAAGAGCGGGACATTTTCAAATCAATGCCAAAAGCTGCTCAGTTAAAGAAACTGTTCATTTCTTAGTATCTCATGAATACTTCAGAAGTAAGCCTTTATTCTTGTGCTGCTCTATTTTTCTTTGCTCTACAACGAGGCAATCACGTGCGAGATAAAGACATCCTCTGACTCTGAATACAGTTAGTCACTGTCTCTCCCCCAGGGCACAATCTGATTAAAAAAGGGGACAAAAGCTGAGTTGAAATTTGGATAGAGTTTTTCTTCTCCTGGACTGGGAGGGATTTATTTGGGAATCAAACACAGCAGTTCAGATCAACTAAGCACTCTGCTGTCCCACTGTAATGAAATGAAAGGTAACCTCTGACTCTGGATTATGCTTTTTAGAGGTTCACAAGTACAAATGTTCTGCTTTCAAGTCAAAGTCCCATCCAGTCATCAAATGTTTTGCTTCTCAAATCTGACTATTTGCATCTGTATGTAGATCTAACATTGTTTGTGTAACTATCCGAGCTGCCTGCCTCCTCTCTGATTTGCATTTTTCTGATTGGACCGTTGAAAACGTGTTTAGTGGCATTTTGCACCTGTAGGCTATGCAAACCGTTTGATATAGTTTTCCCTACATCTTTCAGAGATCCTCTTTAAGTTTAATAATGTTACAAACCTGTTTTGGTTTTAATTTTTTTGAATGCTTTTGATTGTTTTTATTTCATCTTTAATCTTGTTTTCAAGCTTTCAAAATTCTGGAGAGCTGTTAGCATGAATTAAAACTCTTTGTTTCCATTGTTTATGACGTTGTCTGTCATGTTTTTTGTGCTTTATCAATAATATTCAGATTAGTTCTTCATTCAAGTTGAGGACTGAATATGGGTTACCGTACCTTGGCATAGTCCAATGGCAGCTGATCTTCTGGACACTTGAAGACCCCCTCACTGCAACAAAACAACAGAAAAAGGTTTTATTATTATTGGAATCACTAGTATTACAAGATTATCACAGACAAAGACTGTTGGCAAGCATATAAAAAAGGACAATCAAACTTTATTTGAGGCAAATTCAGCTTTCAGTGACATCACTCACTTTGACCCTGACCGGGAACAAGCAGAGCTAACAGGCACTTCTTCTTTGACAGTATGGGAGAGCAGGGCTGCTTTGCCCTAAGTTTTATTCTGTCTCTTCAAACATTATTAACATTAGAAGTTGTCTGACTCATCTCTGTGTGTGACATGCAAGTACTTACACACACACTGCACAATAAAGTCAAATCTTTGAGACCATGGCTGTCAAAACTTTGGCTCTTTCATCTTCTTCTCCTCAGAGGATTCGTCTGCAAAGATTTGTATACTACTGAGGACAAAACAACTATGAGCTGATTGATTTATTTATTACACAAAGGGATGATTGATGATGCACTTCATGGCTAGTTTATCTCTCAGCTTACAGTGTTGACTTTATACCCTTGATTCCCATGTTCTAGTTTCTCAAGCATATTTTTTTTTCTGAGAGTAAAGCAGAGTAGACCTCGCCTTCCTGCTCAAGGCTCTTACCCAGGAAGAACAAAAAAAACTATGACTTGCTGGTGCAACAACGGGAAGTGTGCTTTTTTTCCTCCAGCAGTTTAACCCAAAATAAGATTTAGATACACATTTTACGGCAAGCCACAGTGCATTTTTGTGGTGGCAGAGAGGAGCCTTCACTGGCCTGTTTTAGGGCCAGACGAGCAGATGCCAGTGCTCATTATTGCAGGCCTCATGAAATATTCACACTTAGTAATAATGGAGGCAGCATCCACCAGAGGTGAGCTGCGCAACCAACCTAGTGGCTGCTTTGTAAACCCCTCCCAACACACACACACGCACACACACACACACACACACACACACACACACACACACACACACAGCTTACTTTAAAAAAAGAGCAAAAAAGGCAATCAGTGGCTGATCTTTTAAGAAGACTGTCTTGAGCCCCCTGCTGCTGTTGGATCAGAGATGCCTACATAGACTGTCTTCATCTCATGTATCCGCTATCTTTATCATTGTTTTAAAAAATCCCTCAAATTCAGCATTTCTGATGTGAGGTTTAGTTTCTTTTTTGTTTTTGGTGTCATGACACTGCTACTTTTCAGTTCTAAACTGTTATTTGGAGAAAGCAAAACATGCAACACGTTTTTCTGCGAAAATTATTCAAAACAATCTGAAGCAGCATGTCCCTATACGTCTCCTTATTTTCTTTGAACTTTATGCCTACTGAAACTGCAAAGATGCACAGAATTGTGTTTTTATTGAAAAGTCATGTGTCCTGAAGCCTGATTTCCCCCATGCTAAGAGGCCCCTCATAACCCCAACAGAACCTACATTACGCTTAAACTAATTAAGAGACAACAGTGTGCAAACATTAAGTGTTTCCCCCCGGGTGCTTTGATATGGTTGGCTGTGGAGTCACCTGACCGAGACTCCCAGAGGCACAGGAACATGTGACAGAGCGGGAGTGCATGTGCACTTCGCCCCGTCTACCCAGCTGCTATGAAACCAGGGAGGGAGCTGAAGGAGGGGGAAGGGGGAGTAGAGGTTAGGCCTGAGAGGGAGGGAGTGATGAAAGGGGGGGGTTGGAGGAGGGAAGTTAATGCATGACGAGACAGCAGTAATTCTCTATCATTAGGGTCACTGTGTCAGCAGGGAGCTGGAGACCAATTAACAAGCCACGACGGGCTGTAAAACAGGGTCAATCGATTAGAGGCTAGCAGAGCCCAGTCAGCATCTCATGTGTAGTGTGAAGTCATTTACAGTACTCATCGCCATCACCGGCCGTGGAGAGGTATAGAGAGCACTGCCTGTCCCAAACCAGGCAGCTAGAGGAGATAAGAGGCGACAAGCTCTCAGCTCCGGACAGGGGACAGCCTGAGGCCTAGTCCAGCTCAGTCCCCGTATCTGACGCACAGAGAGGCAGACAGGCGAAAAGAGCCTAGTCACAGACTGTCAGGATAATTCCACCCCTGGTATCAGAGAAGCTCCCAGAGCCGCACACTCATGTGCACAGACCCACTGCTGATAATACAGCTCAACTCTCTTCCTCGGTCGCTTGTGAGTCAAGCTCAGCGTTGCTTTGTGACAGCACATTAACAGTGTAAGCTGGAGTCGAGGCTCCAGTTCAAGTCCTCCCAGTACACCAACAAACAACTATCCATCCAATTTAGGGCTTTAGAGTGCAACAAAAAAATAACCTAATGCTAAAAGTAGGTCAATATGGGAATTATTGATATATCTATTGCCTAGTTTTTCAATTGAGCAGTGGTGTTTTTGTCAACTACATCAGAAATATCAAAAATTCTGGTGCCTATTCTCAGATTCTTAACTACTGGTTACACATAACACAGCCCTTTGAAAGTGCTAACTCAGAAAACCTACACAGAAAAGCTTATGGGTGAAAGTAAATGTTCATAGCCACATTTGTGGTTTGGCTTTGAATTAGCAACATTCAGTGACACCCTCAGTGAATGTGAAAAACCTACGTAAACATCAACGTGTTCGCTGTCACACGGTGAACAGATAAATATGCTAACATACAAATCTTAATTAATTAATTAATGTTAGACCTGCCATCCAAACATAAGCATGTTAGCTATGTCACTTTTTAGCATGCTAAAATTAGCATTCAGCTTAAAGTAGCCTACACCATCACAGAGATGGTAACATGGTTGTAAACTATTAAAATGAACCTCATTGTTTTCCTTGAAATTTTCTGATTTATTACAAATAATTTCTATCTATTCTTCTATTCTATTTCTTGTGACTCTAATCACAATTTTTAACTCCAGGGGACCAACATCAAATGACTTATGAGTCAGCTAAAAAACAGACAACCAGCCTGTAGATTAATGATCACCAACTAAATCAATTAGCCGTCAAAAAATGTAAAATGTTGCCAGTTGTAATGTTATAATATTTGATCATTTACTTTTTTATGATTAAAAACGGATT
Source organism: Labrus mixtus (assembly GCF_963584025.1). Lineage (NCBI taxonomy): Eukaryota > Metazoa > Chordata > Actinopteri > Labriformes > Labridae > Labrus > Labrus mixtus. The sequence continues at coordinate 21,826,586 of NC_083620.1, forward strand.
ATTTTGAAGTAGGCTGTAAGTCACGCATTACCAATTATTTTAACATGTCCCCTTGGGCACTTGATTGGCCTCATCAGGAGAAAATATTGGTATTACCCATTAAATGCAGCACTAATGGCGAGGTCATAGGATAAATATAACAGATAAACAAAGATACACATTTTTGTGTTACATCCTCTCCAGTGGGACCTTGCTCCTCACAAACAATCGATCGCTTTTAAAACAAGTTTCACACTAATGTCTCTCCGCCAAAGACGTCTGACCACAGTTCACATCCTCGTCGATAAACAACACTGCAGGTTAGAGGCCGATAAACAAGCGCTTCAGTGTCGTGTTTGGGTGTCACAGGGGAGCAGCTTAAGACCGGACAGCATACCGTATAATACAATCACCTCATTAAAATTTCATTGCCTCCTTCTGCCTGCTCATACTGAGGGAGGCTCCACAGCTGCTCTGCTGCCGGGAGGATCATGTTGAAATCACCTCGAGTTCACTGTCAGACGGAGGTTCACACGTTATCACATTGTGTTCGCTTCTTAAAAACACATTCATCCCCTATCCAGGTGAAATGCACCCCCTACTCGACCCCATCACAACTTCCTTTCCCCTCCTCTCTTCTCCCTGGAAACTCATATCTTCTTTTCTGTCTCAGATTAAACAGCCGTCCATTCATCCAGCCCATACCATGAGCAGCCAGCACAACATCCTCCTCACTCTGCACACAGCTCCTGACAGGCAGACGGTGAGAATTGCAAATCCCTCAGGTTTAATCTCAGCGGTGAAGAGCAGAGCAATGTTGTTGTTGTTGTTGTTTTTTTTTTTTTTTACAAAAGACAACAACCATCCCTGCAGGCCACTGGGAGGGGACAGATTGGTGACTGGCCGACTCAGCACAAAAACCATTGGACCACCAACCAACCAAGACCATTGGGTAACCTTGAAAACCTGCTCCTTATGAACTAACAGAGAGACTCCTACACAAACCTCTCTGTGTTTGTCATTGTATCACGGAGGGCAGTCCAGACACACTACACAAACTAAATCAAAAGCACAAGGCCTTTGGAGAACACAAGTCTGTTGCACATTAACACTCTAAACAGATCTCTGCAACATGAGGTATTTTCTCATTGACTCAGATAACATCAGGAGCCTCGTTTGAACTTCCTGCTTATCTCCAGCTGGAGCTCACTTAAAGCTTTCATGTTCATCCTCATGCTTAACCCTCTTGGTCTTTTCAAGTTATAACCAGGATTAACATTTATACACACAAACAAGACCTTAAATACCACCAGTGGCCTCCGCACAGTCCCTCGGCCTCACAGCTGAAAGTTAACCCCTCTCTAGAAGTCGGACAAACTGGAGTTTTGTTTCCTCAAATCCTGAATCCATCATGGTTTTGATTTTGTGTGTCTAAGAATGCGTGCAGTCGTGACTTCTTGTCTCTGATCCTCCTATTGTGAACATTTACGAGTATAATAGAGACAGAACTGTGACTAAAGATCTTCCGTCATTTCGTGATGATCGATAAATTCTAGAAGTTTTCAACAAGTGTACAAAATCAAACAAATCTCGTGACTGTTTCAGAAATCATTCTGTTTTAATTAAATGGTTAAGAGAAGAGAACAGGCAGATTGTCCTTAGCTTCAGGCGCAGGAAATGTAACAGTTTTTGGTTTTGGCTACTGTTGCATGGACAGAAACATTGGGCAAAAGAGTGACAAACCTTTCAAGCTATTATTAATAAAAAGAATCGGCAGATTGATCAATACATAATAACTAGTTGCAGACCTATACTTGACAAGTTATTCTATTATGAAAATACATTACCAGATAACAAATCTCACGTTATGCAACTTTACTTTTTATAAATGAACTTTAAACGTGGTTAGTTTCAGACAAAGCTAGCTGTTTCTGCCTGTTCCCACTTTTATGCTAAGCTAAGCAGGAGGCTGACCGTAACCATTTTCTGCTCTAACTTTAACAATTAAGAAAAAATAGTCAGATTTCCAAAATGTTGAACCACTTATTTAGTGATAATCATCTGATGTGTGGTGCCTTGAGCTGCCCAGGTCTAAAGTATATAGCTGCAATGCATTTAACTAAACGATATACAGTATGAGAAAGATGACAAACTGATAATGAAGTCGAATCAACTTGTTGTGAACAGACCTTTGAGATCAAGGCCATTAACTCTTTTTAACACTTCTTGAATAACTGTTTAAATAATAGACATTAAACAAAGAGGTGTTTAGTAGAGAAGAAATCAGGGATGGTTGCAGTTTCGTACTCACAGTTAATTATGTTGCGACTGTTATTGCACTTTAATTATGGAAACTGCACAAAGAGAAAGCAAAATGTTGATCCAAAGATTTAATAGTTGATTTTGTGTTTTCCCAGCTGTCTCTGGAGCTGTCTCACCACAACCCACAATTGGCTTCAATTTCATCTAAATAAATGTTAGGCGCCGCCTGCGGGGAGAGTCCGTTCTGTTCTGTTTCCAACAATAGAATACATCTTATTCAGTTATACTGTTTGCTTCCTCTATATATTATTTTACTTCTTCTCAAACCGGCCTTTAAATCCATCCTTTACACAGCTTAAAGCTTCAAATGGCGTTTTGCTGGAGAAGCTTGCCTTCCATCCTCACGACGAGTAGGATTAACACCCTGATGTGAGCAGTCTGTGGTGGTGACTAAAGTCTCCCCTAAAGGAGGTGAAGTGACAGGGGGCTGAAGCTGGGTGCTGTCTGCACCTGTGCAACCTGATACACTGTCAGCGCAGAGCTTCTTTCGCCCACGGCCGGTCTGGCTGTTAGCCGAGCTCTCTGCAGCTCTCTTGTTTGACTGACAAAGGGAGGAGCAGCTCTAACTTTCACAGAGTGCGTGATGACACATCGGCCCACAGGTGGATCAACCACTCCTTCACAGGCTTTATGAGCGCGCGTGTGTGTGGGACATATCCACAGGATGATGCGGCGACAGCCTCTTGTGTGGGATTTAATACCTACAGCAGTGCGTACCTGTGGTGTGCTGGAGATTCTGTTGTGCATAAAGCCTCTTTGACGTTTGTGGGGACTTTATCTTCTGCCACTTCTAAAAAGACGTGTCACCTTCTAGCTCTCAGAGCCAATAAACCTAATAATAATAATAATAATAATAATAATAGAATGAAGGAGTTCAGATGAGTTTGTCTAACACTGAGCTGATCCTGTTGGTATCTTTTCCAATAACTTAAACTCAAATCACAGGAATCACAGACTCAAGCAGATAAATCCTCACCCTAACCCCAACACCACAGTTAGTAAGGTCATGATCATATACAATTGAGCTATTTATTCTTGAAAATAGAGAAACCTGAAAGTATTTGGCAACTATCTTAATACTCTGAGATTCATTTATTGGTTTAGCTGTTTTTAAAGTTAAAAATAAAGCTGCTTCAAAATGAAGAAGTATGGTTTTTGCTGGCATTCCCCAACGTGGACAATTGATTATTTTTGGCGTGGTCAGGATGGTGTTCCAACTCAGCAAGACATCTGATGTTACAAACAGAAGGCAAAACAATCATTTGATGAAGAGGATGGAACACAACTTCATTATAATAATGATTAGCGGTAGAAAATCTTAAGATGTGGCTTTAAATGAAGTCATGTTTGTCTGCAAATCAGAGAGAAGACTTTACAAAATCTAACAATCAAAAGATTGTTAGGTTTTGATATTAGCAGTTTAATCTGTTCTGTTGAATCAGGCTAAATTTAGAAACTTTCGCTGTAAGCATGTCAACAACAAAGGCTCGCATGGATAACAGACTTCTCTTTGTTTTTGATTTTCCTTTCACGACCCAACAAAGCCTTTCAGCTAGTTAAGCGCAGGAAACTGACATCCTCAAGAAGAGCATCCTCTCTTCTGTGTTATGGGACTGGATGTCACCTGCCGCCGTCCTGTAGTTTTATAGATTTATTTAGGATTAATGGTCATCTCTGCACTTCCCGTCTGCCCTGTCACTACTTTGTTATATTCCACGGATAACTCACTATATGTCAATCTTCACAGGACCATCTGAGTAGTGTTAGAGCTTTGTGATGTAGTGTTTTAGTATTTTTAAAGTCAGTTAATCTGAGTCAAACAAAACCTTTATAACGTGAATTCTCCTAAAAACCCAGAAATACACACATATATTGGTATGGCTACTGAAAACGGCACATTTCCCCCTGAAGTTTATACTTTATTGTAAGGTTTCAGATAGATTTCAGGAACCGGTTGGTTGAGATTGGAAACCTTTTAGAATATGACACCTGTAAAATCCCTTCTGACGCCCTCTGCTCGTTCCTAACAGCCCCTGGCAGCTGTTTCATATGAAGTAACAATGGCTGACAGTCTTCGGGTCATGGTCATCAGCGAGACAGGCATAAATCACATCTGACTCAGTGTCACACAGCCCTAAAAAGACAGGCGGAAAATTAAACCGCATCCAAAGGTGATTATCGCATATGCGTATAAATCAAGCAGAGCTAAACTTTTAGGCAGAGTTTGAAATCTCTATTTTATGCTTCCTTTGCCAGACGGATACTACTTCTTTTATTGTGTTGCATTGCCAAAAGAGAAGAGAAATGATGCAAGTGAGAGAAAGGCACTACTACGAGAGTGTATGTGTGCGTGGGTGGATGTCTGGCCTCCTTCCCTGGCTTCATCTCAAGCACCCCATGTACAAACTCACTGGGACCAAGACAGAAAATAAAACATAAAAAATGCTGGTTTTATTATGAGCTTCACTCACATTACCTACAAAACTTGAACAAAAGAAAGCGTTTTTTTTTGTGAGGCTGCTGGGATTCAGTCTCCACTCCTTTTAATTATTCCAGTGCAGAGATAATTTTTCTGACTGCTCAACACACACCGCATAGATCCTGCAGCCAGGACACCTGAGGCCACCCCCATGCCATCATCGCTTACGTAATGATATTCATGTCTCCTTGCTGTTCACCTCACCGTGCTGACATTTGTGAGCACAAGCCATCTGTGAGCGAGTTCACACACCGCTATATAAAGCACCCAAAGGTTAACAAATTCTCAGTTTGTTTTGCTTAAATGTCAGCTTTGCCGCGGCATCGATAGCAGATAAAAAGTAATATAACTGTGTACTGTGTGTTTTCAAAGCGCTCTCATGGAGATTATTTATATCTCTGAAAACAAACTACACGTTTCTCATAATGCCAAGAGATGCTGACAGGATAATGAAAAATATTTGGAAAAGAAGATAGCCTATCTGTTTCATTATACCTGGAAAAACCCAGATAATCTTTTGGCACATGTTGAGTATCTGTTTTAAATACCTTCAGCTGCAAAAGAAAGCCCTTCACTACAAACCATAAGGCAGGACTGCAAATGCAATGAATACTGTTTAAAGACTTAAATATGAACATTACGCAATTTGCAGTTTAAATGTATATACGTCTTAAAGATGTATCCCATGTAAGTTAATCATCCTGATTCTGTGGAACAAACACAAGATTTATTTGCAATATATTCTAAAAAAAAAAAAAAAAAAACCTACATCATCTCATTTAATCCCATAGAGGAAACACGGCAGAAGAAAGTAGTTTGGTCATTTCTGTACTTGGTGCCTCGTAATGATAAAGAGAATAAACCTATTACATAATGACTTTCCAGGTGATGATACTTTCATAGGTAATTGATTGGTAGAAAGGAATTAATACAGGTATTATTGTTGGCTTGAGTTCCTTCTATAAAAACAGTTCTTCATTTCCTTGTCAAATATTTGCTTGTAAAAGTAGCTCTGTAAAGCTGCGTGAGCGACATCAGACAGTTGTTTTGAGATTGTGAGCAGTTAGACTGTGACTCATAGAGTTGCCAAAGGTGCAGCTTCGACACACTGCCGTGATAACAACAAACCGTAAAGGAAAAGAGCCACCTGCCGCAGGACAAGCTGGCTCCAAAAACAGCAAGAAGAGTATAGGAAGGAAGGATGGATGAGTAGAAGAAAGGAGGGCCGGAGGGAGGAGGAGCAGCCTCCTGCAGCCTGAACTCAGGTCTAAGAGTTGCCATAATCCATCTTTAAGTGTGTGAGGAGAAAAGGCATCGCTAGCAAGTATTTATAATCCCCTCACACTGTCTCCTTCCATCAGTAAGATCTGGCTTTGACACGACGAGTGTTTATCAGAGAAGGGAGGGTTATAACAGGAAGAGCTAACCCTGCTTCTACGATGTTTCTATTGCCTTTATGAGTTTATAGCCTCCATATTGTAAATACAGTTGTTGAGCACTGCACTCCTAATTCTCAACTGTTGTATGAATTGTAGGGAAGAAGTCAACATCATAAATAAAAAGGTAGGCTACATGAAATTTGACAGGAAGTTAGACACCAAGAGCTAACTAAGCTTAATTTAGCACAAACATCCAAGCAGCTAGCTGGCTACATCTGAACGTTTTTATACAATTTAAACACAAAAGATCTAATAAGTAGCCTAATATAGTGAGCTAAAGAGGCACTTCTATATGGATAATGTTGTCTTTGATTAAAAAAAAAACAGGCTAGCTTTCATGCTTCAAGCCATTTGCTAACTTTAGCTTCAAAGTTAGCAGAATAATGTAAGCAGCATTGTTTCAAAATGAACATCTGAACACAAAATTCACCGACCAACTTCTAGTTCAACAGATATTCCTCTTTGTACACTTTGTGATTTGTGCACACAAGTTTAAGTCCAAACTAAAACATTAATATATAAGTTTTGTTAGGGAGCTAATAAGACTAGCTGTTTCCCTCCATTTCTAAACTCTATGCTAATGCTACCTAGCACTTGGATGTTAGCTTTATTATTCTTATAGTCCATTCAAATCAATTATTTCATTCAGGTACAAAAAACTGCTCATAAGCATTTTCCCTAGAATGGCAGATGTTTGTTTTTATCACTCTTTTTACCTTCAGTTTTATACCTTTGCAGATTTTTACTTCCTGTGCCAGGCATGCAGTCAAATAAATAAATCTGCAAATATGATAGAATCCTGTAGGATCTTTTGTTTTCCTGGTCGATTTCATCCCCCAGATTATTCGCAGTACGCAGGAGGTACAGGAAAATCAATCCACTTTCATTAACTGCTGCTGATCTGGATGCAGGGTGGGGGGTTGAGCTCATGCATGAGAGCAGTCACCCTCACCAATGCAGCACACAGCAAAAGGAAGAGACCACCATCGTGACACAGGCGTACCCACACACACACACTCACACACACACTCAGGCCTGCACTGCGTACATGAAAGGAAAAGAGGGTTTGAAAGGAGATGCTTTACGTTTGATGTGAAGGGTGGTTTTTGGATGGGCGGGGTGGGTGGAGGACTGCGCCCAGAGATCAATGAAAGTCCTGAGCTTTAACATGTTGCACATGTGAGAGGTACCTTCTGGTCTGTGAAAATGTGCTAAAAGCCCACGTCGAGGTTGCAGTAGGTGAGAAATACCCCACTCTCGATTTTACTACCCACTGACACATATGTGTGAAGACTTAAATGCTGCAAAAGAGCAAGAAAGGGGTCAACTGTGATTCACCAATTTAGCCCTAAATGCAAGGGAAACATGCTTTAAAATTCTCCAGACACGTGTGAATTTTAGCTGATTTAATCACAGATGGCTGGTCTTTTTTTAGCTCAGCCTTAGAGGGCAGATTTCTGCTCAAAAGGGTGATCTGCAGCGACGGCGGCTGGCTCTGAGGAGCTGCAATGCTGCCACACTAATCCTGTGGAATGCCTGCTCTGGACGGAGCGGCTCGGAGACTGCCAAGCCATTGCCCGGCCTATTAAAAGAGAGCTGGCTGCCAACTATATGCATATAGGTTTATACTGTAATTGCCACATTTCTCCTTCAAATGGTTTTAATGAATCAGCTACTAGAGTCGCAGCCATAAGACGTGCAGCATGAAAGTCGCAGCACTAATAAGATACAGATGACGTGTGGAGGCAGCAATGTGCTCCAGGGCTGTTGTTCAAGCTGTCCATCAAAATTAAAGAAAACGGGTGATGCTCATTTTACTTCTGTCAATGAGTTCTGCGATAATAATTTATAGAACATGTTTGTTTAATTTGGACTCATGGAGAAATTAGTTTTTCCTTGTTTCATTATCATTTAACTTGTGTTAAAAAAAAAAACAGGACAAATTGGTTGTACAAATTAAAGATAAAAGTATGTTAGTGTTTAACATCACTTTTCAGGATAGAAAAAACACCTTGAGGCTCGGTCAAAACATTTCTTGTTCTGAATCTAGCTGGACTTTTTTTTTTTTTTTTTTGCACCTGTCTCATGTATGTCTGCTAAATCTGAAGCTTCGACCAGAAACCTTTATTAGATAAAGACATGAAACAAAGGGAACAACGAGCTAATTCAAAAGGTAACAAATGTCTCTATAGCGGACAAATTCACCAGTTTATATCTTGCTGTTAAATCTATGAAGACCTGTTTCCATCAGTCTCTCTGCTCAATGTGAAGCTAACGTTTCGGCTTGCACGGTCAGTTAGTTTAGTTTAAACTAACTGACCGTGCAAGCAGAAACGTTAGCTTCACATTGAGCAGAGAGATTTGGAGTGGAAGAGGCTTTTTATCTTGTTCTTATCAAAATCTCTGTTTTCCCAAAATAGCCAACTACCCTATTGACTTTCAGAAGGTATTTTGTGTCTATTTATAGATTTCAGCCTGAGCTCATGTATTGTTAAAGGCCAGAATATCTGGCAGATGGTTCATAGAGAGGTTAGGAGGTTAATGCCCTTAAATCCAGAGATAAACATTTGTGTAGCATTTAACTGCAAACACACGTTCTCTTTTTTTGTTTGGAGTAGTAGAGACATCCGCCCTGTATGTAAAAATGGCACAAAGATTAAAATGCCAAAAAGTTTTACTTCTCGCATCAAGATGGGAGGAGCAGTGGTGTGAAACATCTATTATATATGAAGCTCCCGTCAGTCAAGGCTGGATGGAGTTTTAATGGAGTCTTTCTTCCTCAAAGTAAGACAGATTAAGAAAAATCAATCCTGGTAAAAAAAAAAAAAAAAAAAAAAATCCACAAGGCGTTTGTGTAAAAAAGCCATTAAAATGTAAAAAAGGATTTAACATCAAGAGGTTTCATGCTCCTTTAACCAATTAAGACGCCATGTATGAGGTCATCCCATAGCCGGATCATTCACAAGCTGCTGCCTCAACTAAGCGGTGTGGATTCCAGCATGAATTGTGACAAAAGTCCTTTTTTTTTTTTGTCAACTCCTCTACAAGAATAGAAATATGCCAGTGGCTTGTTAGCTGGTCCCCTCGGCTCATTATTCCTGCGTAACGACCTCCTTTTGCTCTCCTCGGGGTTTGGAGTTCTAAAACCGTGAGGAGCGGTTTTCACTCAGCCCTGAAGCCAAGGAGGGACAGTTTGTCTTTAAAGAGAATTTACCTCACGCCAAGCCACCAGAGGCAACACATCAATCTGAGGCCACTCAGAGGGACAATGTCATGATTTATTAGCACCTATAGTCACAGGCGCTGCTTTGCATGCTCTACCCGTGAATCGTATTTATTTCAATCCGTAAGCAGAGCACTTCAGTTGACTGGTTTATGGAGTCTTCACTTGATACCAAAGCCAATAACAGACAAAGAGGACAGTTGTCTTCAATGCACACAGATCTGCTGTAAAGCCTCGGGGGGGGGGGGGGGGGGGGGAGCTGCAGAGAAGAACAGCTCTCATCACCCTTCAATCAAAAGTACTCTTTTATTGCAGAGTGACTGTCCTTTGGAAATATGTTATAAACAAACTGGGAGGGAAAACAACACAATGTCTGCAACGTAAACAGATCCGAGAAGCGTCAGCAAAAGAATGTTAGATCAGATCATCTCTTCTCTGCAGCGCCTCCACGGTGCCACAAGCAGCAGGTGGGCAGAGCAGATAATCCCTCTCAACGGTTACATCTTACGGACCACAGATCTTATAATTAACCTGCACCTGTTCACCCCTGAACTGCAACAGGAAGTGGAACAGGCCAGTCAATGTCCTGCTTCCCTTGAGATGTCTTGCTTTTTAAATGCTGAAAACAACGTCTCAAACGTAACTGTTACAACAGATGATGTCACTCATTTAAACAGGTGTGTCTGTGAGTTTTCATCAGTCTTTTCTTTTGTGCAGTTTTAACTGACAAACCTGAGTTGCAATGCCGTACAATTGACACAACTTTGAAATGACACAACTCAAAAAAAAAGGATTTGAATCTCATCTGAGAGGCAAGATGACAAGAGGTCAAAGGGATTAAATCACAGTGAACACGAAGCATTTGAGTTCGTCAATTGCTGAAGATGAAAATATCAGATCAGTTGGGGCGTGATTATGAGGCTGTAAATCTTCTGCAGGTCATTCAAAACTAGGAGGGCACTCTAACCCAGACCTCAGGCCAGAAGTTTTTCTGTGATTCTGCAGACAGACAGCCCTATAAACGTCTGTTTTCTAGACCCGTGATGCAAGTAAACAAAAAACCACACATTACTACATTTCCGTCATGTTTTCCACTTCTTTTGGATTTGGGTTGGATTCATCCCCATTTTTCCTCTGAATGATTCTTTGGATATTTGCTAACATTTACACTGTAATTTGCTGGACACTTGACTCGCTCTGTGTGCAGCTTTGGAGAAATGAACAAGCATTGTTTCTGGTCAGAAGGTGACGCAGACCTGATTCCCTGTTAGTTTTGTGTAAACCATAAACACCACCAAACTTCTGGTAACACTAGAAAGGAAAGCTCGGAAGTCATTAACCAGCTCTCCTTTCTTTCCTTTCTGTCATCGATAACCACTTCACACTCACACACACACACACAAACTAACACACCCCACACAGGCCTGCTCTGTGTGTGTGAGATAGCAGGTGTGAGTAAACCATTATCAGCTCTTTCCTGAGTGAGGGAGTTATTCAAGTCCGATTCCCACAAGAACACCTTTAAAAAAAAACCTGCAACATCCTCAGTGACACAACCGATCCTAACAAATCACAAAGATCAGGATGTTTGATGATGTTCAAACAATGACTCAAAGTCAGTATTTTATTACAATTTGAAACTGAAAAGCACATCCGTCTCTGCGCCTGTGAAGCTCTGTGTCTGAGGTCATGGTGAACTGAAGACTTTGCAGAAACGAGAGATGGGCTAATGATTTGGATTTTCCCTCGTCAGAGTGTGAGACCTTCCTCGCGGTGATTCACCGACTGTTATCGCAGCGAGGAGTGCGGGATGGCACAGCCACAAGTAGGATGTGTCGTGAGTCACTCGTGTCCCTCTCGGGCGGAAAAGCTGGAAACTTCTTCCCCTCTCAGATCCAACTTTTCTTTTTCTCCGAGGGGGCCGCTCACCTCAACCCAAAAAACGGCGTCAAACTGAAGCGTCGCTTTCCTCTCAAAAGAGAAAAGTTAGAACCTGTGAATTTTCTGCTTCAGGCTCATTTGCATTTCAATTCAAGTCTGAGCGGAAAAGCTCCTTTACTGATAAGTCAGTGTGAGGTGTGCACATCACTGACAGAGACAACTTTGGGACCTGTGTTTTCGTGTCCATGGTAACCGGGAGGGAAGGTGAAGACTTTGCGTGTGTGTGTGTGTGTGTGTGTGTGTGTGTCTGAGTGCAGGGAGAGATGGCAGACAGTGAGCACACACAGGCACATGCACTGATTCACAAAAAAGAAACAATCAATGACCTCTGCTCCTATAATCACATCTCTCTCCGGCTGCTGGTTGAGTACGAGTCGGAATCCGCAGAAAAAGTCTAAAACAGTCGAACAGAGAGCCGCCTCCAGCCTGTACATGCCCTCCTGTGGCTGCCTGTGAGCCAGCTCCGAGCAGCGCCTCCTGCAGTTGTCCGCCTCTCCGTGTTGTGGATGCAATCTCTTTGTTCAGCGAGGCGAGGTGCTGACGTCAAATTGCCTCCTTTGTTTCAAACGTGCCTCAGCTGCATTGTTCGTCTAGTGTGAATTTTTCAACCTGCCCCTGTTGCCGACAGCAACACTGAGATAAATGACCAGATTTTCACAATCAGAGCAGCAAAGGAGAAAGGAGGAATTAGCAACAAATGGTGTTGTCACTTGTTTCTTGTAAGAATAAAAAGAGAGTAAATGAGAGTATCGTCTTTTTTTAATTATTTTTTGTCCTTTCTGACAGCAACTCAACTTTTGTTTTAAGACTGTCGGCTGAACGATACACACAACATGAAGATGATCATTTCAACTTTACGAATCTTAAACGTTAAACCAAATTTTTCTTTTTCATCACAAAGTCAGTGACAGATTAAATCAGCCATGGCCCACTTTGTTCATCTACGACCGGCATCAGCCAATCCCAGCCCGTTTCATTAGTTTGTGAGCTGAGAGGGTCTAGAAAGCGAGCGCTCCTCCCTCCCGAAGCAAGCCGACTGAGCGATCCATCTGGACGTGCACCTGACAGAGCGACTTCCTGCGCGGCTCTTTCACAGGATCAATAGCTGGCTTGTGCAGAGGGAGGAAGACGAGGTTCAGAGTATCAACTCAGTGTTGACATATCTGAAAATGAGCTGCGAGCGAGAGCCGGAGACACAACACAAGGGAGTTAGTGTACTCAGCAGAGTCAATGAGCTGTTTGGTTAAAGGAGCGCCACAGTAAACAGAGCAGCTGAGGAGAGGAAGATGAAGGGGTCTTTGCAGGAAGGAAGTCTTCATCCCAAAAGAAAAAAGAAAGAAAAAAAGGGCCGGAAAGGCTGAAGGGCAACTGGGCTACGACCTGAACATTGAGGGGCACCCTGGTGGATAAATGACTATAATTCAGAGAGAGTTCAAATGAAGGGCTTAACTGCTTGACGACACCTGTTCGGCTCTACAGACAAGCCTTTCACTGAGGACAGGTGCCTCTGCAGCAGGCCGTCCACTTCCCCTTCGCTCTCAGCTCCGCTCACAGCTGCTCTCCTTTCAGACCTCAGACACAGATTCCTCACATTGCCGGCCGCTCCGCTCAGCAACCACTGCAGCAAAAAAAGTCAGCTGCATGCTATCAGAAGGACAACTCTGCTTTACAGCCAACAGTCTCTGCCAGATCATCACAGGAGAATATCACATCAGCTGGACCGGCTGCAGGATCAACGGGTTAATGGTTAATGGATATGAACTGCATATTTGTGCAGAAAACGAGCTAAATATTTGTGTGAGGGTACTTCTTGCTAGAAGGCAAAGATGTCCCCTAAAAGTGTGTGTCAGCGTCACTTCCTATACTAACATTAAAGAGGACCTTATTTCAGAAAATACATGTTCATCATCCAACTGCTGGACACAAATAACTGCTTATTCTGCCTCAATTGTGACATGAATTATAATAACTAACTAAATGAAATGACAGAAAACGTGTTTTAAAATGATTGGTACAAGGATTGGTCTTTAAAGCTCAAAGAGACGTCTCATTGTTGTTTTTTTTTGCAAACAGACCAAACACCCAAAATTCATACAAATAAGACAAATAAAAGCGCAAAACAACTGACCAACCTTTACTTGAAACTATCGGGAATGTTGTCATATTTGCTTTTGAAAATGACTTCTTCTCCTTTTTTTTGAATCAAGTCATCTGCCCTTCTTCAGATCTTTACAGGGTTCTGACTCCTCAGATGTAATTACATTTAATAGCCTGCTTTGGAAAGTCAGTTATGCAGGAACGCAAAGCAGAAAAACAAAAATCATCCTACTGGAATGATTTCTGTGGGAGTCTGAACATGTGTGTGTGTGCGTGGCTGTATGCATATGTGCACAGGGTCTGTCGGCTCAGTGACCTGTGCACAAGACAAACAGACTGCAGGGAGGGGTGAAGGGGGGTGGGTTGACTTAATACATTAGTGCAGATGAATTCAGACTGAGACTGACTGAAATGTTTTAACCGTCAAACTCTGCCTTTTAGCTTCAAATACCTGCTGTTTGAAACTCTTAAAATGGTCATTAACTTACATCCAGAATATTTGTGGGATCAGGCAGAGAGTGTGTGTGTGTGTGTGTGTGTTTTATGATAAACATACATCCATCTACACTGACTCACATAGCAGGCATACCGGGGCACGTGTACGCACTAGCCATGTGTTTCAGATGTGGGCCAACTGGCTGCAGTCCAGCTGCAGCAGGGCCGGGTTTGTCTGCTCGGTCCCAGCATGCTCTCTGTGCGAGGGGCAAGGTGCTGCGCTGCATAGCTGGAATGTTTTCCGTCTTTGTTTGGCCAAAAAGGCTGCGAGATTCATTTAAAGGGGCTCCTATACACAAAGGCATGTCGAGGCATGTCCACAACTGACTCTTATAGAGCGGCTGCACACAAACTTTTCAAAATAGACTTTCAACTAATAGTTGATTCTTCAGAAGAAAAATAAAATTCCAATTAGCCTATTCTAAAAATCTATAAATCCTAAAGTTAAAGAAGAGTCTTTTGGCTTCTGACTGGACGAAAGAAGCTATTTGAAAATGACACTTTTTGCTCATTGAAACTGTAATAAGCTTTTTAGTAGAATGTCATCACAACAAGTAGAAATGAAAGCCCTAAATGACGCCCAACTTGTAATCAAACGTGAATTTCTCACTCGTTTTTTCATCTTACACATCTGAAGTTAAAATGCAAAACAAATACAGAAGTCCTTTTTCTAAATGTTGCTATCATACGTCGTCATCGTGGCAAAGAGCACGCAAGTTCAATTAACAAACAGACACACCGACAAAGCAAACCACCTGTGTAGGTGAGTTCATGTTACACGAGCCGAACAGTAATTGCAGTGATTTCAAGTCGTTCTCCGTCAGCGACTCAGGTGATTGGACCGTGAGTCAGGCCCTTACCACTTTCTACAAACCACAAACTGCCTCAGTCCACAGAGCGCTGCAAAGACAACGTGTGTGGTCAACTATTAGGATGAGCATTCGCAGTTCATGTGGAAGTCAACCAGAGTTCTTAAAAAGTACTCTGAAAGAAACATGTCGGAGTATTTAGGGAGAATAAGCTGCAGCTGCGAGGCTGAACTCTGAAGGCTGCTTTGCCTGTGAATTAAATACAATCAGTCACTTTCTCAAGACTTTCATAAGCGATGAATTATGCTTGAACTGGCTGTCACTAACAACCTCCCTCGCAGCAGCAGCAGCAGCGATGATGTGACCTGAAAGTGACGCGTGGAGAGCCGCCCCGTCGCATCGAGACGCTCAAACATCTCAATGAGAAAATCAACCTAAGAATTTTAAGTGCCCGCCCCGCCCCCCCCCCGACTCCTGAGCGTTTCATCCTCCTGACACGAGGGCCCCGGCCGCTCTCCTTTTCTTTTTCTCCGCTCCGTGCAGCTGTCACAATGCCGGGGCTCATACAATATCATTGGGTCCTTGTTGTCGTGCAGCTGTGTGAAATGGTCAGAACACTTTCTCTCAGCGATGTCATCATCACAGCTGCGTCTCGAAAGCCTCGCCGCTTCCTCCCAGGAGATCTGCTGTGATTACCTTATCCTGAAACATCTTTCTGTCCCTCCCTCTGTCTCAAACTCTCGGGGAACAAACGTGTCAGAGCAGATCAACTTCCAACCAGAGATTAGGGATATGAAATGAAGCAAAGGGCTCCCCCAATCCACCTAATACACTAAATAAGGGCTTGTCTACTTATCTGTGTATTGTTTTCTAGTTGAATGTGTTAAAAATGACAAAAAGGGTTGTTTTCTACAGAATTTTATTTTTGTTTAATCAAAAAATTAGATTTTTTGTTGTAGATAAATATAGAAACCTGAGAAATATTACATTCAGGAAAACAGAAGCAGAGAATGCAGATTTTTTTTCTCTTCACTCAGAGGATTTTTTTACACTATTAAAAGGGTTAGTATTAGTTTATTATCATGTAAGTAAATAGTTAGTCATTAAGGCTGTATGAAACATTTCTCTTATTCTGCTGCACTGTGTTCTTTTTACTTCAAACCCTAATGGGAAAGTGGACTGACACACAGCTCATCTGTCACCGTGTGAGTCCAAAGAACTGAGTTGTTGTTTTTTTTTTTTACCGTCTCTTAAACCAACTTTCTCCGCCGTTTATACAAAGTGAGAGAGCTCTCTTTTCAAATCAGGTTGCGGGTCAAAAATGCAGCTTGAGGTCTTTTTCTCATGCTAGCCTGATAAACATTGGGTAATTACTGGCTATCAGATGTCAACATCCATTTCCTAACACCCATAAAATACTGTGATTTACGCTCGTTTCCTCTGGTTTGTTTTGGTTATGTTCTCAGGCTTTCATTTTCAGCTTTGTGCCGCTGCTTTCATGTGCATCCAAACTCAAGGGTTTCCTCCAAGAGATGGAATTAAATATGGAAACTTTTTAAACATAGTTATGAAGTGTTTTTTTAAGCAAAAATGGAAAGAATCACAAATTAATTTCACTCAAATTGAGAAATTTGCTGTTTTCTACTTTTTTGGTATAAACTGATTGAATGTGTTACCTTTGTTTTTTTCAACATTTGTCTGTCATCTGATTGCTCAATTCATTAAAAATACAGCAACTATCAGGTGAACTATTTCAACTAGCAGCAGTTGTGCGACATCATACCTGAACTGACACAAGTTCATCTTAAAGTTGCTTCATTCAGCTTTGGTGTAAATATTTCTGCATTTCACTCTTTTTCAAACTGATTCAGGCACTTGTAAGTGTGAAGTAAACACATGTGTTAAAGTTTAAAGATCAGCCACTCCTCATGCCATGGTTGGATTCAAAGTCCATGTCTGTGATCATGTGGCGTTCAGGAACATTCAGGTAACTCTAACCACTTTGAGAATAGAAGGAAAAAAAAAAGGAGTGGGCGGTACAGCTCCTCTGTACTGTGCAGGTACCGAACATCGTGGAGGTGTATTTAAACAAGTGCTGACTGTTCTTTTCCAAGCTAAATGCTGCTGTATCTAGAAGCACGTGTCTCTCTTCTCTTCATCTGAGCGGCTCTCTCTAAGCATCAATGTGTTTAAATTTACTGGGCCGTTTCCAGCTCTGTCACCCCGAGTACATCAGCTGACAGCAGCCTCAGTGCTCGGCCTTCACAGACCCCAAAGTGCAGAACGGAGGCCCGAGGGCTTTTCACTCAGCTGAACACAACCTTTCTCTGTGTGCGGATCACTAACAGCCCTTGTGTTCAGAGAAGGATGGGACGGCGGAGTGTTTTTCGCCTCCGAACTCTCCGGATCTGGACTCAGGATGTCCTCGCGGCCTTTTTCTGGACACCTGCGGGGGGACTGTGAATGTCTCTCTGATGGGACCGAGGGACATACACACAGTCATTCATCAGCCATCCATGGCAAAGGCTCTCTTTCACATACAGATACCCACTGAGACACAAAAGACCCAGCTGCCTCAAGTGGCAGAAATACACACAACACTGGGCATCAATGCAGCTCCATTAAGGCCTTAAAGAAACCGGTCACAGCCGCCACAGAGACCCCTCTATACATCCCTCTGCATGGCGGCATTGCGTGGACAAAAGGGGGCGTTTGAAGGAGCGAAAAGAGTCAGAACAACACATGTTGACTGAGAAAGACACTGGTCTGGTCTGGTGTTTGATTTTAACTCAACTTTCAAAGCTTTAGAGACATTAAAAAGCTGAAAAAGGTTTTTGAGTTGTCAGGCTGAGAGAGTCTGAACATTTAGAAAGAACCAGGCTATTTATCAGTTTCCAGTTTGTGCTAAGCTAAGCTAACTTTATTGTTTATATTCACAGGCACAAGGTGGTATACATGTCTTCTACCAAAATGTGGAACAGCAGACGAAGCTGATTAGCTCATTAAAACACGGATTAATTAGTTGTTTACCAACATTTCTAACTGCCTTTAAGCACCTTTAAGAAGGATTAATGTTAGCAACTGATTTAGCACAGCCTGACACTTCAAGGTTGGCGTATTACAAATCTTAAACTCATATTTATAGTAGACTACAAGTACTTGATTTGATGACCTATTTCAGATTATTTTTAGCTGACACTGAATACAGTAATGTGAGGATCCACTGTGTTGGGCTCTCTGTGAGAACATGAGCAGGTTGTACTTTTTAAAAAAAAACGTTTTATGGCTTACTGGTAATTTATTTACTATCAAAAAAAATAGTTGCTTGCCGCCTTAATTAAGTGATTTATGAACCATCGATAAAACCATGATTTAAAGCTATAAATCCATCATAAGAGACGACTCATCGGGAAGTGGGATTGATTTTTCTGCCACTAAAGTGCCGACATATTGAAATAAGACAAACAGCTGCTGGCGGACTGAGAGTGAAATACGGAGGAGGCATTCGGCTGCAGCACTTAAAAAGCTGATGATTGTGCATCGGGGCATTCAGACTGGCAAAGCGTGGGAGAGAATGCAGAAAAAAGTGAGTATCACCTCCATCAATGAGGAGAGAAAAACAGCGCTACAGATAGAGGATGTGTCAAAGTTAAAATGAATCACAGTGCGTTCCCAAAAAAAAAAAAAAAAAAAAAAAGAAAGAAAAAACCCTTCCCTAGCTTGTGGACAGTGAATAATGGAGCTGTGAAAAACTCTCACATTAGCCCACTTTGGAGGTCCTCGTGACTCCGGGGAAGTCAGCAGTTGCAGCAGCGCTACACAACCGTGTGGAGGCCTGTAGGAGGACGCTCCTGAGCCGAACAAACCAATTACACCCCTGTCGGGGCCGAGGCACCGCACTGCATCATCCCACAGAGACACTGCTGTCACACTGCACGCATTACTCCGGCTCGACAGACCTTGTACTGATGAGCGAAGAGGCCCGGCATGTGTGGCCCGGCCGTCAGCCTTACCGTTAAGTGTTGATTGCCCTTTATTAAGGGGGCAGTGTTTGCTAAAACAAAAGGCCTGGCCCCGGTCAGCACACACTGGATTTGTTGGAGCATGTGACTCGTGTTTGATCCGGGGGGGGGGGGGGGGAGGCGCTGAAGGCCTCGGCTGATCTCAACCCATGATGCTCCTTCAGCGCTGGGGCAGCCTCCAGGACTCTGCGGAGCATTTATACATTCCTCCCGAGGCGGAAACACAGCCCATTAGCATCACATGCAAACACAAGAGTGGGCTCCCACACCAGCTCCGCTCAGCGCAGCAACATGGTACAGTTAAAACAATCCATGCGTTTCCTCAAAGTGCATGTCTGACATGCTTTGTGAAACACGAGATTAACCCTTTCCATTCATCTTTTTAAACACTTCATCCATGACAATATACATTATAGTCATTTACAGTAGCTTACCGTATATCCTTATCGTGGCACCAGCCTCACCTAATGGGTGTCAACAGTAGGCGAGATATATGTTGACTAGTATATCATCTGCTTACACCGAATATAAAGTGTTAGAAACAAATTCTAGTTGTTTTGAAGGAGAAGTTGAAGTGATGTGTTCTTGATGATGTCATCTTTGATGTCAGTGACAGCTACTTCCTTGGCATAGGGTGATTAACACTGTAGCGATGCCAAGCAGCAGCATTCCTGCGCGGCTTGTTGCGACAGAGCGGCGAGGCTCTGGAGGCGTGGAGGAGGAGAGGAGGAGAAGGTCCATCAGTGTGAAAGTGGGCA